>NC_088363.1:40430249-40485249 GCF_034508935.2 Berghia stephanieae
TGAGTACCTGGCCGTAAACAAGTGGTGTCTCTGTCGAAAAAAAACCCTGTAATATCGCCTAACAGGCGTCATGTGTCGTTCTACACGTTACGGGTTGCTGTTGGTCAGGGACCCTTTGTAAAGAGATTTGAGGACGTTTAGTGGATATTGCGCTATATAAAAAGCTCAATTTCTTTAAAATCAATGTGCCCGGATAACAAGAGTTGCCGACTACTTTGCCGTGAAATTAATCAATCAGAAGATGAAGACGATTACATGGGATATCTTTCTTTTTATAACATAATATGTGAATATTATGAGGAACAATAATATAGGTTTAAAAGGCAATCAATGACTTAAAACTATTATTTGTAATTTACCATGTTTAAAAGGTATTATGTCGGAATAAACCAAGTCTCAAAATGAGATTTTAATGCCAAAACGGTTAGAAATGTTTTGTTTTTTTTTAAGTTGTCCTTTCAAGAAATGATGTCAAGTTTCCACATTAAGACATAAACAACTTTGTCTTAGTTTCAAATTTTTTATGACATCATATCAGTAAAGGGGCTTTAACTTGGGCCACCTTGTTCCTTAAATGCTATTAAAACATAAAGTAAACATTGCTGCTGGAGGCTTGAAGAAATAAATAAGAATGTGAAGCTGAATGTAAGCGTCAATTTAAAAAAAACGATAACAGATGATGTGGACTTTTCGGATTTCCCTTTTATCAATAAAGCAGGATGAATGAAACACTACAGACGAATGAGATAATGTGATAGTGGCGTTGTTTATGTGAATCAACTTAACAACGCCACTATCACAGTATCTCATTCGTCTGTAGTGTTTCATTCATCCTGCTTTGTTGATAAAAGGGAAATCCGAAACGTCCGTATAATCTCTTTTCGTTTATTAAATTGACGTTTATATTCAATTTTACATTGTTATTTAAAACATAAAGGAACACTATATTGGACGTTACACGTTGCATAATCTTTGAGATATTAAAAGGGGAAGAACAGATATAAAAGAAAATAGAATTAAAAAAAAAAACAAGAGAAAAAACACACCCCCCCCCCTTGCCGCCAAAAACAAAAAAAAAACAAAAACAAAAACAAAAACAACAAACAAACGAAGAAAAGACCAAAATATCAGTTCCTCTTATTAACAAATTATTATAAATGCCCATTTTAAAAGTTCATATCTGTATTTTAAAGTAAAAAGTTCATAAACTCAATTTACAGCATCTTAATTATCCTGACATATTACCGTGTAAATAGCTATGTGTCAGATTTTTATTTACTTTGATAAGTATAAAATGGTTTGTTACAAACTGTATAATGTGAGCTGTTATGAGATGAGTTACTTTTGATATTATTTGTCAGAAAAAAAATGATTTTGATCATTATGAAGAGTAGGCTTCTGACATGATATCACACACACACACACACACACACACACATACACACACAGAGAGAGAGAGAGGGAGAGAGAGAGAAAGAGAGAGAGAGAGAGAGAGAGAGAGAGAGAGAGAGAGAGAGGCAACAAAAACCAAAACATTATTCTTTAAGATTTATCACCTTGAAGTACATTTAGTATGTCGTACTATAAAGGTCTCCAAAATAATACTTTTTTAAAACATTAAAACTTCTTTTTTTCGACGAATTTGCTCTTTCTTAGTTGACAAAACAAAATCCCTTTAAAATGATGATCGGAATAATTTTAAGCTTTTTATCACTTTTATATCGATTGCCTTTGAAAATCGTGCACAAACAATGCATTTTAAACACTAAACCAATTGCAAAATCTGAACAAATACACCAAAACAAAGATCATAATTTTAGAATTGACATAAAATTGCTAATAAAGCGCTCTAGATAACCACAGGCCGTGACAAGGTAATTTGGACCAAAATCCTCAGCCCATCCATGACATCAGTGTCATTTTTAACCACACACCCCGTGGTTACCTAGTCGATATTCCCTTTATCCAGGGTGAATTTTTTTATCCTTCGGACACTAAATCTGTCCACACCAAAAATCACTCCAACTTCCGTGAAAATGCATGCAATGGATGACCACAACTCCTCATGCTGAATAGCCAGTATTTTCAGATAAGATTTATATTCAATTTTCAGCGTGTTCCATGAAAATAGTAAAAAGTATTTTCAGCACTTTAACAAATGCTAAGAATAGAAGAACCCCCCCAAAACACTGCCAATGTTTTGAGAAGGCCCAATTCTTTGGACCAATCCCTTGGTCATATAAAATGAATGGTATTCTTTATTCAGCCGCTGAGAGCCATTTGTTACTGTGTCTACAGCCTGAGGTACCTTTTCTTTGTCTTTCGCAAGGGCCCAGCTGTAGGTCTGTCTTTCGTACCAGCATGGTGAGTACAATGATAAAGAATCATTATTATGCATGACAAAAATATCAATAGATAGTTCTTAATTGTAAATATTTTAAATAGATCCTTACTGTCCATGAGCTGTCATTTAGTTGCACGTGTTATAAGGTTACATGACAATGGAGATATATGCAGAGAGGAAATACTTTATACAAACAGTTCTCTTTCTACTTCCTACTGCCCCCCCCCCCCACACACACACTTCTTTATCTCTCTCTCTCTCTCTCTCTCTCTCTCTCTCTCTCTCTCTCTCCCTCTCTCTCTCTCTCTTAATGCTTTGAAATGTAATGCAGATCGTGTTTTATTCAAATTTCCAGCTTAACAGAAATTCACTCAAGACAACTTTTTGTTTATTTATTTCACTGCTTTGATGCACTCACTAATTTTGATCATGATATTATCATTTATATATGTATATAATTAATTTAACAAATATAATTCAACGAATAATTTGTATGGTCATTTGTGACCCATCGTCTTATGAAAGTATTATGTCCTGATGAATCGGAACCTTAAAACCAATTTAGAATTAAGCAGATACAAAAATACGAACCTCGAGATTTTAAAGATTGAATTGAAAGAAGTTCTATTGATTTTCCACCATAACAAATAGACAATATCCGTAGTTTCAGCACTTTAAATAAAATTAATAAAATAACATTCCCTTTATTCATCCCATATGGGAAATTGTATTCTAGGGTCTATTCCAAGGGAAGACTGGAATAACCCAGGCGTCAGCCGCAGTGCAGCAGTCGCAAATAGAGCTAGGGCGAGGTGACTTGCTCAAGGCCACACAGTGCAGCGGCGGGTGATCGAACTCAGTACTTTTCGAGTACGAAGCAAAGACCGTACCGCTGAGCCGCGCTCCCCCTTATTAACAAATGCTAAGAATAGAAAGAGCCAAATTATTTGGACCGATCTCTTAATATTTGTGGCTACAAATTCAATTTCCAGAAGCCAGTTTGTTCCAACATAATACAACTTTGAGGAAGTGAGTAACTTTTAATGCAACACTCAGTAATTCATTTTTGACAGAGCTGTCGCAGTTTGATCTGCAAGCAAATAAATTCACAAGGAAATGTTCGTGTCAATCGCATTAACCAAATATCTAATTGGCGAATATAATGAATTAGCTACACATTTCTAAAGAGCTTTAATAACGCATTTGCTTATAATATTATTATAGCCAAATTTAACGTACCATTGTCTTTGTCTGTACAGGCGAGGTCCGTCGTTATGACATCGGGTAGATAGTTATAGAGTATGCACTGCTCGTGCGCCATATTATTATTATTATTATTATTATTATTATATTATTATTATTATTATTATTATTATTATTATTATTATTATTATTATTATTATGCATATCGTGAGATATATTATGGTCTAGTTGTAAGACACTCGCTTTCCGATTAAAAAGAAAATTCATGGGTTCGAGCCTCGCTCGTCGCATAGTTCTTGGAAAAGGCTCTTTATTAACATTCTCTCACAAAACTCAGGTGAAAAAATGAGTACATGGCCTTTAACAACGTTGTCTCTGTTGGAAAAAAAATGGATTATCGTCTAACAGGCGTCATGTCTCGCTCCATATGTTTTGTGTTGCTGTTGGTCAGGAACCCTATGTAAAGAACATGGATAATCAATAATTCCTGCCAGGGAAAAGTCAGTTGACAACTCAAACCTACCATGTCCTCAGATTTTGCGACATTGCTCATTGAAAACGTTATTATTTATGGTGCCTGTTTTGGACAGATTATTTCTCTTGTTCTCGTAAGGCGTGACAAGGCTCTTAGCGGACGGTAGGGGACGGAACTACTCTAAATAAAAAAGCTCAAGTTTAAGTAATAGATCCAATGGTATTTTGTTTGTACTTTGGTAGACTTTATATTTTGTTGTTATAGAAAAAAAGGAACACATTTTATTTTTGTAATTTGTTAATAAAAATTATTTGTCAACGATAATATTATTAACTGTAGAATTCAATCTTATCAGTGTAAAATATACCCATTGCTTGCTCTTCGAAGTATTTGTAACTATTTTGAAATAAGTTTGGATTTTTCTCACGTCTTGTAAAATATCCTATGAGAGTTCTTCATAATCATATCACATGATCTTAAAGTTGTCCTTAAGAGCCATTAAGCCCATGTAGCAAGAGTTTATCCCGGTTTATATAGAGTGAAATGGACAACTACGAATTTCCTGGTATCCTTTAGATAAGACGCTGATCTATCGCAAAGTACTTTCCGCTAGATCGAACAAATTCAGCTACCCATTAACTGCTTGGTGGACAAGGGTTCATAATTATTTTTTTTTTGGATAAACTCGACTGCACCAAGAATCGATCTCTGTCCCTTTGTGTGTGAAGCGAGTGCTCTACCAGATGACTTATCGGGACCACCTCACGTGATATTAACTCATTATTAATTGTTTTCCCCAGATGCGACTTTTCATCCTTGCACTATGTCTCGTCCATTCCCTAGCGCGTGTGGTGAACTCCGGCTATGGTCAACAACAGGCATCCTTTGGCGGTCGTGGGAAGGCGTTTGCCTCGGGTTTTGACGGTGAGACCATAATATATTATTTAGGATTTTAAAAATGTGCATCACTAGAGAGAGAGAGAGAGAGAGAGAGAGAGAGAGAGAGAGAGAGAGAGAGAGAGAGAGAGAGAGAGAGAGAGAGAGAGAGAGTTTCTATAACATTTCTGCTAATTTAATTCATTTTACAGTCTTATAACAATAATCCCATTACATTTTATGCTATCACATTTCTATTTCATATAATTCTGTAATGTCGGTCATTGTCTATTATTCAGTATTCACTCTCAACTGAGTAATATGTGTGAATAATTTTACCCATGGACACAAATAGGAGTTTTTGCGATTATTGTCAGCCTTATTGTCATTGATTAGATTCTCCAACGCTTGGTTACACCACATGGTGGTGCAATATGCCGATCGCTAGAGGGTGTCGTGCAGCAAGAGTTTTGCAATCATGGTCACCTGTACTGCGCCAGGCTTGTTGTTACTTTAAAAATACACTTTCGTGTTTTACAAGTTACATTTTCACCGCTGTTGGTTACAGAACTTATACTGAAAGGCCATCAACACCTGATGGTGGACTTTGGTGTATACTAAAGATAAACAGCTCTCACTGTTGGATATAAGAAACATAATGTAGAGTCAAACAACGTTAAAAGGGACTTTTTGGCAAGAAAAAGAGTCTCCATGACGAAGAAAACAAAATAAACATTTAAAATATTTTATAGTGAGTTGTACAATGTTTTTGACATTGTCGTATTATCAAAATGTCGTAGTTTAAAGTTCACAATTATTCACGTTGAAAAAATTAATATGATACAAAGCAATTTAAAACATTCATAAGTTTCTAAATTCTTTTAAATCAGGTGACAAACTTGGCGGTACCAGCACAATCAGATCGCGTGGTGTGATTGCCGACCCGCTCAGCAAAAACAACTTTGGAAATGGCAATTCAATAAGCGTGAAAGGAAACAACTTTGGTGGAAATGATGGCCCCAACCTAATCAACAATGACAGTCTCTTCAGGAAGCAGCAAGGAATCGACGGGGGCTTTGGGTCTTCCAAAGGAATCGGAGGTTCGTTTTCCTCCTCTAAAGGCATCGGATCATCTTTGGGTTCTTCCAAAGGATTTGATAGTTCATTCGGGTCTGGAAAAGGATTTAGTGGATCATCTTTTAGTTCTTCTAAGGGTGTTGGAAGCTCATTGGGGTCAGATGGTTCTTTTGGAACCTCTAAAGGCATTGGAGGCGGATCTTTCGGGTACGGTGAAAATATTGGATCTTCTTTTGGAACCGGCAAGGGTGTTGGGTCTTCTTTTGGGTATGGGAATAATATCGGTAATTCTTTTGGTTCTTCCAAGGGTATTGGCCCGTCATTTGGATCTCCTAATGACATTGAAGGGTCTTTCAGTAAAAATATTGGTAGGAAATTTGCCGGATCAGGAACTTCTCTGAAAGGAAACCAAGGTTTCAACGTTCCATACGGAGCCAGCAATTCATTCGGGAGTGGTAAAGGTCAGGCATTTTCTGACGGGTTTGGAAAGGGAAATAACTTTATCTCCAGTGGTGAGGGTTCTCCGGGTTCTTTCTCTAAAGGAAACTCATTCTCCAATGATTATGTCGGTTCATTCAATCAAGGATACGGTATTCAAGGTGATAATGTCTTTGGTGGTGGTAAATCTTTTGGCAAGGGAGCTAACTTTGGGGGTAATGACATTTATGGAGGCAGCGGTATTGTAGGGAAATCAGGTGCCGGGTTTGGCAATAAAGGGGTCGTGAACTCTGGCTATGGTCAGGACTTCCAATCTGGGTATGGACAAGGAGGATTTGGAAAATCTAATTCAGTTTCCAGTAAAGGCGGTTCTTTTTCCAGGGGAGGAGGGTTTTCCAAGAGTGGAGGAGTGCAAGACTTTACTGATTTTAATGACGCAGATGGTTTAGGTCGCGTTAGAGGTGACTACGGCATTAGTGATGGTAATATTGTAAGTGGAAAAGATTCTTTTGGTAAATCAAATTCAGGGTTTAATCAAAATTTTGGACAAAACTTTGGGGGTAAAAGCATATCATTAGGTGGGGGTTCTGGCTTTGGCAAAAATGACGGGTTTAACCACTTTAGTGGCGGCAATGCCGGTTTGAATTTTGGAAATACGGGAAAAATTGGTGGTGGAAATAACAAGGGTTTTGATGGTGATTTATACTCGACAGATTCTATCCGTGGGGGAAATTCCTTAGGGGGGAAAAGTATTTTGGGTGCTGGAGGTAACGGAGGAAGACTTGTAGGCGGCGGTAAGGGTTTTGATAATGATTTGTATTCATTGAACGACGGGCAAGGGTCTGCCGTTGGAGGTGGCGTCTATGGTGATAGTTCTTTCAGAGCGAAAGCAAGTTTGGGTGGAAACAAAGGCTCGTCATTTGGGGCTTGGTAAATGTTATGATGGCGTTAATTATTTTGATGTATTTTACTCATTTGTTATAATCCCCATAAAACAGTTTAAATGTTTTATATTGACTTATTTACATTGGACAATTCAATGTCTCAGATTATTGTAAAACGTTTTACAATTGCTGTTATATATTTTTTAATATTTCTGTTAGATATCTAGATTGTAAAATCATTTTCACACATTTATGAGGACACAATTTTAGATAAATAATACGAGGCAGAATAGAACACATAGTTTTTTAATTATATAATTTTTCATAAACAATATAAAATATCTACGATAATGATTAATTTCAGATCTTATTGCTATTTTTTTGAAATATCACATTTGCAATTAGACAGGTTCGGTTATATGGGTCAATAAATTTATATACATATTATATATTTCAATTATCATTTATTTTAATACCAGATTTATACATTTTGCACTAATCTTTTATCTTTGCCTATTTTCAATCGTAAAAATATAAATAATTTAGAACTAAGTATCATTAAACGTTGCATGCATAAACTATAAAATGACATAATCACTACCACACTTTGCTCCCATATATACCATGATTTTGTTACATGTGCTGAATGACATAATGCGAATGCCTGATTCTCATGCCTGTTGATGACGTCTACTGCCGTTGTTGAATGTTCCTAATTATATCATGTGACGAGCAATTAAACTGATAAAAGTTTGAGTTTATTTTTATCGAGTCTCATAATATATTTTATCTTTAATAATGGTCCCTACAGCTTATTTGATTGATAAGCGACAAATTTGGGAGCGGCACTGGTCTAAGATAAAGATTTGAAAATGTGTATGTGTATGTGTGTATGTGTATATATATATGTGTGTGTGTGTGTGTGTAAAACCCCTTTATGCCCTTCCGCCACGACATCATAAGATATCGTCGCCAAGGCATTCCACGTAGGAATATAGATAATTCATCAAACAAGATGTCTGATGTCATGTTGTCCAAGTGAGCAAAATTTGGGGTTAATAATCTTACCCAAGGGAAAAAACGTGTAAATTAGGGTCAGACAAAGTAGAAAGAGTCATACAAGGAAAAATTTATCCCAAAAGATCCTCGATTGGGGATCAAACCTCAGATCTCTTGATTATCCGTAATCTCCAAATCAGCGGGAATCGATCTCGGTCACTTTGCATGTAAAGAGAATGATCTACCAACTGTCTGAGCTATCTAGGCACCCTTATACTCGTAAACCGGACTTTCTCTGTTTTCATAGCCATAATAACGCAAGAAGAATTCTTTGTTACATTCTGGGCTGGTCAGTAGTTAAATGTATCACCGTACTCAGGTGTAAAATGTGTACCTAGCCGTAAACAGCGTTGTCTCTGTCGGAGAAAAATTCTGTTAGCGGTGACATGGCGTCTCGTTCTACATGTCACGTGCTGCTGTTGGTCAGTGACCCTTTGTAAAGCGCTTTGAGCACGTTTAGTGGATATTGTGCTATATAAAAGCTCAAGCTCAAGGTCAGACGACTTTCCGCTTTATCAAACTGACCAAGCTTACTAAAATCAGCTGAAAGTATTTACAGAGGATTCGGGGAAAAATGACTGACCCTGGCATTGATAATGAAAAAAAAATTGAGCTGTATATATCGCAATATCCACTAAATGTGCTCAAAGCGCTTTACAAGGGATCCCTGGTCAACAGCAACATTTAACATGTAGGACGGGACATGACGCCTGTTAGGCGATATTACCATTTTTCGGACAAAGACAACGCTGTTAACGGCAATTACAATATAATAATTTTACACCTGACAATGATTCATTGGTCTGTAGGTCTAGACAGTTCCCCCAGAGCTCAAGTGGTGGGGCATTCGCTTCACACACACACAAAAACCGACAATGATCCTGGATGATAAAGTATATATTTATTTCTGACATCCCCCCACCCACACACACATACACACGCATGTCCACCCAGTATTGATTGAGTAGCCGGGTCTGTTAAGATCTGGCAGAGAGTTCTTGGGACAGACTAGTGTCCCATCCAAAATGTATCAAGCAATTATTATTGCCCGTTTCATGTTATAGAAACCGTAGTAAAACTACGGCTATCTGGGGTCAATGGCACTGAAGGACTACTTGCGGCTATGTGGTCAAATGGTATGACACTACTCACTTTCGGATTGGAAGGTCTTGGGTTCGAACATCGCACGGCGCATAGTTGAGTCCTTGGAAAAGGCTCTTCACTCAAATTCTCTCACCGTGCTCAGGTGTAAAATGAGTACCTGACCGTTAACTGCGTTTTCTCTAATGAAAGAAAATTGTTATATCGCCTAACGTCATGTAACATCCTGCATTTTAAGTGATGCTGTTGACCAGGGACCCCTTGTAAAGCGCTTTGAGCACGTTTAGTGGATATTGCGCTTTATATAAAGCTCAAATTTTTTTATTAGTTGAGTGCTCCAACAACTGCACTATTGGGATCTCGATGTGGCAAGCAATGTTAATTAAATTAGTGCCGTATTTCACCATAGCCTCTAAGAAGCAAACCATTCATTTGTCCAGAGGCGGCTATAGTTAAGAAATTGTACACAGAATTTCCACTAGACTTCGATGAAAATGAGTGGAAATTATTGACATCGTGATATGGCTTTATTGACCTGTACTCATTTGCAGGTCTGATAAGCTAAACTGAGAAATTAAGAAGCAGGCACAGTGTAAGATAAAGAACTGAACAAGTGTGTGAAAGTTGCCAGACAAAGCAAGAAATAAAAATACAAGAAAAGAAAACATCCCAAAAAATCAGTCGACCTCGATTGGGGATCGAACCTCAGACCTTCTGAAGAATATAGGTATTAACATTGTCCCAACTATCGGGAGCCTCTATGGTGTAATGGTAGCATGTCTTACCTGTAATCAGAATGTCTGAAGTTCGATCTCCAGTCGAGGTTGACTGTTTTTTTTGTTTTTTTTTATGTTATTTGTTCTTGTATTTTTCTTTCTTGCATTGTCTGGCACCTTTCATACTTTTTGTTTAGTTCTTTATCTAACCTAAATTGTTATGAAGTCATTGTCGTAATGGACAAACTCTGAAACCAACGTAAAGTGTTGTCCATTACAAAAACGTTAAACCAAGCCTATCATTGGTTTTAAGATCTGAAAACAATCTGTACATGTCGGACTTGAAAAGAAATGTGCTAAATTGGGAGTTGGTGACTTTCAAAACGTACTAAGTACCATTTTCAGCATTCAAAGAAAACCGCAATTTTGTGTCATTTATTTATTGACTTAAAGAGGAAAATACTTGTCTTGTATGCGCCATAAAACAATACCCTGAGTTTATTGAAACTCCAATTTTCCTCTTGTGATTCTCTGGAGTCAAAAAGATATATTGAGATTGTTAACTCATTTTCTATCGGAATGTGACTAGGCCGTTTTGAAAGTCACCTACTCAAGTAGAGTTGTAGTCCAGTGTTTCAATGTGAACCACATTTACAACGGAAAAAGGAAACAAGAATTCGTTAAAAGTAATTAAACATAAATGAATATAAGAGCTTTAAAAAAAATTACAAAATACCAAACACGGACTGTTTAGGGCTTAAAACCCTTCTTCAACCAACACCGATAAAGTAATGTATTTATGATTTCATTGGGGTTTATTGGTGGCTGAATAAGGAATTTGATCCCAAAGCGTTCGGTCTCTGGTATTTTGTTCTTTTTTTTAAGCTGTTTTATTTCATTTTTTTTGTTCATTACTTTTTACAGTCCACAGGGTCTAGCAGTTTAGTATCAATTTAACACGAATTAATTTGTTAAATATATGTGTTTGGATTCATCTATGACAAATGACTATCTAGTGTTCGTGTTCGAATCAAATTGAACAACCAATATAAAACCCACGGTCTCAAAACAATATCAACTCGGAATGAATAATGAGCTGAAAATTGAATTTCTAGACATAAACATGATAAAGAAGTAGTCCATCAGAGAGCCTTTAGGTCCATGGAGCCGGAGTTAAATCCGGTTTCTATAGCGTGAAACGGACGATGGCAATTGCTTGCTACCCTCTGGCTAGGACATAAACATGAAACTCGAGGTTAATCTCCATCATTTCGGTGGCTAAAAAATATGTGGTCTTGGTGTATGACATTTGCATTCGGATTGGAAGGTCCTAGGTCCGAATCTCTCTCTGATAGGCGCGAATCGTTGAAAAAAAAATTGAAATATCGCCTAAAACAGGCGTCATGTCCCGTTCTACATGTTACGTGTTGCTGTTGGTCGGGGACTCCTTGTAAAGCTCAGGTTTTTTTTTAAATTCAAGAGTTGACCCCTTTTAGATGGGACAATAGTCTGACATAAAGTATGTCCCGCTATATCTAACTGACCTAGCTACCCAATCACTGCTAGATGGACAAAGTCAGAGCTGCCTATTTGAATCTAAGGGGAAAAAAATCTCTGTAACTAGCTTTACAAATAAACAACTTGCTCTCAGAATGGTCAAAAATATTCCACAGGTTCTAAGAAGCTAAACTTTCCTTTTCAATAAGATTTATTGAGTCAAAGAGACCGATGCAGCTCTGTAGCTAGAGCCAAAAATTCGTATTTTCTGCGAAGTTTTTCGTAGTACTAGGCAGGTTTGCAAATATAATTTTCTGCACCCGCAATGGTGTGATGATCGGTCGTGCACTTCTCATACGCATAGTGCTGTTCCTAGTTTGCATTTGATGAACATACTTGTAAAGTGAGCGTGGTTTCAAAATTGAGCTTAAAAATTAAGCTTTATATAGCCCAATATCCACTAAATGTGCTCAAAGCGTTTTACAAGGGATCCCTGGTCAACAACAACATTTAACATGTAGGACGGGACATGACGCCTGTTAGGCGATATTACAATTTGTTTTGAAAAAGACAACGCTGTTAACGGCTAGGTACTCATCTTACAACTGAGTACGGTGAGAGAATGTGAGTAAAGAGCCTTTTCCAAGGACTCAACTATGCGCCGAGCGCAAGGCTCGAACCCAGGACCTTCCGATCTGAAAGCGAGTGTCATACCACAAGACCACATATTCGCACATGTTTTGTTGCGGGCATCGTGATCTACGTACCGAACTCATAATACGAAGATTGTCATACACATGGAGAAGTAAGAAAACAAGTCCTTTAAGGCTTTAAAATACGTGAGCTTTTATATAGAGAAATCTCCACTAAACGTGCTTAAAACGCTTTACAATGGGTCACTAGCCAACAACAACATTTGCCATGTTGGACGAGATATGCCTTTGCACAGAATGCATTGAAAAGAAACTCTTATTGTTACGTCGATTGATGCCCCCACTAAAAGTCAATGACGGACGTCCAAAAAGAAACCGAAACATGGGCATGACGTTTGAACCAAAAAGATTGTTTTTTTTTTCTATCATCCCATTGTGTTCATATTGTACAACCTACCTCAGATTGTACTTGGTTTGATAATTTCTTCTCGCTCTCACTGAGATATGTCTTATTTACTCTTCCTTAGAAGGAAGGGGTGGGCGGGGCCATTTGGTTGACTGCTCTGTGAGAAGTCAGTCAGTTCAAGTTCAATTGTTCAACATACTCAAACTACCTCCATCATTGTTTATTTAACCCTCTCCATACCAACCATGGGAAAATCGTCACATTTGTTACGATGCAATCAACAGTTTTCTCATTCTGATTTCTTTTGCACATCACAAAATTTAAAGAATTTTTCCCTACTGAAGTTATCAAAACCAGACAGTGTGTTGTAGAGTTATTTTCGCAATAAAAATATTAAGTATAGAATGTACATGTTGTTTTTCTTTTTGAATAAGAATAGTCTATATTTAAGTGGGTGTTAAGTTAAGTGGGTGTGAATATTTGGTGAATATTCTGAAAATTTCTGGTAAGGAGGGAGCTAACGTCATTTATAAACTTGATCAGACGTGTTGTCAATTGCATTCAAATCTTATTAGGATTTATATTTCTTGTTGTACTTCTATTTGTATGGTAACCATATACTTGCATGAATTATTTCGTTGTGAAACAAAAATAATTTTTTATACTGAATTTTAATATGGTCAATGATAATGGTATGTCAACCCGAACCATTATAGCTATGGTATATTGTTGTTTAACATTGGGTCTTGCAAATTAGGTCCCTACCACACCTGGATGTACCAGGCACCAAATAGCTTTGTCTGTTTTTATTGTTTTAAACCTCCGATCAGAGTTGGATGAACTGACGAAATTCTAAGTTACACGGTCTAGCGCTGGTGACGGCCAAAAACGTAAAGACAATTGGTAAGTAGTGAAACTGAATATGGGATTTTAAGAAGAAAAATATATACTATGTGGCCATTTAATTTACATTAACACCAGCTCCATAAACGCCTAAAACAAATTTTATGATGTCGAAACTGTTTTACCAAATATATGATTACCTATTTAATAGTTGTGTGACCAAACCTTTCAAACAGGTCTTGTATCAAGGTTGAACTTTTGTCTGGAAGTTAACTGAATTCAAGTTGTGTCAAAAATATAAAATTGGTGGTTTCAATTTACACGTATTATTGACCTGAAAGAATGTAATATATTCTTTAACGGGCATAAATCAAAATTTGTAGGTCTGATAATTTTGATATAAAAGTTTGTTTTTGACGTCAGTGTCGTCTCCTATATGATACCTGCGGATTGAGGTATCTTACGGGGTTTTCGTGAAATTTAACAATAGTAATTTTTAAAATAAGATACAGGAAAGGTATTATAGATAGAAAGCAAACTTTGGTATTTTATCGCAGAAAAACTTGGCGTATACACACACACACACGAACACACACACAGACACACACACAAACACACACATACAAGCACACACAAACATACCACATACACAAAAATTCATAATACCAAAAACACAGTCTTTTTCTGTCTCCCTAACCTTCTCTCTTTCTCTTTCTCTCTCTCTCTCTCTCTCTCTCTCTCTCTCTCTCTGTCTCTCTCTCTCTCTCACAAACAATAAGGGAATAAGTAAGGCGAATGATGTCCTCATTTCTCTGATTCACATCGGAAACGAACATATATAGACCATTATACTAAAACATATTGATATAATATTCGAATTCTCTATTCGAAGCTCAAGAGATTTTTAAGAGAAAAGCCATTTTCAATATCGGAAAACAAAAAAGATTTTTTACTCAATCTTAGAGATATGCATATCTATGTTAGGGCATTGAACTCCAAACTTTGAGGTTTTATTCCAAAACATCACAAACGTATTACACCAGTATTTGTAATGATGTGTTCGCTATTAAATACGCGGATCTACCAGGAAACAAACCACGAGGTGGCGGAAATTGGTCTCATTGTTTTAGTGTCATTATTTTCAATAAGATTTAATGTCCAATTTAATGACTATACGGTCTCTTAAATAGATTTTATTTTAAAACATTAAAAAATCGTAGTTTTTTGTGGGATTGACGAGCCAAAACACAGGAGTGATTGCAAAGATAACTTTATCATCAAATTTATGTGCACCTCACGGCGATTTCATTCATGAAAGTCAAGTGGGAAAATCTCTATTTGTGCAATATGGTATCGTTCGAACAATTTGTTAGCAGCCTGCAAAGGTCAGACTTACAAAGACCCCCCCCCCCCCCCAAAAAAAAAAAAAAAAAATTAAAAAAAATTAATAAATAAATAACAACAAAACAAACAAACAGAAAACAACCCCTTGGTTAATCTGTAGTACTCCGTAAAACACATTGTTTAAATTTTGGCCAGAAAAAAAACTTGCCCTCCACGTAATCTAGATCTATTCTAATGATCCCATTCTTGGCAATCACTCTCAAACTTGGGACTTCACGACGTTTCATATTTGAGAGTTTTTTTCAAGATGAGGATCATTTTAATTGATCGATATTTCAAGTTTCAAGAGCAAGTTCAATGGCCAAATTCATAAATATGTAGCGGGGGGGGGGGGGGTTCCATAATACGACAGAGCTAAGTAGCCCTCACGTACCGAGAGGATTTACTGACTAGTCACTGAACTGTTCAGACCTTTTGATGTTCCACCCACCCACCCCCATCCCAGATTTAACTGTATTATGTTTGAAATCTTTCATTCCATCTTTTAAAATTTTCAAATTAATATTTGGTCCCAGAATAGATTAAAATACCAAAAAAAAATAATAATTTCAATTTTCCGTGGGTTGGACTTGATGAAAAGCATTAATTACTGAATCTGGATCTTTCTTTACTGTCCACCTTCACTCATGAAGATTTTGACATTAACGATACCATTAAGGTGAACATTATTCAGTAGTGATCTAGAAGCTCAGTAAATAAATCTAAAGTGGGCGCAGATGTAACTTCCCGCGGTAAATTGTTCCAATCTGTGATGGTTCTGGGATAAAATGAGAATTTTTCTGAGGTCGTTGGTGGATTCAGGAGGATGAAACTGTCCATGCGGGAAGTCCTGGATGTTCGTGAAGGTGTTTGTAAAAAAAAGTAACATGATAATCCGATTATTTGCACATTCCGAAACCCTTCAAGCAGTAAGATCATGTGTTGGACTCCCATATTATCATACTTTTTATCATATCGGTTCCTTGGTGGAACATATCATGCCAACAAAGTTCCTCCAGGCATCTCTTCCAGGGCCAGCCAGCTCAGCTTATTCCATGTCTTTCCGGCCTCTTTCATCTCCCCTTTAACTGTCCTCTCCAGGTGCCCAATTGTCTGCCTCTCTTTCTCCTTCTACTCGATGATAAATACGGTAACGTCCACGCACTGATACATTTTAGAGCTATTTATTGAAATCACCAGGCTCTCTTGAAGTCCTACCTTCTCCAATATATAACTAATTGAATTTTTAAGACATTAATCAGGTGTGGTATCTTATTACAACGATGTCTTTTAGTTTAATTTTTCAGTTTTCCATGAAATTTGCTGGACGACACACACGATGAATTGTAAACAAAAATTAATCATCGATTCTATTTTTAAAAAACCAAAAGAAAGCACTCTTAAAAACAAATACTGTAGCCTTTTTGCACTGATGAAATTTTATGAACATCGAATGAAATATCCAGACTTTTTGATGCCCCACTAATAGATTTAGTTTTACGCCTTTTAAGTTAAGTTTTAATAACCGTTTGGTTACAGTGTGGTCTCGGATTAGGTCTATCTAGACATTGTTTGAAAACACACCAAAATATATTTCTATTTCGGGGCCCCAAAAGTATGAAACAATTAATAAAGAAATCAAAGACGCCCGAGAGCTCAGTTAATTGTAGGAAAAAGTTTGAAACATTCCTATTTAGACAGACTTTTGAGTAATAATACCATGTGTTTTGTTATAGATACTAATTGGTTTTGTTTGCCCAGCCCCTTAGAGCACTTAATGGATTCTGCGCGCTGTATACATTAACCAATTAACTGTCAAACTCTTGAACAATTCGTATTTAAAAATTGGTCAGATAACTCTTCCTTTAAATACCGATTTATTTAATTAACCCTCATATTCTCAACTATTCTTAAACCTGGGACCTCGAGAAGTCTTTCTTAAGTCCCATATTTTAGAGTTTTTACCAAGATGATGGTCATTTAAATCGATCGAAATTTGAAAGACGAGTTTTCTGTCCACATTTTTATAAACGGGATTATTTCCAGAGTACGGCGGTTTTTTGGTAAACTTTCACATAACATTACGTATTGAGTGATTTGTGTTAAATGCCTTGCCCGAAGAAGTCAAAACGTCAGAGGAATTGTGACGCCGGGGTCAGAGGAATTGTGTTGCTATTGTCACCCGTCCAGTCAAAGACTTCAGCTAAACACTGGTTGGCCTGGTTAATGAAGACAACATTGTACTTATTAACAACCGCTTAACTCATAATCAATAGACTTTGCCATTGTCACTAAGAGAAAAGCAGAGAGTTCGAAATTTGACTGAAGTGAAGAATGTTTTAATTATGAAGAGAGAAGATCTATTGAAATGTTAAGAGACGAGAGAGGGAGTACGGGGAAGGAAAGTATTGGATATATAATTAGCGGGAAAGAGGAAAAAGGGACTCTCAAAGACTAGATGGTTTAATAGGATAAAGGATGATGTGAAAGAACTGGGCCTGGAGGAAGATAATGCTATGCACCGAGATGCATGGAGATGTGGCATTTAATATCGCAACCCTTTAAAAAGCGGGATAAGCAGATAGATGGTGATGATGATGAAGAAGAAGAAGAAGAAGAAGAAGAAGAAGAAGAAGAAGAAGAAGAAGAAGAAGAAGAAGAAGAAGAAGAAGAAGAAGAAGAAGAAGAAACAGAAGAAACAGAAGAAGAAGAAGAAGAAGAAGAAGAAGAAGAAGAAGAAGAAGAAGAAGAAGAAGAAGAAGAAGAGAAAAGCAGCGAAGTGAAAGGAAAGTTGTAAGTTAGGATATTAGGCTAAATGGAAGCGGGCTATTTCTATGGCTTTAAACTGACAACAACAATCGCTTGCTAATTTTTGAATAGGATGCTAGTTCATTAAGATAATTGCAAAGTATTTTCAGCCAAATCTAAAGACACAGCTACTCAATCACCACTGTGCGAATAGGTGTGTGTGTGTGTGTGTGTGTGTGTGTGTGTGTTTGTGTGTGTGTGTGTTGGTGTAGGTGTGCTTTTTTGTGGGAGGAAATAATAACATCGGCTGGTGATCTAAACATTGTCCCTCAGAGAATGCTCAACAAACTGGGAGCAACAGGGACGCAGCGAGAGTTGAGTTGGCTTAGACCAAATTGTAAACAGTTCGCTCATGCAGGTCATACGTTGTTCCATCATTGTTTGTTCTACCATACGTTGTTCGATCACCTGTAGATGTCTTTTAAAAATATAAACTCTTGGGGGTTTTTTTTAAACACAAGCTTCAAGGGGGACAGAGGTAGTCGACCACAGAAGTATTTGTAATGGGAAAGGGAAGTTTCTTGATTCAAATCCCGCTTCAGACACTTTCGTTTTCCTTTTTTATCCGTGAGCAAGATTATTTATTAATCTTAATTTCGCTCACTTTGGACGACATGGGTGGTTTCTGTTGATATCAGCTGTCCGTCTGACGGATTATCGATTTTCCTTAATGGAATGAATGTAAAAGCCACATATTCTGAAGTTGCTTCCAGTCAGGGCGTTATTAAAACAAACTGTATAGCATGGTCAAACACAGTTAATTTTATTTTAGATTGTTTTTATTTTGTCAGTTTATGCAACCATCTTTAAATAAACAGTTTATAGAAAAGAACGAAATTGACTTCATTCAGTTCTTTGTAATTGTTTTTTGACAACCATTTTGGTGATTAGTTCTTACTAAATTATGTCAAACAGACTATTAACGTTCAAGTTTAGACATAGATTTTTGTGTCGATACGTTATATTTGGCTGGCGGATGTTGTGACGAGTTTCCCTAGACGCATAGCATCAAAGCTGACTAGGTCCTGTCACGGTAATGAAACCAATCACAGAGAGGGTACCTGTATTCACTTCTTCCATAACAGCTTATCACAGTATAATATATTTATTAACTGTAGAAAAAAAGGAAAATATTACTAAGTATTCAGGCAGTTGTCGGGGTTACCATAAATGAGTGCACTTTAATGTAAAGAGCATCAATATTATAATCCTGATGAGAGATTTTTGATGTAACAAAAAGACCAAAATTACAAATTGTATTATAAAATCATAGCAAACGGTTATTACACTCTCTTGTCTTCATTCTCTAGGCGACAATTAAACCAGCAAACGTTGTGTTTATTTGTTCATATCCCTGCCTTCCTGCACCGCTTTTTCTCCCAGTGTCTCTCCACCAAATCGGTTTTGTGGCCGCTGTAAAATTTCCCCCGTAAAATCCTAGGGGGCTTCGAGATCATATACCAGGGCTAGCTAGCTAGCTAAGCTTACCTTTGGACGATGACGGGTCAACGAATTCAAATGAAAAAAAAAAAAAGAAAAAGAAGAAAACTTACCCCCGCAATAATGGCAAGATAAAGGATTTAGAAGCATGGCCCTATGTAGCCAATGTGCCCGGCAATTATTCAGCTTTTTCACTTTAAAACAATATAAAAATGTAAATGGACTTGAATACGTGGGTTCGACGCATAACTTTAGAGGCCTGGTCGTATTTTTTGGAACGTTATGACTGTACGTTTGCTCGCTTTAGATATTGAAGGATAATGTTATGAAGCCATAAATTTTAGAAGTGTTGTTTAAAAGCGAATTGGGGTTCTTTGTGAGGGTCAGTTTCTGTTTGGCGGATCTACCGTGGGTGCTGTTGTTTCTTGGTGTCTTATCCGTTGGAGCAGCAGAGGCTAAGCGTTCTTTTCAAAATGAAGGTAGCGTTACGTTGTATGTGGATAGAATTAAGTGATTCAAATTGCCAAAAACATTTTTTAAAGTAGTCCTTCAGAGCCATTCGTCCCATAAAGCTTTCTTTAGCGTGAAACGGACAAAAACCAATTCTTTGCTATCCTTTGGATAGGACGCTAGTTTAATACAACGTACTTTCTGTAAATTCAGTGTGCCTTTTTGGTAATTGCCCTTAAGACAATATGAGAAACGAAGTATCCTACATAATATTAGAGGCACGTAGCCAGACAATATGGATTGGAAGGTTTATCCCAATTTCTTTGGAACAAAGCACCGAATTATAGTGTTGACAATAATAATAATAATAATTGTAGATGACATTCGTCTTGCGCATTTTCAAAAGTATATAATGCTCAATGCGCTTTCCATTGTTTGAAAAATAACCCACAACACTCGCCCCCCCCCCCGCACACACACACACACACACACACGCCCGCGCGCGCGCACGAAGACACACAAATGAATATTCACACATGAGGTTATGACCTTAAAGTATGTCTCAGATTAAAAATGGGCAGACGTGAACAGAAAATGTTTTGTTTTCGATTTAAAAAGATTATATAGTTCGTTGTTTCATGACGGTTATGAGTATAGAATAGACACTTAGATGACCACCCCTCGCGGACAGTCGTCATATTGTAAACAATGACTGCAATTGGTTAACTTAGCGAAATAGACAGATTTTACTATTTATGTTATGTGTCTCAGTAAAATACCCACTGTTAAACAGCTTGATCAATCGAACTAACAGAAAATTATGTGTAAATTTAGACTTTTATATATAGGATGAAGTTGACGTCACTCAGGTCTTTGTGATTACTTCTTGCCATACTCGTTTAGGAGCAATACTCACTAAACTGTATTAACCAGACAATAAACGTTCAAGGTCACAAACATAGTTTGTGTGTATTGGTCCGTTATATTTCCAGGTGGCAATGTTGTGAGCTTCTTAGCCAAGCGCATACTATCTTTCATATGATCAAGAAAGTCGTGTGATGACTGGTCACGCATTTGGCGATATAAAAACAATAACACCGATCAGAGAGAGGTCGATATCATTCACGTTATTGCTTATAAAAACCATGTTTTGTCCCACCGTGTGTGAAGGTGTGTCACTAATTTCATGCTTTGATTGGTCAAAAGTCTACTGGATCGCCCGCCAAAAAAATAGTATTTTATAAATAGTACCCGCTTGGCTAAGAAGCTCACAGCATTGCCATCCGGAAGTATAACGAACCAACACACAAAACGATGTGTAACCATTAACTTTTTTTTTATAGTCTGGATAATACAATTAAGTGAGAATTACTTAAAAACGTGGATGGCAAAAAAATAAAAAATAATGAAGACCCGAAGAGGAACTAAAAATTCAGTTGTATTAGATGGTGACCTTAGTGAGCTGGAAGGTGGATAAGGATGTAATAGGTTTTTTTAAAAAAAAATAGATAGGGGATTCGTCATTAAAGCATTTAAACATATGGCGATTTTTTATTTAATCATTTTCTGATTCCTTGCCAGTGCAGTTCGTAGAGAATCGGGAGGGAGTGGCACAAAATGATAATGATGATGATGATGATGATTATGATATTAATATATTTGTAATAAAAGTAATAGTAATAGTAATAATAATGATAATAATAATAATAATAATAATAATAATAATATAATAATAATATAATAATAATAATAATAATAATAATAATAATAAATAATAATAATAATAATAATAATAATAATAATAATAATAATGATGATGATGTGATGATGATGATTGATGATGGTGATGATGATGATGATGATGGTGATAATAATAATAATAATAGTACTAATAGTAATAATAATAATAATAATAATAATAATAATAATAATAATAATAATAATAATAATAATAATAATAATAATAATAATAAAACCAATTCTGTTATCAGAACTAACTATACAGCTAAGAACTATAATACAGAAGAGACACACTCTACAATAAAGAAGTTCACAAGCCTCAACGCGGCACACATTTGATGACGTTCGCTTCGTAAGCTGGAAGTACCATGTCCTGGCAGGCCAGTGCAAATCTTTTAGTCCAAGCATATTTTTTATAAATCATTCTCTGTGTGACATTTTAAAAGAAAATAACGAACGAGCTCATTCTTTTATTTGTCACTATTGCGCGGCTATGTGGGCTTGTAATATGACACTCGCTTTCGGATCAGAAGGCCCTGAGTTCGAGCCTTGATTTGCGCATATTTGTTACTCACGTTCTCTCACCGTATGCAGGTGTAAAATGAGTATCTGGCCGTTAACCGCATTGTCTCTGTTGGAAAAAAAGTGTAATATCTCCTAACGGACGCCATGCTCCGTTTTAAATTTGACGTGTTGCTGTTTATCAGGTACAACATTAAAGCGCTTTGAGCACATTTAATGGATATTGCACTATATGAACTCTCAAGAAAAGAAAATTAAACAAGACCTTTAATGCTTTATTTGTAAAGTGGAATTGTATCGTGTGATTTTGTAATATACACAAACTATAGGTAATATTTATTACTTAGTTGTTCTACAAATTGGGAAACGATTTTCTGCTTAGTATTATTCAATATATCAATAATTAATGAATGACTATCGTTTGTTGAATTCGTAAGGGGGGTGTTATAATGGTTGTCATGGTGAAGATGAAAATGATGACGATGATAATGGTAATGATGATGATGAGGAGGAGGAGAAGGAGGAAGAGGAGGAGGAGGAGAGAGAGGAGGAGAAGGGTGAGGAGTAGGGGAGGAGGGGAGGAGGATGGGCAGAAGAAGGAGGAAGATGATGATGATGATATGATGATGATGATGATGATGATGATGAGATGATGATAAGATGATGATGATGATGATGATGATGATGATGGTGATGATGACGATCATGATTAAATTCAAAATTGGTCCCATTATAAAACACCAATAATATTTGATGCTCGGCTCCATTTTGTATAGCCAGATAATATCAAATTCGATTTCTGGTGTGTCATTATATCATGGCTGAGAACTGTCGCTAGTAGTGCTCAAGGATGAACCTTTTTGTTAAACTTTTAAGAAATACAATTCATGATTTTTTTGTTTTGTTTTGTATTCACACGTAGCGTTTTTTTTGTTTGTTTGTTTTCTTTTTGTTTTTGTTTTTTGACAGCGTCAGGCTATTAGTGCTGCGCATTTAGACGAAAAGCTCTCAAATAGCCGGCGGATATAACGTACCAACACACAAAATATTATGTGAAACCTAAACGTTAGAGTTGAGAGTTGATATAATTTAGTGAGAACTGATCACTAAAACGACTGTCTAAAAACAACAACTATGAGCTGATTGACATCACTAAGGTCTTTGTTATTGTTTTTTGCCATCTACGTTTAAATGAGTAATTCTCACTAAACTGTATTAACCAGACAATAAACGTTCTTGGTTACACATATTTTGTGTGTTGGTCTTCTATTCTTCCGGATGGCAATGTTGTGAGTTTCTTGGCCAAGCGCACAGTATCTATAAGTTTGTGAAGGCTACGGCCAACTGTCATATTAGGTATTTTACAAACGAAAATGTGAAACTTTATTTTTTGTTGGTGTTAGAAAATCTATATCTACATTTTCTTCAAACTCGTGTAAATTCATAGCCTACTTCTTATATCTAGACCATACATCCAGTTTTAGTTTTTTAACTGTGCGGCTTGATGTCTTATGGTATGACACTCGCCTCCTTCGGATCAGCGCATAGTTGAGTCCTTTACTCACATTTTGTCATCCTTGTTGTGTCTTTCGAGTAAAAAATCCCCTGTAGTTTCGCCTAATAGGCGTCAAGTCTCGTCCTATATGATAGTTTTGCTGTTGGAAGAAACCTCTTGTAAACGTTTTTGTGCACGTTAGGTGGATTTTAGCTCTATATAAATGCTTTCGGATCCATTTATCCTAAGATTTCAACCATCCTGAAATGGTACCGGTTTTGCGGCGATAGACCACTTTTTTTTGTTAAGAGTTGACTTGTTCCGCAAATTCAAAATTATAAAACAATATCAACTTTACTACGCGCTTAATATATATATATATATATATATATATATATATATATATATATATATATATATATATATATATATAAATATATATCCATAGAACCATTGACACAAACTTTACATTGTGCTATTTTATTTTAATTTCCTTTTCTTTTTTTGAATTTCCATTTCAGCTTATCCTAGTGCTGTGCGCATGCGTGGCCGGAAGCCTGGCCACCTTTTTCCACCCAGGTGGCGCCCAGAAGGGAGTTGCCCACCGTGGCGCTGACGTCGGCAAATTTGGCGCTGACGCCTTCAGGGCCGCATCATTGATCAGAGACGCCGGGCAACAAAACGCCCTTTTCGATAGATGGGCAAACAAGGACCAGAGAGTACGTGCATTTTTCCTCCTCCTCCTCCTCTCCTTTTCCTCCTCACAATTATTATCATTATCATCATCATAATCATCGTTATCATCATCATCATCATCATCATCATCATCATCATCATCATCATCATCATCATCATCATCAGCATGACAATGTTTAAGTTTTAAACTGCAAAACGTTTAAGTTATAACTGCTCCTATTATACACTTGGTTAATTTGAAACATAGGAGGGGGGGGGGGCTGCCGGTAAATCAGTAGATCGAGCACTCACGTCACTCACATAAAGGATCGATCCCGGGTACAGTTGATATTATCTCTGACCCCCAGTTCAACCAGCAGTCATAGGGTAGTTGGATCTGTTAGTTCTGGCGGAAAGCAACTTGCAATAAACTAGCAGCAATTCTTCCCACTATCACGCTATAGAGACCGCGATAAATCCGCTCTAGGCCCCTGATCGAATTCAACCAGGATCAAACTCAGTCCCTTTGTGTGTTAGAGGAGTGCTCTACCGGCATGATGAGACCTGCTGCTTGATAGCTTTATGAGAATATTTTGATCCAGGAATAAGTAACATCATTTAGACCTGTTAAGTGTTATGTATATCGGACGCTAAATATGCCATTTTCCTTGTTCAATTTCAGTCTGGAAGACGCGGCAACTCCTATGGTGATGAATACGATCGCAATTCCGCCAGCAAACAGGCCGCCAACAGAAAATATGGCCAGGACGCTTCCAACTGGGACCAGAGCGAAGATGCTCAAGCCAGAGCTGCCGCCCGCGATCAGCTGTGGACCCAAAAACAGAACGAACTGGCCAAGAAGGACGCTGCCGACAAGGCTGCTGCTGCCAACTACTGGTCTGAGGGCAACCAATTCAGAAAGGTTTGTCCGAAAGATTTGACTAAGTTGAATTTTGTATTTGTGACTATCCGTCACAAAACGGTATTATGTCAGAATGAACTAGATCCTGGAAACTGAATCTATATCCAGAAATAAGAAGCTTGGAGTGATTTTGTGAAGGTCCTGGTTTCGAGCCTAGCTCGGCGCATATCTGAGTCCTTGGAAAGGGCTCTTTTCTCACATGTTCTCACCGTACGCAGGTGTAAAATGAGTACATGGCTGTTAACAGCGTCGTCTATGTCGAAACAAAAAAACAGGCGTCATGTCTCGTTCTACGTGTTACGCTTTGAGCACGTTTAGTGGATCTTACGCTTTATAGAAATTCAACCTCAAGTCTTGTTAAAAACTCTAAAAACAGGTTTGAGACTTTTGATATAAGGAGAGTCTCTCCAATTCATCGAGTTTTGCAGGACAAGTTTCCGGCCAAAATCGTCTTTAAAAAAAGCATTTTTACCGAGTACTGTGAATAATGATGTAAAGATGACAGATGACCAATGTTTGTTTCTCGAAATTATTATTTCGTAACCTTTTTATATTGTCATAATGAACCTGCCTGGCTAAGCGGTTCGGTTTTTGCTTCTTACCCAAAAGGTAACCCGCCTCGTTGTGTGGCCCTGATCAAGTCACCTCGCCCTAGCTCACTTTGCAGCACTGCACTGCGGTGAACGACTGGGTTTTTCTAGCCTTCCCTTGGAATATATAGAACCTAAAGACAAATTTCCCCCTGAGAATGAATAAAGGGAATTTTATTTTTATCTTTTATTAATTATTTATTGAAGTGATACAACCTGAATAATTTATGAAATATAATTCACCCCGTCTGCTTACTTTTTTCCTTTGCAGGGTCGCCGTAACCACGACAGCATTGACTACGGTTTCGATAAGAAGTTCAACACCCGCAAGCACGAGGATGGAGGTTATGAATACAGCGAAGCTGTTGACAACTATGCTCTCGATGATCTTGCAGAGAGGAACGGAGTTTACGACAAGAGGAGGAGCGACCACGCTGCCCACGCTGCCAAGGTGAGCTCGAGTATCTTATAGATAGTGTGTGCTTGTATGTGCTTGCAACAAATTTATATGTTTATAAACACAAATAAAATAAAATTTGATATCAGGTGTATCTCTGATATAAAGCATGGGATTAAAACCAACATCTCCATCAATTCTTTTATATCAGGCTGACGCACAGGCTGCTGACCGCAAAGCCTCATACGCCCAGAGAGCTGCTGCTGCTGCTGCCTCCAAGGACAAGTTTGGTCGTGACTACGACAGCGCTGCCCACGCCAATGGCAAGAACAAGGTTCGTAATCGTCAGTAACATGAACATTGTAATCATCGCCGAGAGATGCTTATGCAGCCTTTATATTAGGGT
Source organism: Berghia stephanieae (assembly GCF_034508935.2). NCBI lineage: Eukaryota > Metazoa > Mollusca > Gastropoda > Nudibranchia > Aeolidiidae > Berghia > Berghia stephanieae. The sequence continues at coordinate 40,456,650 of NC_088363.1, forward strand.
GGATTAAAAAAAAGTTGTTACTGCGAATGGTAGAAAATTAATCAATAATTATTGAGGAAGTTGAATTTCAGAAGCTGGCGCATATTTATTAAAATTGTCAAATTGTATCATACGAAATTTTTGAAAGATAACAATTTATGAGAAAATATAGATGATATGGTGTTATATATAAGAAAATGATAAATATAAATAGCTATATTACGTATTCTCACGGATGTATGATGCCCGATGCTCTTCACAATGATTCATATATTCCTCCAGCAGGCCTTATGGAACATTATTTCCATTTCATACAGTGCAAATTACCTGTTAGGCATCTTTTTTACTAACAGTCTTACAATATTCATCACTACATATTACCAGGTACTCACCCTGAGTTTAGCTGGTGAAATGTGTTTTATGTGTCGTACCCAAGGACAAGGCGTCGGGACCATAATTTCCCACAATCTATTGTTAATTATAAGCTTCAATAAAAAAAGACATTAAGACGTAGAATAAATATTTAAGACTGAACGATTTAGATGATCATGATAAGCGATAATGGATGATTAAGTCAAACGGTGATTTCAGTGATCATATTTTTTGTGGATATTAAAGTGAGAATAAGAATACTCCGAAGGAATACAACGAACTTTATAGATTTAAAATTAAAATCCCTTCCCCCCCCCCCCCCCCGTCCCCCACCTTAGACAACAAAATTAACAGGCACATTCATCTTGATGGCTTTCCTGTCATCTTTGTGCAGCTATGTGGTCTTGGGGTATGACACTCGCTTTCGGATCGGAAGGTCCTGGGTTCGAGCCTCGCTCGGCGCATAGTTGAGTCCACGGAAAAGACTCTTTAATTACATTCTCTCACCGTACTCAGGTGTAAAATGAATACCTGGCCGTTAACAGTGTTGTTTCTGTCCGAAAAAAAAAATGCAATATCGCCTGACATGCGTCATGTCTCGTTCTACATATTTCGTGTTGCTGTTGGTTAGGGACCCCCTGTAAAGCGGTATTGATATTGCTCTATATATAAGCTCAATTATTATCTATTTATCTCTTTTTTTTTTACAATGGTCACAGGATTTTGCCCAAAAGCTCGATGCCAGCCAAGCCGGAAACCGTTACTGGAGTGACGCCAGAGACCGTGCAATTGACGCTTACTCCGACTTGGCAGCCCGTGACAGCAATGCTGCCCGCCAGTCCAAAGCCATCGGAGACGTGGACAAAGCTGATTACGGATATGGACTCGCTGGGGTCAAGGGTTATGCACCCAAACCCGGAGCTTACCCGTAAGGAAAATATTATCAAAATCATTCACAATATTATAATGTATGACCAACCATTGGCGTAAAAAAAAAAAAAACAAGAAGCAGAAAACTGAATTTTAAGTGCGGCTATGTGGTCTAGTGGTATGAGCACGCTTTCGGATCGGAAAGTCCTGGATTAGAGCCTTGCTCGGCACATAGTTGCGTCCTTGGAAAAGGCTATTTACTCACATTCTCTTACCGTACGTAAGTGTAAAAAATGAATACCTGGCCGTCAACAGCGTTGTCTCTGTCCGAAAAAATGTCGTATCGCTTAACAGGCGTCATGTTCCGTCCTACATGTTAAATGTTGCTGTTGACGAGGGATCCCCTGTAAAGAGCTTTGAGCACGTTTAGTGGATATTGCGCTATATAAAATTATAAAATCTTCATTTTTATTATTATTATTATTATTATTATTATTATTATTATTATTATTATTATTATTATTATGATTATTATTATTATTATTATTATTATTATTATTGTTATTATTAATATTGCTATTATCCAGTAATAAAAAAGGTAATTCAAAATATACTTGGTGTTGCTTTTTTAAAATCAATCTAATATTTCCATTCTACCCAGACTTGCCGGCGTTGGTAAAGGGGCTGCTGCCCTTGATTACGCTAAGCGTGCTGGTGCCGCTGATTTGGCCAAACTGTGGGATCAATCCCAGGAGAACCGTCTGAAGAAGGCACTCAAAGACTCCACCAGAGATCAGGCCAAGACTTCCTTCAGCAAGGACCAATGGCTCAACGATAGAGTCCAGGTAATGTCGACTTTTAGAACCTAAAGGCTGATAAAGGTGAACATAATAACAAAAAGGTGAAAATGGAAAGGCTTCGGATTTTCCACTTTCGCCTTTTTTGTGAGTATTTTTTTCCATGACTGGCTTAAGGCAGCCCCCCCCCCCTTTCCACACTGGCTCTCTGGATATTAGTATGCTCTAGGAAAAACTGTTTGGACTGAAGCGATAGAATGGCATATTATTATTATTATATACTTATGGTCAGATCTAACTTTTCTATGGTTGTAGTTTTACGCTGTAATGTTTTTTTTATGGAGGAAAGGTTTGGACCTCTGACATCACTAATGAGGGACAGTCACAGACAGATGTTTAAAAAAAGTGGACATCAGTGGGTTTCATCCTTATTTTCTGTACATGAGTAAATGGCTTTCAACAAAGCCTGCTAAGTCTCTCTTTCAATATTCAAAGAAAAACATTATTTTACATCATTTATTTCCTGAGTTGAATAGGAAAGCATAAGTCTTCTTTGCCTAGTAGAACGATTTTATGATTGTTTTGGCCTGGGGATGTCTAGATGTCAAATGAATTGTAAAACATGCTATTAACTCTTGCTCTATCTTCATGTCACTAAGCAGGTTTTGAAATGGGTTTACTCATCATCTATGTCTTCAACCCAACACTGTAATATATTAATAAAAATAATCTCTAATACATGATGATAGATTATTTGGGCGAATGAGATCCCTTTTTACATTATAAGGAATGCCCATTTTGGTCAGAATTACTCTCCTCTTCATAGTATAAAAGCCAATGTAAAATTAATAAATTTCTTCTTTTTTAATATGTCTTGATTCAAGAAGTCTTTATTGTGTCCGTCATTCTATGAGCATCACGTTTTTCTTGTAAAGTTCATGTACCAAACGTAACAAACACATATTCTGTATTGTGATTTTTAAAAAACGGCGTACGTTCCATGTGGCTAGTTTTCAGCTATGGTTGGAATTGTGTTCAAAATTTGAAGTATCTTTTTTATATTTCAATTTTAACATTTTGAATTACTGATAGTGTTATATTGCACATTACGACATGACCCAGATAGAATATGATGAGCCGTGACACGGGGATTCACAGAATATTATGAACTCATTTTTGTTTACATCCTTTTATCATATGACGGCTGTATTACATCCATTAATGGTCATCCCCAGGGCTATAACCGTGACCAAGCTGCCAAGGAGAATGACCACGGCTACTCCGACTGGGCCAACAAGGCTGATAAGTCCGCTGCCGGACACGAGTCTAAATCCGCCGATGCTGCATCCAAGTCTGCTGCTCAACAAGCCAGGTATAGCCTTAGAAAATAAAGGATTTTAGCTGTAGATCTGTCTTTAATAATTGTAGACCCACAGAGCCATTATATGAGGCCCAATAGCAATAGAAATTGCTTGCTACCTTCTGGATATGATACTAGTCTAAATCAGCCTATGCTGCTTCCAAGTATGCTGCCGAACAATCCAGATATTTTAAAAATCGAGTATTTGTATAAGCATGTAGAATGAGAAATGGTGCCTGTTAGGCGATATTACAAGTATTTTTTTCAGATATACAACATTGTACAGTGAGAGAATGTGAGTAAAGAGCCTTTTCCAAGAACTCGACTCTGCGCAGCTCGAGTAAAGCAATAAAATAACGTTTTTATCTGTCTAAATGTCTAAAATTGGGTAAAGTGGCCCAATAGTTCAGGTTTTGCACTATGACCCAGAAAATCCTGGGTTCGAGCCCCGCTTCAGGAACTTTCGTTCTATTTCCTTGTTAACCCCAATTTGCCCACTTTGGACAATGAGGGTCATTTAAATCAATCGATATTTTTAAGGACGAGTTATATGGCCACATTTTTAAATACTATATTGAACTTTTATAGAGGGCAATATTCACTAAACGTGCTCAAAGCGCTTTTGAAGTGGTCCCTGGCCTATAGCAACATTTAACATGTGGGACGGGACATGACGCCTGCTAGGCGATATTACAATTTTTTCGGATAGAGACAAACACTGTTAACGGCCAGGTCCTCATTTTACACCTGAGTAAGGTGAAAGATTGTGAGTAAAGAGTCTATTCCAAGGACTCATCTATGAGCCGAGCGACGCTCGAACCCAGAACATTCTGATCCAAAAGATATGTCATAACACAAAAACACATAGCCACACAAATACGAGTTTTTCCAGAGAACAGCTAATAATGACTGATGTTAAACGCTTACTTTTCCCCCAGATGGGATCTTGACGAGAACCAATGGAACGAGGAGGCCAGAAAACGTAAGCTCAGTGACCGCAAGGCCAACCGTAAGGTCAAAAAGAACTACGTCCACAACCAGGACCATGGTGGTGACAACTGGGAACGCCTCAACTACGACAGGGATCAGGTACGGATGTATATTATTATGTTGCCAAATAGTAACAATAAGAACCCAACACATTTTTTTTTAATTTGGCCAGAAAACTTCGAATTAAGAGATAATTGGAAAGGATCATGTCATTCTAATCGATCCACATTAAAAGACCATTTTTTTCTGGCTAAGTCTAATAAATAAATTACATAGCATCATAATGCGCAATGAAATCATCAATGATGCCATTACTCCTCCTCCTTCTCCTCCTCCTCCTCCTCCTCCTCCTGCTCCTCCTCCTCCTTCTACTACTACTACTACTACTACCACCACCACCACTACCACTGCTACTATACCTACTACTACTACTACTACTACTACTACTACTACTACTACTACTACTACTACTACTACTACTACTACTACTACTACTACTACTACTACTACCACCGCCATCACCACTACTAATACCATTACAAATAATTTTCAACACTGTTGTTTCAAGATGGCCACCTAAAATACACTTCAAAGATTATGAGTTCTTTTTTTTTCATCAGAAAAGGGAAAACAATCTTCTTCATTCTACAATAGATTAATAGAAATCAATGTTATGAAATTCTCTGTTGTCTTTTGGCACTTTCCTACTCACTTCATTTCTTGTTGATATTATGACAGCATTTTCTACTCCCCAACTGTATGCCCCAAGTTCCACCTATTAATTATGACGCATTTTTTTAAATTTTCAGGTCGATGATGTTTTCGGCTACAATGCTGGAGTCAAGAAGGACGCCGCTAACCGCTACGCTGACAGCCGCTACAACCGTCTCTACGACGCCAACGCTCATAAGGCTGACGCTGCTCGCGCTGCCGACAAGTCCAGGGCCTACCACCAGGATGACTGGAAGAAAGACGCCAACGGTTACCAGTCTGCTGACGCCGCATGGGCCGATCAAGCTGCCGCCGACAGAAAGGTAAGATATCTCAGGACCAAAGCAATCTAGGAAACATGAGAGCCAAGCTCATGACTGAACATCTAAATATGTTATGTGACTCGTCATCTCATAGCCGAATTATGTCGCAATGAAATTGATGCTGGGTGTTGAATTTATAACGACAAAGAATGAAGCTTAAATCATATTGTCTTTTGGTAATCGTTAAGAAAAAATACATGTTTTTACTTTCCAAACATAACGATCAAATTTCTCAATTCTCATCATTTTGATTCTAAATTCAATTTCCAAGGCGTTCTTCAACACGAATAATACCATTTTGAGACGTTGCGTTCTATTATTTTCTTACTTGATGCTAAGTATTGGAAACCCGATCAAAATATTATAGAAATTTGAAAGTTTATTAGATTGTTAACTTTCATACTTGACTTATTGCCTATCATCTCCTAATCTTCGGACTGGAACACCTTGGCAGCTTCTCTGATTTGTTGAGTGAGTTCTTTCCACTGATGACGGTCTGCTGCGATGGATCTCGGGTATTCTTAATCCTTTTCGCATCTCAGTTCTTGTGTGTCATATAGGCGCTTGAGGTCTTTATTTATCGTAGTGTATATGCTTGTTATGAGTCTGCCTTTGTGTTTGTTATATCCGCTTGGTGTAAAGAATAACGCCATTGCCTTATTAGCTGGAATATTTCTGTCTCTCGTTAAGATATATCCAAATAGTCTCCATCTTGTTTCCAAAATTTGAATCGAGAGCGGTGTTTCTACGCATTATATGTACAGCGATGTGTTACTTATTATGATTCTTTCATATGTCTTGATTTTTACAGGGACTCCGCAGCGATGACTACAAGCATTTCGTTGAGCAAGACGCCTACGACAAACGTGCCCAGGCTGCTAATGCCCACAAGAGAGGCGAGGACCACTATGGTGCTGACAAACGCGCTTACGGCAAGAACTACGGCATCGCTGATGCAGGTTACGTCGCCCAAGCCGCTTATCCCTACGTTGGAGCCGGTCTTGGAGGCCGTGGCTATTACCCAGGATACTCTGGCTACAATAAATATCCTCTGTACTATTAATTATTATGAAATACAATGCAGTAGTCATCTCATTTTAGTATCATTTGTGTGTTATTTTATAAATTTATTACTTTTTAACAAAAAGTCATGTTTTGCCTTCTAATTTAACATTGGTGTAATAGTCAGTAACAGTCAGGAGTCAAAGTCTTTCAGAAACCAACTATGGAGATTTAATTTCAGTAGAATTTAATTCTTGTTTTAAAACAGTAGTACTGATGAATGATCATTTTCTTTTATGAAATCAACCAATTAATCAATTTCTGAAATGTTGCCATACTGTAGACTCCGGAAGTTTAAAGAAAAGAAAAAAAGTCTCTGTTGTGAACGAAAGATGAATTTTTAAAATTCGGTATGATTTATTGTTTGATTAATCAATTTAGCACCGATAAAATCATTAAAAATATAATAACCGGCGGAGCAATACACAGGGATTGTAATACGATGATATGATGAATATTCAGTGTTTTGTTATATTGAATGTTGTGTCATAATCTGTATATTATTATGAATGGCAATAAAGCTGGAAAAGGCAATCTGCCTCTAACTTAAGTTAGAAATGTTTCTTATCATAGATTTCTCGTTTCAATTCTTTTTCGTTTAAAAACATATAAAGAAGGTTGCTTTTTGCTTTTTAAAATTCTTATTCTTCCTATTTAGTGATTCGATGTGCGAAAAGTGCAATTGAAATTGATTTTGTAAACATTCTACTGTTTATTGATATCCTCGCGTCGAAGGTGAATGAATGATATGTTTTTTATCCTATGACAGAGACGCACGATAAAGATATAATATAGCAATCAAACCTTGTAACGGACGCACTTCTGTGGTGTTTTATTTTAATGTTTTTATTTTAGTCAATGAATGTTGACCTTCAAGGAAGAAAAGAAGAAAATAGGGAGGAAGAGGAGGAGGAGGAGGAGGATGAGGAGAAGGAAGAGGAGGATGAGGATGATGACGAGGAAGAGGAGGAATAGAATGAGAACCAAGAGGGTCTCTAAATCATGGCGATATAGTACTTTTTAAAAGTGGCGATGGTTCACATACTATTAGACAGGAGATAGTAAAGAATGATCAAAACAAAATCAAACAAAAACAATTGAGAATCAAGAAGAAAAACGATACAAAACGAAATAAAATAAATATAAATAAGTCATGGACTTCTGTGGTTTGATGTAAACGCTGTAAACTGTCTCGGAAAAAAGGGCTGGGGGGACAATACAGAGACAATTAGTACAAGTCGTAATTAATGTTTGGTTAATAATAGGCTGGTTTTAAAGAAATTTAAAACATGTTTCTAATAATATAATATAATATAATAATAATAATAATAATAATAATAATAATAATAATATATAATAATAATAATAATGATAATAATAATAATATAATATAATAATAATAATAATAATATAATAATAATAATAATAATAATAATATAATAATAATAATAATAATAATAATAATAATAATAATAATAATAATAATAATAATAATAATAATAATAATAATAATAATAATAATAATAATAATAATAATAATAATAATAATAATATAATAATAATAATAATAATAATAATAATAATAATAATAAAAATAATAATAATAATCATAATAAAATAATAATAGTAATAATAATAATAATAATAATAATAATAATAATAATAATAATAATAATAATAATAATAATAATAATAATAATAGTAATAATAATAATAATAATAATAATAATAATAATAATAATAATAATAATGCGTGATCTCCACCAAAAGTATTACTATTATTATTATAACTATCAGCATAGTGATGTCTGGGATGAAAAATGTGACTTTAAGAAAAACATTAGATAAACTTTATTTATCTACTTCTGTAAATTTACATTGGATATTGCCATAGATTACTGAAATAAAAAAAAAGAAGTAAAGAAAGATATGCTACCTGTTGATGAAATACTTGAGCTCTTAGAACAAGTTCTTAGCTCATTTTTTCTCGTAATACTAAAGTAGAAAATGAGTACCTGACTTGCAACATTTTTGTAGCTATTGAGAAGAAATTATATTATTATCATCTTACCGGCTGCATGCTTCGATCAACTTGGACGATGATGCAGTTGGCTTGCGACACCTTGCAGAAGAAGAAGAAGAAGAAGAAGAAGAAGAAGAAGAAGAAGAAGAAGAAGAAGAAGAAGAAGAAGATCACAAACACACCATTACAAACAACAACAATAAAAACAAAACCAAATCCTGTAAAATAACTATCTTCAATTTGTGAAATCCACAAACAAATTTGTCAGTTTAACGGTAACACCCTCTTTTAACCTACTAAACCCCGATGAGACAATCATTAGAATAAATGATATGTAAGCATCTTGTAGGATTTGAATGTAAAGCACGTTGATTCAAAGGCCCCTTCTTGACCAACAAAGCACTACGCCATTGACTTCATCTCCAAATCAGACATGCGGAGACATAACTCCCAAATTCCCAACGGCGGTAACTAACTCTGCACGACGCGTTTTGCGCATGACAGCACAATAACGGATTTAGTCGAGTTTTATGATTCCGTGTGTCATCCACCGGTCCATCAGTCGATAGCTTTAAAACCGAAGCTTTAAATTTAATGGCCTGGAATCATAAGGAAGGAATAACCGGTATAATGGGAGTTACCTGGCCATAATATTGGTCGGTCAAGGAGGAGTCGGGAAGGTTTGATGGCCGATTGTTACAAAGGAGATAATGTGGGTTATATCGGTGGTTTACAGCTTTTCTGTCAGTGCGGTATTCCCGTTGTCTCCTAAAATAAATTAGTTTAATAATAAATAGACGGAGAAAAGACTATCTAAATTAAATTCTAAAAAAAAAATAATGACGATGATGAAAAAATGGCAAAATGAGAAACAATAGATTCGGAGAAAGCAACTAGCTAGTGACTTATAATAATATAATATATGACCCACTGTCTCAACAACGGCCATGTGGTCTTGTGGTATGACACTCGCTTTCGGATCGATATTTCCTAGGTTCAAGCCTAGCTCGGCGCATAGTTGACTCCTTGGAAAAGGCTTTTTACTCACATTCTCTCATCGTACTCAGATGTAAACTGAGTACCTGGCCATTAACAGCGATATCTCTTTAGGAAAACAAATTGCATTATCGCCTAGCGGGCTTCACATCACGTTTTACATGTTAGGTGTTGCTATTGCTCAGGGACCGTTTTGTAAAGCACTTTGAGCATGATTAGTGGATAGCGCCCGATATAAAAGCTTAATTGTTTGCTTTTTTAAAATTTTAAAAAGGATGGAAATATGTCAATTTGAAATGATGATTTTAACCAAAATTATACAAAATGAAAATCAATTGTTTACAAAGTTTCGTACCAAAGTATTCTTGTCAACTAGAGCTTTTTTTGAATTATTGATTTTTATTAGTTGAAATAATACATCGGTACAGATAATTATATAGATCAAATAATTAACTCTCACAATGATTAAATAACTCTTCAAAAATCCTTAACGTATTGTAGTCTGGCATCAACTTTTATTTCTCAATAAATTTTCATGACTTAGAAGGGCTCATAACGTTCTGAAATTGGAGCCCAAATTTGTAATGCTACGAATTTTTTGTAACAGTTGGCAGGTCTTCCAAAACCTGACTCGTTGGTTAACAGAATGATGAAAAGAATACGGCACCTACACATTTGTATAAAAACTCCTAAACATTCTCGAACAATTAAATTAAAGTGTAAAGTGGGTGCACACATGTCCTATAATCCTTTTAACACTTAGCAGGTAGGACGAGACATGACGAACCCTATGAGGGGATGTTGCACTTTTTTTTTTCGGACAAAGATAACGCTGTTAACGACCAGGTTTTCATTTCACACGTGAGTTCGGTGAGAAAATTTGAATAAAGAGCCTAATACAAGGACTTAACTATGCTCAGAGCGGGCCTCGTATCCTGGACCTTCCGATTCGAAGGCGAGAGTCATACCACGAAACCACATTGGCGCACATCTCATTGTAGATGTTATAGAATTTACCCTTACGTCTCGTTGTAAGCCAAGGTGACAGATTAGGGAACAGTCACTGCTGTAAGATATATAGGGGCAGCGTGTCTCACCGGTACGGTCTTTGCTTCGTATCCGAAAGATACCGAGTTCGATCACCCGCCACTGCTCTGAAAGGTATTGAACAAGTCGCCACCCCCTAGCTCCATTTGCTGCACTGCGGCTGACGTCTGGGTTAATCCAGTCTTCCCTTGGAATAGACCCTAGAGACAAATCCTCGCTATAGGATGAATAAAGGAAATTTTATTTCTTTATTTAATTTTAATTTTATCTTATTATATTGTGGAAAAAGTGTGTATGAAATAGTGCTAGACAAAGCAAAACGAGTAGCGAGTACGAGAAAAACAAAACAAAATAAAAAAAATAAAAACCCGCACAACTACCAAAAAATTAGCATGTTCGAATCTGAAGAATAATATAAGCATTAACAAGTAAACTGTCCGGGGCCCCAATAGCTTCATTGGTAGAGCACTAGCTTCACATGCAAAGGAGAAAAGATCTAACCCAGGTGCAGGCGGATTTTTTTCTGGCGCCTCTGTCCACCCAGTGGTGAATGGGTAATTGAGTCGTTAGATTTGACGGAATGTACTTTGCGATAGACTAGCATTCTATCCAAAGGATAGCAAGCGATTACTATTGTCCATTTCAAGCTATGGAAACCGGGATAAACTCCGGCTCCATGGGCCACATGGCTCTGAATGAAGGAAGGTAACTGTCGTAATATGGAAAGACATTAATGTGAAAATTTGGCCAGAAAAAAAAATCCCTTAACATTCGTAAAAACTTGGAATTCATAACGTATGTGCAAGCATTTCCATTAAATGGTAGTTTTTCTTTGTCGACGTAAACTTATATGCAGGCTCTGATAATCCTATTTTTTATCGTCTCATTCTTGTAATGTTATAATGAAGATATCTACGCTCAAACTGCCGCAAAATATTGTCCATCATAATGATGTTAAATCGAGGCAATAATTTCGTTCAGTTATCAGACCTATAATAATGTTTCTTTTTAGTCTTCAATTTCAAATGAATTGGTCTAAATTGAGAGCAGTTAGAGCAAATTTTCACGAAGAGCATTTTTTTGTTTTTTGTTTTTGGTGCCAGGCTGTAAAAAGGAATTGACCGAGTGTACATTATGCAGGTTTGACGTTCGATCCTACTTATGGGCCTAGTTTAACATTACAACAATGAGCCCATAAGGAACTGGATTATCAGACCTGCAAATAAGTTCACGTCGGGATTGACGTATGGATCACACATATGTAAGATTAAAATTTATTTCACGTTCTATTTTAAAGGATTGGATTAACCCAGGCGTCTTCCGCAGTACAGCACTGCAAAGTGCGCCAGGATGAGGTGGCGAGCTCAAGGCTATACTGCACGGCGGGTATTCGAACTTTCTACCTATGGTACACAATAAAGACACTACCTACGAAACACGGTTCTTCTTCTTCTTCTTCTTCTTCTTCTTCTTCTTCTTCTTCTTCTTCTTCTTCTTCTTCTTCTTACTCTTCTTCTTCTTTTTCTTGATTGATTTTAAAAATAACAAACAAATAAAAAACACACAATAAATAATAAACAATCAAACAGGCAATCCAAAGATCATTCCAAAGTGAGAATAAAATAAATAAACAACTAAAACTTAAAGCACAAAAAACCAGAGCGAAGCAAGAAACCACCCCCTCCACCCCCCCCCCCCCCACCCAAACAAAACAAACAAGCAAATAAAGAATCATCCAAAAAATTCCGTTTGTCTCGACTGCTGGAAATCGAATCAAAGACCTGCCTGATGACCGATCAAATGCTCTGCAATAATAAAACAAACGTCACTCAATAGTTAGGCCTATTTAAACAGTTAAGTGTAGTACTTTGAAAAGACGCATATTTAAAACTTAGGCCAGAAAACTCTTACTTCAAATATGTATCGATTTAAATGACCCTTCTCTGGGCAAAAAACTATTAAACCTGGGGCCTCGCGAGGCCAGATTTGAGCATTTTAATTTTTCATGTGTTGCCAAGAAGGGTCATTTAAATTTATCGATATTCGAAGGACGAGTTTTCTGGCCAAAATTTAAAATTTTGTCTTTCCAGATTCCGGGAGTTAACTGGTTGAAGCATAATATTATATTCTTGGCAAGCTGAGACAGTATGATTCATTGTGGTGTTTATTTTTCCCTCGAATTATTCTTCCTGATTTGTCTAGCATTGTTTCTTAAACATTGTATTCAAATATCTATCTTACACTAGTGTTTCCTAATCTGTCACTTCGCAAAAGCAACGAGACCAAAGTGTAAATTCTATTTATAAACTTAAGCTTTTTAAATAGCTATACGAGTTCAATGCGCTTCACAAAAGGTTCCTATCAAACAACAACATTTGACATGTATGTAGGCCCTCATTTTACACCTGAGTACGGTGAGAAAATGTGAGTAAAGAGCCTATTCCAAGAACCTAAACTATTGGCTGCTCAAAGCTGGACTAAAACCCAGGACCTTCCGATCCGAAGACTAGTGTCATTTCACTCGGTCACATAGCCCCACACAATCCACATCCACAATGAGATGTGCCCTCATTCGATTATCATTATTGTGCGGCTATGTGGTCTAGTGTTATGACACTCGCTTTCGGATCGGAAGGTCCTGGGTTCGAGCCTCGCGCTCGGCGCATAGTTGAGTCTTTGGAAAAGGCTCTTTACTCACATTCTCTCACCGTACTTAGGTGTAAAATGAGTACCTGGCGGTTAACCGTGTTGTCTTTGTCCGAAAAATTGTAATATCTCCTAACAGGCGGCATGTCCCGTCCTACATGTTAAAGGTTGTTGTTGACCAGGGATCCCTTGTAAAGCGCTTTGAGCACATTTAGTGGATATTGCGCTATATAAAGCTCAAGCTCAATCATTATCATCTTTGAAACTTAGAGATTAAAATTAACAAAGCTTATTCAATTTGTGTGGTCTTGTTTTATGACACTCGCTTTCGGATCGGAAGGTCACCGGTTTGAGCCTCGCTCGGCGTACAGTTATGTTCCTTGGAAAAGACTCTCTATTCACACTCTCAAGTCAATGTGATCCTCATGTTATCAACACCAAATTATCTGGAACAAAACAACATAATGACATTCTCTAATTTGTGCGGCTATGTGGTCTTGTGGAAATGACACTCGATTTCGGATAGGAAGGTCCAGGGTTCAAGCCTCGCGCTCGGCGCATAGTTGAGTCCTTGGAGAAGGCTATTTACTCACATTCTCTCACCGTACTCAGGTGTAAAATGAGTTAACAGCGTTGTCTGTGTCCGAAAAATTGTAATATCGCCTAACAGGGAGTCATGTCCTGTCCTACATGTTAAATGTTGCTGTTGACCAGGGACCCCTTGTAAAGCGCTTTGAGCACCTTTAGTGGATATTGCGCTATATAAATTTCAATTGTTGTTGTTGTTATTGATTTTACTGTCGTTTGAATGATAATTGGATAATTCAGATTTGAGTCTTGATATAAGTCCAACCATTGTCATCATTTATAATTTCATTCTCCAGGTGCTGCAAATGCATCAAACATATTTCCTCAAGAATGAAGGGCGGGGAATAGTACCACACACCAATGACAACGTCTTCGTCATTATACCGAAATCACCCAAGGTGACCACAAGGTGTGCAGGGCACGCAATAGAATAACGAAAAGATACATCCAGTACTCGATTACACAGCTATTGCCCATCACCTATCCCGGAATGAAATCCCTCCGCCAAGGGCCGGTATAAAACCAAACAGTGGGTCGTCTAGCTTGAGTGTATGGCCCTTGTTATCTCCCTTGCATTTGCCACGTGAGACGAAGGGAAGCAAGGACACAATGAGGGTAAGTTTTAATTTATCATTTTGGAGTTAACTTATATTTAAGATATTATAACACAAACCTTAAAATCTATAAGGCAATCAATTACTAAATGTATAATAAATGAAATTTACATTCATCTTGTGCAATATTTGTGACACATCAACATGTCTCCAGGTTGAAACTTGTATAAAATGGGATTTTTTGTTCAACTCATAAGTATATTGAGACTATATTTAAAATTTGGCCAGAAAACTCGTCCTTCAGATATAGATCGTGAAGTCCCAGGTTTTGAGCGTTTTTGCCAAGATGAGGGTCTTTTAAATCGATCGATATTTGAATTTTTAAAATTTGGGTATTTCCAGAGTACGGCAGTATAACAGTTGTTTCGATTGAACACTTTATAAATTGTCCTCTATGGAGTCTGTAAACTTAACCAAATTTTTAAATATTTTATTTTATCTATCTTATTTTATCTTCCAAATGGCTAACTAGGATAATGAATTCTTTCAATATCTTATACAAGACATATTATTGAAACAGTCTTAGGCGTTATTAATAAAGACAAACATTTTTCGTATTAATATTCACTCAATCCTAGAGACTTTTGCTGTTTTTCAAAATTGGAAAAGATGTATTAAAAATGAGCATGCACATAGATAGATAGTTTTATTCAACTATCATTAACATGTAAAAACCAAAATCATTAGCTTTGATACTACGCCTGTAATTTGTCTCAGAAAAATGTAATAAATAGGCATGGGGTAAAAGTAATTACGTATATAGTCTGTGTTAGGGTTGAGTGAGTTAATGAATTCAAATTTTATCGATTTAATGCAGAACCAACATATAGATTTAAATCGACTCAGCATAATTATACTCTTTCAGGTGACGGGTCACATTTTTTATAGTTTTTAATATATTATGTAGTTATTTTGTATCTTTGTTTGCATCATAATTGTATTATCTGTTCCTATGGTAAGAAAAGGAGCCGATAAAACGGTAACAAACGGAAACATGTTTATAGAGCAATATGGACATGCTCATAGCACTTTTCACGGGGCTTTGAGGACAACAGCGACGCTTAACATGTAGGAAGAGGCATGACGCCTGTACGGCGATATTACAATTATTTTCATAAAAGAAACAATGGTGTTAACGGCAGGGTATTCATTTTACACCTGAGTAGGGTGAGAAAATGTGAGTCAAGAGACTTTTTTTCCCGAGGACTCAACTATGCGCCGCTTAGAGCAGGACTGTAATTCTAAACATTCTGGTCCATATAAAATTGTCATTTAACAGTACCATGCGGTAGTCGCAAAAATAAAACAATGGCATCATTCTTGTCATTTATACTTTCAGAGTAATCTCATAATTTATTGTGCTTTGCGGTCAAGTCGTGTAAATTGTGTAATTCGATATTTATCATATAGAATGTCTGGTTGGTGAAAATTATTGTTTTGTTTTGGATCTTAAATTACTTTGTTTAACAATAATGATAATGATAATAATAATAATAATAATAATAATAATAATAATAATAATAATAATAATAATAATAATAATAATAATAAGAAGAAGAAGAAGAAGAAGAAGAAGAAGAAGAAGAAAAAGAATAATAATGATGATAATAATAATAATAATAATAATAGTAATGATAATAATAATGATAATAATAATAATAATAATAATAATAATAATAATAATAATAATAATAATAATAATGATAATGATACTAATAATAATCATCATTAGTATCATTATTATGATTATTATTGGTATTAATATTATTATTTTTATTATGTTGTATTATTATTATTATTATTATTATTATTATTATTATTATTATTATTATTATTATTATTATTATTTTTATTATTATTATTAATGTTATCATTTATTATTATTATTATTATTATTATTATTAATTATTATTATTATTATTATTATTATTATTATTATTATTATTATTATTTATACTTCTACCACTACTAGTAATACTGCCACTACAATTACTATCACTGTTACTGCAAACTACTAGAAAGATCAGTTCTAAAACAATATAAAAATATCAACAACAACAAATTCTACTACAACAATTCTGCTACTAATACTAATAACGATAACCTTATGGGTTCTACATTTGACAACAGGCCCAATATGTTTTCGCCCTCCTTATGGCTGTGGCCCAGGCAGGGGATCACAGCGAACCACAAGCCGTTCAACGTACAGGTATATATCATATTATAGCAAAATCAAGCACTTCTTCAGTTCTTCCTTACTCTTTTCTTTCCTTCTTCCTCTTTCAGCTTTCTTCTCCTCTCTTCTTGTTTCCTCCTTCCTTGCTTCTTCTTCTTCCTTTCTTCTCTCTTCTTCTCCTTCTTTTCTTCTTCTTTCTCTTCTTGTCTTGTTGTGTTGTTGTTGTTGTTGTCTCTCTTTTTTTTTTTTCTTTTGTTTCTTCTTCTTCTTCTTCTTCTTCTTCTTCTTCTTTCTTCTTCTTCTTCTTCTTTCTTCTTCTTCTTCTTCTTTCTTCTTCTTCTTCTTTTCTTCTTCTTCTTCTTCTTCTTCTTCTTCTTCTTCTTCTTCTTCTTCTTCTTCTTCTTCTTCTTCTTCTTCTTCTTCGTCTTCTTCTTCTTCTTGTTGCACATTCTAACAATGGAAAATTCCAGATAGTCTTAAGCTCATCCTTCGGTGTAAGTCCTTAGTAAATCCTAAAATTATTCATTATGTAACATGAAAAAGTATCCATTTGAATTTGTATTGCTTTACTTTACGATCGTCATTCTCTTTTCCTTCCCTTCTCCCCCTCCCCCTCTCGCCGATCACTAAAAGCCTACAGACCCAGCCCCAGCATCAGTCCGTCCAAGGCGACTGCCATCAGCTACAGCGCACCCATAGGAAGAGACAATCCCTTGGAGGGAAATTTTGTTGATGATCTTTTCAGTGGGACAGGATTTGGGTGAGTCCACTCTTCTTAGATTGAATTTACACGACTTCTTCCGTGTATCAGATAAAGAACTGAATAAGTGTTTATGAAAAGTGCCAGACAAAGCAATAAAGAAAAATAGAAGACAAAATAAAATCCCAAAACTCAGTCAACCTCGAATGGGGATCGAACCTCGGACGTTCTGATTATCGGTCAGACGTGCTACCATTAATTTGACTCAAAATCCCCCAAAAATGTTGGATTTGTATTCATGCTCACTAAAAGACTATTTTTAATCGCCAATCGGCTGTCTTTTATACCTTATTTCACACCAATAAAATATGCGAAAATATTCTGCAATCGTTGAATACATTTTCTATTCAGCGCATTCACAGCATTATTCAACGATTACATAATATTTACTAAGAAATGATAAGATTTTCCAATGAGAAGGGTGGAATAAATTGCATTTATGTTTCTATATAATGTGTATTAATTCCATTTCTTGCAACGTTAATCCACCTCACCCCCTCCCTCTGCTCTCCCAAAGCAAAATAAACTATGATCCATTCTTTTTAACGTACTAGGGGCAAGTCTGCAGCTCCTTACGAGTCCTCGTACCAAGGTGGTGGTTTCGGTGACTACGGGGGTGGAGACATCTTTGGGGCTAGTGGCTTTGGAACCAAAGACTCCCGTACCTTTGACGTTGGGGGAAGATTCCAAAAAGGCACTGCTCAGGTGAGAAAATCATATTTTTTAACCCTATGATTTTTATTTATAGGAGAGAAAGAGAGAGAGAGAGAGAGAGAGAGAGAGAGAGAGAGAGAGAGAGAGAGAGAGATAAATGCTGCATAAGGAATTCAAATGAGCAAGGTGTAAATAGTTAACGTCATACTTTGTTTCGGAGCGCAAATAATATTATAAAGTAATGATACAAAATGAATATAACATCTTTGAAAAAGAACAAAACACCAAACACTTAACGTTTCGGGATCAAACCTTTTCTTCAGCCAATTCTAAAAACCAATAATATAAACATTAATGCATCACTTAAAACCAGACAGACAGCGGAAAAGTATATAGCACGTGGAGAGAAATGTCCGAATCTAAATATCTGTTTTTCCCCGGGACATTGTGGACTAATTCCCTCAGAATATCACTCTCTGGGCATATTGTTTTATTGTGATAAAACCCTAATTCCTTATCAATATAGGCATATCATTGTATCGATTAATTTTTTGAGACTCAACACCAAGTTGAAGTTTCAATTTACCTTATGAAGGAATATTTTAAAAACGTAACGTGGAAAAATCAACTCAGCGAGTTTTTTGAAAATATCTTTAATTATATATATGATTCATCGACAAATTCAACTTTGAAAGTTTTACAGTGACAATCGTTAAAACCTTAATTTTAAAAAAGACTTTCTCTTTTCCTTAGGTGAGCTTCCTGGATCAGCACGCTGATCGTTCTGACAGGAACCAGGACAAATACGCAAGAGATTACTCCGCCCAAGAACAGGGAATAGGGCGGGAAGACAACCAGGAGAGACGAGGTCAGCTGGGAGAGGCAGAATTTGAGAAACAACAGAAGAAAGACGCAACAAAGGGACAGAAACAGGTTGGTAAAGCAGAAATTATGGTGTCCTATCAAAACATGGTCTATGGAGCTTATAAAATTCCATTTTTAGATAAGGGGCCATGAGTGGGATATCGTTACCGTATTGAAACGATTGGCCACCATTAAAAGATATGATCTTGTATTCGTCTTTGTGAGGCTATATGGTCTAGTCTAGTGGTATGACATTCGCCCTCGGATCCGAAGGTCCTGGGTTCGACTTCTGCTCTTAGCGGTGCATACCTGAGTCCTTTAAAAAGGCTCTTTACTCACGTTCTCTCACTGTACTCAGATGTAAAATGAGTACCTGGCTCTGTCGGAAGAAAAGGTTAAAAATCGCCTCTTCCTACATGTTAAGTGTTGCTTTTTGGATAAGGACGTTCAGTGGATAAAATAAATGATTAAAATAACAATAAAATTCCTTTCATTTATCTGATAGGGAAATTTTTTCTCTAGGGTCTATTCCAAGGGAAGACTAGATAACTCAGGCGTCATCCGCAGTGCAGCGCCTCAAATTGGGCTAGGGTGAGGTGACTTGCTCAAGATCACACAGAGCAGTGGCGGGTGATCGAACTCGGTACCTTTCGGGTACGAAGCAAAGACCCTTACCGCTGACCCACGCTGACCCAAAATGCGCTATAATAGACAAAAGCCAAGTCGAAACAAAATTGTCCAAGGCTCTGTCTGTGTAGAAACGTTTCCACCAATTGGTTATCCAAGAAAATGAATATATTAAAATGTAAGCTGAAAAATTATATTGAACATCTATGACAGTAACCGTATCCACTAAAATAGTCATAAAATGTGACCCACCGTCTCAAGGTAATATGTCGGATTGAACTAGTTGCTGGAAATTAGACTCATAGCCAAAACAAATAAAAAAGAAATGGAATGAGTATAATTTCTGTTCCTTATAGTGGAGAATAGACACAATTTCTTACTTTGTAAAAACTCAAAAAGTTCGTCTTTTTATCATTGGTAATATAATTCATTATTCAGAGTTTTATTCACATCCAACAAGTTATCAATTTATGACGCTGGGCCACAAATATCTCTATTGGGGTTTTGTTTCGTTTTTCCTTAGCCAGCAATATTTTTATATTTCTATATTTATCATTTTATTTTATAATTTAAAAATATCTAAAAATAATTATAATATATAATATTTATTTTATACTTTTCAGAAATATTTTTATATAATTTATATATTATTTGTAATACTTGATTACGTTGTAACATTTCCAAAATTAGAATATATTCTAACAAAATACCATTCAAAATTTGATTTTATGAAATCAAAAATCACGCTGTAACTTGTGCACTAAGTACGATTTATTCGTCCATTTTTGGTGATTTTTTGTTACTATCTAGTCTAAATCAATTTGTTTTACATAAATCATTGAAAGTTAAGATTTGCCACATGATAAAAGAGCCACGGTAATAACCATGCGTTGTGTATGTTTGTCTTCCGAAGCAAGAGAGCTTCAAACAGCAGGCAGGTGCCTGGCATCAGGACACAAAGCGGCAGAACGACCAATTGGCGCATGTGGGGACATTGAACCGACACGATGGGGAATTGCTGAGGTAAGGAGTGCCGTGGTACATGGGATTAGCATCATCGTTATTATCTAATTTAACATCCTTGATTATCATTATAGTAGTACTAATAAGAATAAGATAATGTCGTTGATGATGATGATGATGATGATGATGATGATGATGATGATGGTGATGATGATGATGATGATGATGATGATGATGATGATGATGATGATGATGATGATGATGATAATATAATAATAATAATAATATAATAATAATAATAATAATAATAATAATAATAATAATAATAATAATAATAATAATAATAATAATAATAATAAAAAAAATAAGAAATAAGAAGAAGAAGAAGAAGGAGAAGAAGAAGAAGAAGAAGAAGAAGCAATGTAATTTGCCCGCTAGCCTATCCCAAAGTACTTGCCGTCAAGTCAAACAGACCCAGCTTCCAATGACTAATGTGTGAACAAGGGAAGTCAGATAAAAATCTCGACTCCACCCGGGATCAATATAGGTCCCATAAGGTGTGAAGTGTGTGCGCTATCAGCTGATATATCACTTCCCCCCCCCCCACCCACCCACCCACCCACCCACCAGCAAATTATGTGTAAACTGTTTCATTTCACTGCTTTGTCACAGGTCCGACGTGAGTGGAAATGAGGGCAGTAAGGGTCTTGGTGTGAGAAAGACCGCCTTCATCAACGGCAATCTTGGGTTTGAAAACGTAGGCTACAACTTTGACAAGGACTTTGACCAGAGAGCTAACGAGCGCGGAGGATATAAAGAGGTATGTGAAGAATTCAAAGTATATGTAATTGAGCTTTAATTCTTTTTTTATATTGAACTTTTCAATAGCCACTAAACGTGTTCAAAGCGCTTTATAGGGGGCCCCTGCTCAACAGCAACACCTAACATATAGGACGAGACATGACGCCTGTAAGGCGATATTACAATTATTTTTTCGGACGGTGAAAGGATGTGAATAAAGAGTTTTTTTCAAGGACTCAACTATGCGCCGAGAGAGGCTCGAACCCAGGACATTCCGATCCGAAAGCGAGTGTCATACCACTAGACCACATAGCCGCACGAACATGAAATAAGGAGGTGACTCTTACATTAGAGAGAAATATAAAGTGAGTAAATGTGGCTCATATTATAATCAGGGAACAACACAAAAAACACATCATTCAGGCCCTTGGCCTTCACCAGGAGACGAACTACACAACACTAAAATGTAACCATACATTTTTGTGTTTTGTTTTTTCGAATCCTGAAGAAGGTCAAGGGCCGAAACGTTGTTTGTTTTGTGTTTTTCCCTTTATATTTGAGTCACAATTACTCACTATATTTTTCTCTCGGTCTCATTGTCTCATTAAGGCATCTTTCGTTTTTGGTTTTGGCTGTTAATGCGTGCTAAGTGATATTGATAGAAAGTGTATTAATATACTCATTATAAAATGCCAAGAATGAATTTGAATGTTTTTTAACATTCAGGGCATTTTTCAAAAACCAATCAAAGCTAGTACCTTCCCTTTAAAATCTGTTAATAAATTACGACAAAAAAATTGCCGTTTTCTCTGACTAATCAAAATGTTACTTGACGAGTTTTGAAATGTGAGGATGACCTCAAATATGAATAAGATATCCTAAACTGGCTTGACCCTGGATTTGAACATGCACATCAAACTGGACGGCAACCATCGCCTGGCTATTTGAGGAGAACAGCGCATACAACATAGGTTCACTTGAGAATTGAACTTAATAAAATTAACTTAGCAGAACGATCTTTGATCTTGTATAGGAATGCTGATGAGTAAGGCTTCTCGGAGAGAACGCATTTTAGTTTAGAATGCAGTATGTTAACGCTTGATTTATGAACGTGACTTCGTGTGGCCATGTTGTCTTATGGTATGACAACTGGATTTTGATCAGAAGGTCCTGTAATAAGTCCCGCTCAAAGCGGAGCATAGTTGATCCATGGAAAAGGCTCTTTACTCACATTTTCTCATCGTGAACATGTATAAAATGAGTACCTGGTCGTTAACGGCGGTATCTCTTTTGGAAATAAAAATGTAATTTCGTCTTACTGACGTCACGTTTCGTATTACATGTAAAATGTGGCTGTTTGCTAGGGACCCTTTGTAACTCGTCAGTTATACAAAATGTTATAAGGTAAATTCCAGACATTATTTATATTCCAATAATTATATATGACCGATTTCTATACTACAGATCAGATATAAAAAAAACTCTTAAATCGCCATACCACTAGACCAACACCCGCATACCATAATATAATATGCAGCTAAAATACCAATGTTACAAAATTAAATGTATACTTCTTAAAACTAACCGTGACATTTTAATCACCAGGTGACAGGCAGAGACGATAACCACGTCCAAATATACCAAGAAAAACAAAGAGACCACAGACTCTTAGATTCCAACAGTGAAAAGTTCAGGAAAGCCGATGATCTCTCCAGAGCTGCCAAGAAGAACGAATGGCTGCAGAACGCTCTCCAGAAACAGGACCATGACAAAAACTACGGTGCCGCTGATAAACTGAAAGATGCAGCTGCCAAACAGGCTGCGGACTTCAAAACACACTTTGACAGACGAGATGACAAAATTTGGAACGCGGCTCTGGCCCGTGATACTGCTTTTAGAGGTGCGCAAGACAAAGCAGCCAAGAATGGACTTTACAACAAAGACGCCATTGCTAAAGCCGCGGGTCATAAAGGCGTTGCCGATAACAAATTCTACGACGGTAAAGAAACAGGGCCTGTTGGATATGGAGGTGCTCCTGCCAGAAGCGGTTACGGATCTGTCGGGTACAACGCACCAGGAATTAATGAATATGCGCCACAGGGTGCTAGTAAAATTGCCAGTCAAGGAAAGATCGGTTTGCAAGGAGCACCAGCGGGACGTCATGTTGGAGTAGGAGGTCCAGCTGGAAGCGTAAAAGGTCGATTGGAGGCAAGTGGAGGTGATGTCCTCAATGCACACACTGAGAAAGCCGTGCAAGGAGATCTTGGAAACCAGCTGTGGGAAAACTCTGCCGAAAGCAAAGCTGACGCAAGAAACAACTATCATCGGGATAAGGGACTTGAAGACACTATTCAGACTGACCAGGCAAATCAGGGCAAGTGGGCCAATCAGAGGGAAGGGTTTAGAGACGGTCGTAGACAGGGATACAGTGGGGATCGGGCTAGAGCTTCAAGGGGTGGCGCGGCAGTAGACAATTCCTTTTCCGACTCTCTATCATCTTCCAATCTTGACGCCGCAGACAAAGGTCTTGACAAGGCAAAATTGGACAGAATAAATCTTAAAAGGAATCAAGTAGATTCTAGACAAAACATTAGAAGTAAGAAGCAATTCTACCACGACAAAAATCAAGATGGGTATAACAATGAAGGACTTAACTATCACAGAAATCGGGGAAACAACGACTTTGGAGCCCAAGAGGCTGCTGAGAAAGAGGCTAAGACCAAGTTTAAGAATGCTTGGCAAGATAGCAAGAACAGTCGGGGCCAAAGACATTTTGAAGACCAAGACTCAAGACGAACCTCAAATGGGGATGCTGGGTGGAAACGCCAACAGTCTGACAATGGAAACGCAGCTGCTTTTAATTTGGCTGCCGATCGGGCGCAAAACCAAGCTCGTGGCTTTGATAGAAACAGAGCGCGCAAGGAATTCGACCGCTTCCAGCAACTCAACAATCAGAGAAATCAGAAGAGTTGGGACCGTGCCAATCGTGACGCTTTTGGAAGAGCCAAGGGTCAAAATATAGGAAGACGTGTCGACGGGAATTTCCTTTACCAAAGCGGTGAAGCAGCCAGACCTTCAGTGGGATATAGTTCTTCACGATTCCCATTGGGCAATTCAAGATTTGGGTCTGCTCCACTTGGAAAAGTAGATATTTATAACCCGTACGGCCAGCAGGGTTCAGGTGATAAACAACCAATAGCAGTTAGTGATAAAAATACATTTGATAAGATTGGAGCCGGGATTGGTGGTTCTCAGTTTGGACAGTATTGGTAGTTAAGATAAAGGCAAAATTAATATTTGTTGGTTTTTCTGTATAATACTTGGTTATGTTTTATTTGAAATAAGTAATGATGTAGTTACTGTGTGACTAAAATCATATCAATTGCCAGATCGTTTTGTTGATTAAAAACTCAGTACTTTTCCAATATTGTTTACCCTATAACGTGTTTCAATAGCGTCAATACTGTTTGTATTTATAGAGTGATGCATGAATATGTTTCGCAGAATTACATTTTGTGAAACACATATTAAATAAATATAATCTTTGTAAAAATAAATTGTATTGTGTTTCATAATTCCAAACCGATAATTTAACTTAAAGAATTTGACCACTAAAACAATAGCTAAGTCGCCAAAGCCTTTTCAAAAATTTGGACACTCTAAAGAAACGTTTTGAATTAAAAACACACAGTTGCGAGGATTGTTTAAGGTAACAATCTTTACAAATTGTACTTTCATAGTTCGAACCCCTCTCATTCACCACCGTGAGCCACGTAAAAACCTTTCTCTAATGTATTATTTTCTTAGTTCTATTGAAATAACCCCAATAATTTATACTTCTATGACCCGTCAACGATAGTTTATTTTGGGGCAGCATGGCTCAGCGGTACGGTCTTTGCTTTATACCCGGAAATTACTGAGTTCGAATACCAGCTGAGTTGTGTGACCTTGAGCAAGGCACCTCGCCCTAGATCAGTTAGCGGCGCTGCACTGCAGCTGACGCCTGGGTTATTCCAGTCTTCCCTTGGAATAGACACTAAATAAAAATGTCCCCCATGGGATGAATAAAGAGAATTTTATTTTATTATTTATTATTTTTATGTAAAATTTGTTTTCGCGCGCTAAAAAGAAAAATGTTCTTTCTATCTAGATATATTCAAAAGCGCTTAGAGTCAGAGAATGACCTCTCGGATAAACTCTTATTATCATGCGATGTTTATCTAGCATGATATTGGGGTATCCATGCTCTTATATTGGACTCAGTTACATAACCAAAGCTGAACGGACCGAGAGAGGTCTGAGAATAATTCCAACTTAAAGTGGATCCATGGGTTGAGAAAAAAGTTTTAATAGATACGACTCGTCATTCAAATTTCGATCGGTTAAAATTGATGGCTCCCCCGTTACTAAGCATTAATCAAAAAGGATATGTCCTGATATTAACCCTGGTTCGGGGTCCCCTTTACTATTTATTTCCTGTATGAAATTGGCTGAGATACCCTGAGTACATGTCAAACACACAAATAGGTAATGAGCATTTCTCGCAATATTTTGATATACTGAAAAAGGAATTGCATTGCAAAACCTGATGACACGATATATCAGTCTTACCTTGAAATGATTTACCCTAAATACACATCTTTTTCTCCAAGGAGACGAATAAGGAGAATTTATTGTCTAGAGAAAAAATAATGCCATCTTTAAACATTCACATGGAGAAGGGAAGCGGTCGATTTAACCTTTAACCGGACACGTTGTTTTAACGGTTTGACCAAGACAGACGTAAAATCACTAAAAATGAGCTTTTATATTGGGCAATATCCAATAAACATGATCAAAGCGCTTTACTTGCGGTCCCTGGACAGCAGTAACAATTAGCATCTAGGACGGGACATGACGCCTGTAAGGCGATATTACATTTTTTTTCGGACAGAGACAAAGCTATAACGGCCAGGTACTCATTTTACATCAGAGTACGGTGAGAAAATGTGAGTAAATGGCTTTCTGAAGGACTCAACAATGCGCCGAGCGAGGCTCAAACCCGTGACCTTCCAAGCCGCATATTCATCTTTGTCTTTGTTAACGTTTGAGTTATGGGAAACCCATCACTGTAACTGGTCTCTGGTAAAAACGGTAAGACACCGTGCCAGGTTTTATGACAAAATTGTGATACACTAAGAGCTGATGTCTTCCCCAGGTCCTACTGGTCACCAACATTGACCTTTGATCTTAGTCAAAAGGCCGAGAAGAATAACAAACGCAAAATCTTCAGAATCGCAAAAAATAACAATTCCAAAATTTCGCGCCCCCCAAAAAAAAAATCAAAATATCGGGAAATGAACACTCCCCCCCCCCGAATCATAAAAGATAGAAAATACCTATATAATGTTGTTCTATAAATATTCAAGACTGAGCAAACAGCTGAGAGAGAGAGAGAGAGAGAGAGAGAGAGAGAGAGAGAGAGAGAGAAAGAGAGAGAATTTGTAGCCACAAATATGAAACTTGGGATTGATTTCTCTTCGGGAAGACGGCGAATAAATTTAATTTCTTACATTGTAAAACATTAGAAATGTGTTTTATTATTTATTTTTAAAATTGGACTGCGTGGCTCAGCGGATATGATCTTTGCTTCGTACACGAAAGGTACCGAGTTCGACTACCAGCCATGCTCAGTGGTCTTGAGCAATTCATCTAGTCCAACTCATCCCGATATAATACTTTTTCAAGACGTACGGTCACAATTGGATTCCGCCCTTAGTAAATCTGCCTTATTCTAAAAACACAAGTATTAAAAAAAATTGTCAGAAAACTCATACTTTATTTATAATATATCGATTTAATGACCTTCACCTTGGCAAAAATGAAACAACCTTTCAAACCTGGGACTATGCTAAATCAGTAAAGGAAGATAATGTGAGTAAAGTTGAAGATCTGAAGTTAACAGGAAAAATAAATCACTAAGAAAAAAGTAAGATAATAAGGACTGGTTCAGATAGAGAACATAAGATTCCATGAACAATCTATCAATATGCCCATTCTGACATTGCCTAAAAGTCTCATGAGGGCAAACGCAATGAACTCTGTAATGAAGGAAACACTCGAATGCTTTCCAATTATAAACTGAGCTTTATAAATTGAGCTTTTATATAAAGGAATATCCACTAAACATGCTCAAAGCGCTTTACAAGGGGCCCCCCTGGCCAACAGCAGCACTTAACATGTAGGACGGGACAACCCGTCACTCAACGTTGCAGAAACAGGATGCCTCCAAATGTTTCAGAGAATTGTTTCAATCTGTGTAAAATATTAGTAACGTCTGTGAAAACTAAAGTGTTATCTGTTTGTTGGTTTGACTGTATTATGTGGATGTCAAACGGAGAGTGATTTTCTATTAAGGGGTCAACTGCATAAAGAAGAAGCAGAAGAAGAAGAAGAAGAAGAAGAAGAAGAAGAAGAAGAAGAAGAAGAAGAAGAAGAAGAAGAAGAAGAAGAAGATGATGATGATGATGATAATAATAATAATAATAATAATAATGGTGTAGATTTATAGTGCGCCAAACATCCCTTCATCAGGAGGGCTCTGGGCGCATAACATAGATTAACTTAATCATTAAGCCCTAACACAGTAAACGAACAACGCTAATTATACACATAATCAAAAGAAAGCCTGTCGGAATAAGAATGTCTTCAATCGACGCTTGAATTTCTCTAGTGAAGACGAAGAACGTATCTCTAGTGGTAGTAAATTCCACAACCTAGGACCAGAATGCTGAAAGGCGCGTTCACCAGCCTTCACTCGACAGCGGGGTGTTTTCAATTTGAGGTCGTTCGTTGATCGAAGCGATCGCTGTAGGTTATACCGTTCAACGAGGTTTGAGAGATATGCTGGTGACGAGCCCTCCAGGCATTTGAAAACGAAAGTTGAAGATTTATATTTAATCCGCTGGTCCACTGGCAGCCAATGCAGCTGCTGTAGTAATTCGGGAGCTGCAGTTTTTCTGTCTTTCTGTAGTACAACGCGGGCTGCCATGTTCTGTATTTTCTGGAGTTTGTTTATTTTGTCCTTTGTGAGACCAACAAACAGTGCATTGCAATAGTCCATTTTCGGGAATATCAAAGATGTTACCAATTTGTTGCAAGTTTCCCTATTAATAAATGGTCTGATTGTTCTGATATTTCTTAGAATGCAGATAGCACTTGTTCTCACATTGTTAATATGTTTGTTCATAGACAGATCACTCTCTAAGGTGATGCCGAGATTTTTTGCTGATGTTGTGAGTTGTATTTTGTCATTATCGTTGATTGTCAGTGCCAGTGTAAATGGATCTGTCTTATTATTTGAACTAGCAATGAATAAGGCTTCAGTCTTGTCGCCAT
>NC_088363.1:40492749-40517749 GCF_034508935.2 Berghia stephanieae
GTCTAGGGGTCATGTTGTTGGTTAAAAACAGAGAAATGAAAATAATCGTATTAAAAATTGATATTGTTATAAAACCATCACAAATATAATTAATCGCTCTTGCCTAAATATTCTATTATCTATTGTATAAGATAGACCTAAACTATTCTAAATGTTCTCCATTAAATCAATATCAAATAAGCCCATAAGTTGCTTCAAGATACCATACATCATATAATAATAATAATAATAATAATAATAATAATAATAATAATAATAATAATAATAATAATAATAATAATAATAATAATAATAATGATAATAATAAATCATTTGTATAGCGCGCAAATTCCACGAATTCATGCTCTAAGGCCCTTAACAATAAAATACGAATTCACAAAGGGAAAACAAAATAGAAACTACAACACTGAAAGCTTAGTTTGAAGAACATTAAACTAAATTAAGTAAATGCTATTTTAAACAGTTCAGTCTTTAAATTGGCCTTCAAAGAGCTAACAGTTGGAGAGTTTCTGGTTGTGGGGGACAGGGAATACAGAATATACAGAAAATATACAGTAAATATATAGAATTTTCTTACACCTGTTTGTATTAATTTGAGAAAATACTACTCTTCGTGTGTGTTACGGACAGAGAATATCACAATTTTCTTGTGTTTAAAAAATAGATTATGATAAGTTTAATGACTATATTTGACAAAAATTGATTATGAGCTTGTTTTCTGGAGCTATTAGATACCTGATAACAGGTTCTAGTGAAGACTTAGATTGTCAAAATTTGCTAAGTGGCTGTTTTATTAATCAGCAACATTTGCAATTTTTCGTCACTTATTTTGTAACTGCAAGATGAAAGTACGTAGGCTACTTGTATTGTTTTCCCCATAAAACAATAACCTGACTGTTTTGAAATATCGTATTTCAATTTGATTTTATGGAGTCCAATATTATAGTCCTTTTCTATGAATGGATATCTAATTTTTTTCCGTGTATTGGATTCAGTGTTAAAACTGGCTCTAACAAGTTAGATACCTGCGTATGTTTTTTTACTTTGTGAATTGGTAATCATTAACCTATTCTGTATGAGGAAAATATAATGACGTGGCCGTAATTACTCAAGGCGTTTGTATTTCAATTCATTATCTAAAGAGTTATCAATCTATCCAACAATCTATCTATATGTCTGTCTATTTATTTATCTATCTATTTATGTATCTATCTATCTGTCTATCTATCTATCTGTCTATCTATCTATCTATCTGTCTATCTATTTATATATTTATCTATCTATCTATCTATTCAAAAGTTGCCAGATATGAATGATGTAAGTTTACATATTATTATTATTATTATTATTATTATTATTATTATTATTATTATTATTATTATTATTATTATTATTATTATTATTATTATTATTATTATTATTATTATTATTATTATTTGTCATAAACTTCATGGCATCTTTCCAAAAATTTGCCATCTCCACTCGGTGGGGCACATAATGTTTAATATTTGTGTTCTTAAAGGGAAGGCAAGTGTCAAGAACACTGGTTCCTATCTCATTGGAAGTGTAAAATTGCTCTTCAGAGGACTGTTTGATACCGATTGTTATGTTCAAGTCTAAATACTCGTGCTCCTACTCGTCAATTAAGAACATCCGTCCTAGCTCATTTACGTCCCGTAATCTTAGAGTCTGCCTATACGTCCAGCTACTAAAATAGTTGTACCACCTTATTAATCAAAATGTAACCTATTCATAATTTGTCCGCCGAATATCTCGTTACATACACACTTCCAAGGATTTTGGAACCAGAAAATTAGAAGGTTTGACGTTACGACTTTTCTTCCCTATTACAATAATAATAATTTCGCTTTCTCCTCATCTCTTATCACGTTTTATCAACAGATGATTCGCCTGGCGTGGCTGGCTGCTCTGTGCGCAACTGTGGCGCAAGCCCAATACGGCAACGGTAACGGGGGACTGGAGTACGGACGTATTGGGTCACGTTATAGCAGAGACGGAGCTCGACATGTAATGTATACATTGATACCACACTGTCTCCAAACTATAGATAGAACGAAGTTCACGTCACTCGGGTCTTTGTTATTGTTTGTTTTGTTTTGTTTTTCAATCGCTTTCGGATCGGAAGGTCCTGTGTTCGAGGCTCGCTCGGCGCATAGTTGAGTATTTGGAAAACACTCTATACTCACATTCTTTCATCGTGCTGATGAAATGAGGTTAAAATGAGTAACTGGTCGTTAACAGCGTTGTCTCTGTCGGAAAAATTTGTATTATCGCCTAACAGGCGTCATGTCTCGTTCTTTATGTTACCTGTTGCTGTCACTTTGAGTACGTTCAGTGGATATTGAACTATATAAGAAACTCAACTTCATGATTGTAGCGATAAATTCCATGTATTCTACGCTTATTTCATTCCGACATAAACATTCTCTCGGTTGGTGGGTCACATTTTATTGTATATCATCATATTATTTTTTTTAACCAGATGACTGTCAAAGTCTGGAAAGACGCGTATCTAAAAGTTTTGGCCAAAAAATTCGTCCTTCTTCAAATAGCGTTCGATATATACGACCCTCATTTTGTCAAAAACTCTCAATCGAGGTGCCAGTACTGAGAGTTTTTGCCAAGATGAGTGTCACAAAATGAATCCTCAGTCCCAGGTTTTTGAGTTCTTGACAAGACTAGGGTCCTTATAATCAATGGATATTTAATTTGAAGGACCATTTATCTGGCCGAAATTTTTAAAACGTGTTTGTTGTTGTTGTTTTTTTTTGTTTTTTTTTGTTTTTTTTTGTAGGTTAGGGCTGTATAAAAAAGCTCCTAATAAACAAATCACGGATTAGATTTGACATCCGTCATTCTGCCTCTTTACAAATTTAAATTAGAAATATTATATAGTACGTGTTATAAGACATACAGTGAAATAATGAATACAGGGAAAAAACCACAGATATTTCGCTTTGTTTTGGAATTTATGTTATTGTCTCCCTTGAGTAATGTCTGGGGGGGGGGGGGGGGGGGGGGGGGCAGTCAAGAAGGTTTCAAAAGCTGGGCATCTGTGATACTTCTTCTAGACTCTTCAATTGTTTTTTTCACCGCTCTGTTTTCACAGGGGATTCGATCACAAGACCACCGCGTAAAGGACAAACAGCTACACGACGGGACTTTCAACAGGCACGGAGTCTGGGCAGGGAGAGCGGCACAGAATGATGACGCCTACAGGTAAGTTGAAGAAAAGTTTTTATAAAGTTCTGACAGTTGTTTTCATCAAGATCATCATCATCGGCATCAGCATTGTCATCATCATCAAACTTTTATTTTTGATGGCTTACAATATTCTTTTCAATCTAGATTTAATAAATAAAATAAAATTCCCCTTATTCATCCCCTTGGGGAAATTTGTCTTTAGGGTCTATTCCAAGGAAAGACTGGAATAACCCAGGCATCAGCCGCAGAGCAGCGCCTCAAAGTGAGCTAGGGCGAGGTGACTTGCTCAAGGCCACACAGCGAGGCGGCGGGTGATTGAATTCGGTGCATTTCAGGTACGAAGCCGTACCACTGTACCGCGCTGCCCCAAATTTGCATTATAATAGACGAATGCCCGAATGCCTGATGGCAATAACCTTTACTTCTTCCCAAGTATTATGGGGTCTACACTTGTTACGACTAAAATTTTATAATAATAATAATGATAATAATAATGATAATAATAATAATAATAATAATAATAATAATAATAATAATAATAATAATAATAATAATAATAATAATAATAATATAATAATAATAATAATAAATGGCATTTATATAGCGCTTTACCCCGTTGTCACAGGCTCTAAGCGCTTTACAGTGATATAAAACAAAACATATTACAGTGAGACAAGTGTGAAGGAAACGTGATACGAATTCAATTTAACAACAACAAAATATGAAAATAATATTGCAACATTATGAAGTAAAAAGATAAAACTTTAGGCGAGATTTGAACGTTGTCAACGAATCCGAGCATCTCACGTGTGATGGGAGAGCGTTCCAAAAATGGGGGGCCGAAAATTGAAAAGACTGTTCACCTATTTTACGCAATGGCTTAGGTTTGACAAGGATTGATCGGTCATTGCTTGACCTCAAGTTTCTATTGGGGACATATATGTTTAGAAGGTCTTTAATATAGGAGGGACTGTTCGTGCTCAGGGATTTGTAGACAACAGTACAAATCTTATAGGCAACTCTTTTTTCCACAGGAAGCCAATGTAACTCACGGAGAAGAAGAGTTGCTGACGGGTATTTTTTGTTATTGCGTACAATGAGCCTGGCTGCGTTATTTTGAGCAACCTGAAGTTTGCTAATTTTGTCTTTAGCTAAATTCGCCCAAAGGGAGTTACAATAGTCCAATTTAGATAAAACCAGGGAATTAATTAAAAGTTCTGTTATATGCTTCGGTATTAAATTACGAATTTTGCTTATTTTTTTCATTTCTATGTACATAGATTGTATGGTGTTATTCACATGGCTTGTCATGGAAAGATCTTTATCAATGATGACGCCAAGGTTTTTTGCTTTATCTGAAAATTATATTGTGCTATTTCCGAGAGTAATAGGCGATTTATTTGCCTGTTTAAGGATACTCGGCCTTCCACACATTAAAATCTCAGTTTACTATCATTTAATTTTAACTTATTGTGGTACATCCAAGATTTAATCTCATTAAAACAGCTCGTAATTCGTTGTATTAAGAACTGTAAATTACTAAGAGGTGCTGAATCATATATCTGCGTATCATCTGCATAAAAATGATAACTCAGATTGAATCTGGATATCACACTAGAAAGGGGCTGCATATATACAGTAAAAAGGACAGGGCCAAGAACAGAGCCTTGTGGCACTCCAAAATTTAGTAAAACTTGTTCTGACTGAACACCATTCACCACGACAGTCTGCCATCGATCCTGTAAATATGATGTAAACCATTTAAGGGCAATTCCTTTTATGCCGAACGTATTTTCTAGTCTTCTTAACAAAATGTCATGGTCAATGGTGTCAAAGGCAGCTGAAAGATCTAAAAGGCATAATACATTGATATTGTTAGCATCAGCATTACATAACAAGTCATTAAAGATTTTAAGAAGCGCCGTTTCAGTACTGTGTTGATGTTTGTAGGCTGACTGAAAGGGTTGTTCCAAACTGTTGTTCTTAAGATGAGATGTTAATTGTGTAAGAACTACCTTCTCCAAAAGTTTTGACAAAAAAGGTAAATTTGATACAGGACGATAATTGTTTAATATATTGTGGTCCAGTGATGGTTTCTTCAGAAGTGGTTTGACGAGGGCACTTTTAAAGCACGATGGAACTTCTCCAGTTTAGTATGGATGTATTTATGATTGATGTAATGGATGGTAATAATGTATCGATGGAGCTGGCCAAAAGCTGTGCTGGTAGGGGATCAAGGTCGCAGGATTTAATGGGGGCTTTTTTATCAACTCGTTTATGAAACTAGGTGAAACTGGTTGGAACTTGTCTAATGGGGTACCACAGAACGTATTTGTATCTATAAATGGTTCATGCCGATCTAGTTCTGAACGAATGTTATGGATTTTGTCTTTAAAAAAGTTGACAAATGTGTTTGGCAAGTCTCTTTGATTGGTTGTAGATGGTAATGAAGTGCATCTTTCACGTCCAAGTAGATCATTGCAGATGTTAAATAATTGTTTACAAGATTTAGAAGTTTCGAATTTTGAAAGAAAATACGTGTTCTTTGCCTTTTTTATTGTTGTCTTCCAGGCACGAAATGCGTTCTTGAACATTTCACGATGAATCGTAAGGCCTGATGTTTTCAGTAGTCTTTCTGCTCTCCGACACTTCGTTTTAGCTTCTTTAACGTCCGACGTATACCACGGAGCATACTTGCGGTTGGTGACGGTCCTTGTTTGGAATGGCGCATGTTTGTCAAGCGTTTCGATGAGACAACTATTCCACTGGTCTGGAGAAATCATTGAATTTTTAGAAAGTTTTGTTTCTAAATCGCCTCTGAAATTGTCCAAATTAATGCCTTTAATGTTTCTGGTTGATGTGGTGGTGGTTTCTTGGCATGGTTTTGAAACGTCAAGATTGAAAGAAATGAGGGAGTGGTCCGAAAAGGGGAGATAATCGACGGTGGCGTTGGTTTTTTGGAACTCTGAATTTTCTACAATTACCCAATCTAAAATATGACCAGCAGAGTGGGTTGGCGTTGTTACGATCTGGCACATGTTGTTCTCCGATAGTGACTCGTGCAATTTAGCAGTGTCTGTGACGTTGTCGAAGTGAAAATTAAAGTCGCCGAGTATAATTGAATGGCCAGGACGCGTGTGTTGCAAAGTTAGCATCTCGTTGATTTCCTTCCTAACATCAGGTAATTTTATTTTGTTTTTCTTGTTTGCTGGCGGTCGGTAGATGAAGTTGAAGTTGTATCTTGTATTCTGGAGGGATAATCTAAGATCAATGGCCTCCATTGTTTTGCAGCGCATTTCGAGGATTTCCACATGTTTTGATAATTTTGTTATATAAAATACGCCAATGCCACCCCCTCGCTGATCTTTCCTTGGATACGATCTAAATTGGTACCCAGGGGGTGTCATAGCTTTTTCAACTGGGTCGTCTCCAGACTGTGAGAGCCATGTCTCTACTAAAAATAGTATGTCGAAGTTCTTCTCCGTTAATAAATCGTTTAATTCTTCGGTTTTGTTACGGCAGGATTGGCATTGAGAAGACCAATAGCAATGTTATTGTTGTCGTTTGTGAAACTGTTTGTGGTCGGTACAGTTACAAGTGTTGGTGGTGGACGGGGGTTTGTGTGGGGCGGGGTGGACGACGAGTTGTTACCATTGAGATGTTATGTTGTTTCCGTTTGCCTCCCCGAGGCCTGTTCTTATTAATATTATTGTAAAAAATCGGATCACTTGAGTTATAAATCACAGCTGGAATGTGACGTTGTTTACGTTTACCGCCTCGAGGCCTGTTGTAAAAATCAGATGTTGAATAAAAGTGTTCACAATTATTAAAATAATGATGGTGGTAAATCACGGCTAAAAATAAGGTGAACAATGTTCGTAAGAAAGCGGCGGCCATTAAGTGACTGTGTAAAAATCTTTTAAAACTTACAGTTTCCATGATAAAATACAGAATTATACAGTAGTCCTTTCTTAAGAATTGAAAAAAACTATACAATAAGAAACAGTATGTTTTAACGAGTACAACGAAGTAAAAATGTCCAGGTATCAATATGTAGACATCACAAAACAATTAAAATACACCAAAGCACACAACGACACGTCTTGCCTGTTAGGCGTGTTTAATAATAATAATAATAATAATAATAATAATAATAATAATAATAATAATAATAATAATAATAATGGTAATAATAATAATAGTAATAGTAATAATAATAATAATAATAATAATAATAATAATAATAATAATAATAATAATAATAATAATAATAATAATAATAATAATAATAATAATAATAATAATAATAATAATAATAATAATAATAATAATAATAATAATAATAATAATAATAATAATAATAATAATAATAATAATAATATAATAATAATAATAATAATAATAATAATAATAATAATAATAATAATAATAATAATAATAATAATAATAATAATAATAATAATAATAATAATAATATAGCTCCCTTCGTCGAAACTTCAAAGCACTTAAAAATAAAAAAGAGGTCCTTGTTTTTCCCAATTTAAGCCCAAAAGTTATGTTCAGCATGACCTTCACTCCAGCTATATACCAATTTCAAACCACTGATCACATAATTTGATGTCTCAATTTTGATTTTAACATTTAAATGCTTGACAGACGTAATGAGCAACAGTTTCGAGACCAGGCGGCCAGAAGACGTCAGAACTACGGCAATGACAACAAAAATTTCGGCAACATGGTCCAGCAAATTAGAGACGAGGGCCTGAAAAACGCTTACAAGGTATGTGGAGTCTTAATTAACCCTTCAGATTCATAGGATCTATTTGAGCCGGAGTTTATTCCGGTTTTTAGAGCGTTAAAAACAGAGTAGCGATTGCTAACATTCTTTTGGTTTGGACGCCAGTTTTTCATAAATTCCTTTCTGCCAGCACAAACAAACCTCCATTGACCCAATCACTGCTAGATGAAAACTTGCGCGCCATTACAAATTATCGGCTGCGGCCTGGCTCTGTTTCAGTCAATTTATTTTTAAATTTATTTTGTAGCTTGTTCTATCAATTGTGCTCACGGGACACCTAAAAACGACCCACAACTTATCAAATCTTATAAGCCAGGACTAAGGAATAATGCAAATATGTTTTAAGGCGATAACTCTTTTACGATATAAATCCACACATTGAAATTATCATAAGCTTGTCAAACAATTATGAAACCATAGACTTCAAAGAGAGTCAATCAAAACCATTTATGTTGGTTTACTTTCTTGTCATTGTATTTCCTTTTTATTATTATCATTCTTCTTCTTCTTCTTCTTCTTCTTCTTCTTCTTCTTCTTCTTCTTCTTCTTCTTCTTCTTCTTCTTCTTCTTCTTCTTCTTCTTCTTCTTCTTCTTTTTCATTTTCTTCTTCTTCTTCTTCTTCTTATTATTATTATTATCATTATTATTATTATTATTATTATTATTATTATTATTATTATTATTATTATTATTATTATTATTATTATTAATTATTATTTGTTTATTAATGTATTCATTTACTTATTTATTTCTTTATTTATTTGCTTAATTATTTTCAAAAAATTCATTAACCTTTGGTAATACCCAATGTAAACTTCCAGAAGTGGATAAATATATAGCGCAATATCCACTAAATATGTTCAGAGCGCTTTACCAAGGATCCCTGACCATCAGGTTACAGCAACACGTAACACGTATAATGAGACCTGACGCCTGTTAGGCGATAATACATTATCTTTCCGACAGAGACAACGCTGTTAACGGTCAGGTACTCATTTTACAACTGAGCACGGTGGGAAAATGTGAGTGAAAATTATTTTCCAAGGACTCAACCCTCCGCCGAGAGAGGCTCGAACCCAGGACCTTCCGATCCGAAAGCGAGTGTCATATCACGAGACCGTATGGCCGCACAGCCGCTTTAAATGAAACATAAAAACTAAATATCATAATCACAGCATTAACACAGGCAGTTTGGGATGTTAAAAATAAAGGATCAAAACTTCATTATCCTAAATTTTTCTTGTTTACAATGTTTGCATTTTGATCCAACTGTACTTCAACAGATTAAAGAGGCTGCCCGCTATCACCGAAACGACA
Organism: Berghia stephanieae; assembly: GCF_034508935.2. NCBI lineage: Eukaryota > Metazoa > Mollusca > Gastropoda > Nudibranchia > Aeolidiidae > Berghia > Berghia stephanieae. The sequence continues at coordinate 40,502,090 of NC_088363.1, forward strand.
AAAATCAGGCAAGCGGTTTAAATGCTGCCAACGCCAGAAAGAACGCCTACGACCGTGGAAACAACCTACAGGATAACATCCAATACCAGTTCAATAAAAAGTTCCATAAGCAAAGCAGCGAAAGCGGTGGTTTTGAGGATGAAAACGGACGCCAGTTCAAGAAGTTAGATTTGATTGATGAACGCGAGAAGGACCAGGCCTTGAAGAGACGCGATAATGCCGTGTCCAGAAGGCAGAAGGATCAACAGCAGGCCATCAAGGAAGAGGACTGGAAAGCAAAGGCCAATCAGGGCCAGGCCCACGCAGGTCAGTATGGATTTGCGGACAGAAAGCTTGAAGCCGCTGGAGAAAGATCAGACGACAGGGCTATTGACTACAACCGTAAGGATAACAAATATAGAGAAAATGAGAAAGGATTAGACTCTGCCATCAGACTTGCAAAGGATCTAGCTGAACAAGCGGCTGGGTACCGAAACGAAGCTGCTGCCAATGCTGATACTCTGAGAAATGTCAACGATAAGAAATATTATGGCGGAAAGGAGATTGCAAACAAGGATGGAATAAATCAAGGATACACGGCAGGTGTTCAAGGTCCCAAAGGACCGAAAGCAAGGAATGAGGGCAGTGGTGGAAAGATCACATCCGGTTTTGATGAAAGTGCAGATCAACGAGAAAAAGGAGAAGAGCTTGCCAGAGCTTCTGCTTTGAGCGCTGCTGATGCTAGGAATGAATACAATCGTTTGAAAGACAGAGTTGTTTACGATGAAGTGAAAGGTTTGAAAGACAGGGCTCAAGGTGCCTTCAAGCAGGGTCTTTCTGACTCGTCGAACCAAGGATTTAGCAGCAATGCAGCAGAAGCCGCAAAACATGCCAGTGAAAGTGACAAGAAGTTTGCTGGTGCTGCCTCTGCCTCCGACTTTGCTGCCCACCAGAAAAATTTGAACGAAGCTCTTCGTGATCGAGATTACTTTTTGAAAAAGCAAAACGACGAAAATGAGACATTTACTAGAAGGAAGCAATTCTTTCACAACAAACGTGAAGGTGGCGCTAATGACGAGAAACTTAAATATGACAGAAAGAAGAAGGCAAGAGAATTTGGAGCAGCCGAAGAGGCAGATTTGGCTAAACACAATCAATTCCACAAAGCACACCAGGATGCCAAAATGGCAACTAACGAGAGAAACTTCGAAGATGTATCCGCCAAACGTGCTAAATTGCAAAACTCAAGAGATGACCACGTCCAGAGCGCCAGTGGATTCAAAGAGAAAGACTCAGAAGAAGCAGCAAGAGCAGGTTCTGATGCCAATGGTTTCCAGAGGAAGCAGGCTAAAGACAACAGAGATGACAGTCGCTCTGAACAACTCCAAAAGAAACAAGCTCTGTGGGAAAATGCGGAGTCTAACTTGTCCGACGACAAGGAGGCGAGTCAGTCAGTAAAAAATGTTGACGCCGATCTTGATCAAGTCGTCAGGGGAAGCAATGGTCCGTTTGGAACAATCAACTCTCGAACACTCATTGGCAGTGTGGATCTTGGCCAAGCTCCGCTCACCAAAAAACAAAAAGAGAAGAAAATACCCGACATAGCGATTGATATTCGTAAAGTTGCCCAGCCATTTAAATCCGAGCCACCAAAGCAGAAAATTAATATCCCAGATCTACCCGATGTGCATCCTGTAAAGAATTTTCAGCCAGTTAAATACAACAAGAAAGAAGTAGATTATAACACTCACGTAGCTAGACCTTCCTACTCCAGAAATGCCGATAGAGGACCTATCTATAACAACGGATTCCAACGCATTGGTTCAAATAATCTATTCAGCCGTAGGACAAATTCTTTTGCGCCTATTCATGGCATTTTAGGCCGTGCTTCCAATGGTGGCTCTGCTACGAGCGCCTTCAAAAAGCCGCTTCTTTCATTTAGCAACAGGCGGTACGGTAACGGACTTGGAAGCTTGAACCACCAACCAATCGGAAGCCGGTTTATGTCGCGGTTGGGTTGATGATAACACATGTTATAATTCATTTGTAAATACATAGATTTATTCATGCTACTGGTAGTGTTACCTTATATTATTTTAACGCTAAGACAACAGCACGAGTAGTAACGTGCCGGTAGCGATGAATAGATGATTAATGTTTTTTTGTTATTGTCGTAAAAGTGTGTTTGAACGTTTCAACATTGGCGGCAGTAAGGAGAGCGAGTTTTGAGAGCGAGGCATTTTGCATGACATTTTATGACTAAACCATTCAGTGAAAAGAATTTCACGTCAGCACATGTGTAATTGCTATGAGATCATTATCTGAATTACCCTATGGGATATATATCCCTTCAACAATAGGCATTATTTCAATAAACTGTTTAACAATACGTGACATTGATTCTTCATTTTGATTTTTCAAACGGGGAAGGTAGGAGGGCGGGGGGGGGGGGGGGGGGGGGGGGGGGGGTGTCTGTCTGTCTGTCTTCTTCTTCTTCTTTTTTCTTCTTCTTCTTTCTACAAGGCTAAAAGAAGCCTACAAACATTAACATACCTAGTTCAAGCCCAAATAAAAAAAGTGCTATTCATTGGCATTATAATGTCCATCATCGGTGATTGGAAGGTTGAAAACTTGGTTTGTTATCAAATCTGGTGGAAATCACTTTGGGACAGACCTAAATCTCATGTAAAGGTTATATCAACCTGTTAAAATCTGTGGACTGTAAAAAGTAATAAACAAAAAGGAATATAAATAACAGCATTAAAAAAATAACAAATACCAAACCCGGAATGATTCGGGATCAAAACCCTTCTTCTGCCAACAAAAAAAAATAAATAAAACACCAATACATTGCTTAATAGCCTAGATAGACTTTGAAGCTGTTATATATATATATATATATATATATATATATATATATATTATATATATATATATAATATATATATATTGTTTATTGCACTTTTAAGTTACATTCTTTTGCGATTTTTCTTCCTATGCTACAGATAACTGAATATATTCATATTTCTTGGGTCTGTGGTTCTTATTGTGAAGGAATTGTTCTAAAAAAATATGAATATCAAAAAGTTGAGGAGGGATTTCAGGGAGTCCGACCTATGGCAGTACTTATTCGCAGGTCTGATAACCTAAGTTGTTATGTCATTGTTGAAAGATAATATTCTCAAATGAACGCAGCGACACGGTCTTTGCTTTGGACTCCAAATGTACGAATGAGTTCGAAACCTACAACGCTGATTGACGTTGAGCAAGTCACATCGCCCTTGCTCAGTTTGTAGCGTTTCACCACGACTGTCGCCTTGGTTATACTATACCAGTCTTCCTTTCGAGTAGACACTTAAGACATCTTTCTCCTATTTGGATGAATAAGAGGAATTTTTTTTAGTTTATTATTATTTTTTAAAGGTGTCTTTAAATTTTGTCCATGACAACAATGTTAAGTCAAGGTCCATAATTATTTTCAGTTATCAGACCTCTCTCTCTCTCTCTCTCTCTCTCTCTCTCTCTCTCTCTCTCTCTCTCTCTCTCTCTCTCTCTCTTACTCGTACAATAGTACCAGCCCATTTTGATGATTTTCTGTGTGTGTATGCGGGGGCAAGGGTAGAGGGGGGAGGTTGAGAGGGGGTATTTTTTTTTCTCCTGTATTTTTCACTCTTCATTATCTGAAAATTGTATCATAAACACCTTCTAAATATTGGTTAAACAATTGCATTTTAACTCAGTTTGTATTGTCAAAGCTATATCTATATAGATACTTTTTTCTCGATCTGTCCACTGTTTATGTGTCGGAAAAGATACGGAAAATACTTAGTAATTCAAAGATGTAAATTAAAACATTTAAAATATTTTATCGATAGTATTAGCGAGACTAAAAAAAAGTAATACATAAAATATAAACGGTTTGGAAAAATAAGGCCAAAATGTCAAATACGGAACGTTTTGGGCTCAAAAACTGCTTTGGGCAATCCAAAAACAATTATAAAGAAATATTAATACATCACTTAAATTCTAGACAGAGAGCGGAAACATATTAAGCAAATCTTGTTGGTGAGAGGAGGTCCTCATAGTTCAGTTGGTAGAGCACTCGCTTCACACGCAAAGGGATCGAGATCGATCCCGGTGCAGTCGAGATTTCAACCCCCCCCCCCCCCCGCCTCTTCTGAAGTATGGAATATCAAAACTACAAGTATAGGGCATTATTAAACAGCTTCTACAGCTTTACCCCAGAATCGCTCGGTTTTTGTGATCATTTCTGATCTAAAGCCTTCGACTTTTATTCACTTCTCATTGGTTTTTAAGGCATATAGTGTCATGAGATTTGGTCCTATTTATGCGTGTCTGCCCAAAAAGACACCAATTCATTGCGCATTTTTTTCTCTGGAGCACGATTTAAATACGCTGCAAGAGGTCGCTGTAACCAGTGCTGTAAATTAGTCCTGAAATCGAATAATAGTATTTCGTGGATTGTTTCCCTTGATACCGTGGCTCCACAAACTAATTAATCTCTGTTTTTAATTCGCTTTACCTCCTGAACTTGTAATAATACAATAATAATAATAATAATATAATAATAATAATAATAATAATAATAATAATAATAATAATAATAATAATAATAAATAATAATAAATAATAATAATAATAATAATAATAATAATAATAATAATAATAATAAATAATAATAATAATAATAATAATAATAATAATAATAATAATAATAATAATAATCGGAAGTCCAAGGTTTGAGAACCATGTGGGAAAGCGATATGATATTATATAATACAAAGCTAAAAAAGAAAGAGAGGGAGAGAGGAGAGAGAGAGAGAGAGAGAGAGAGGAGAGAGAGAGAGAGAGAGAGAGAGAGATGTGTATGTGTTTGTGTGTGTTGAAGAGATTAAGAGAGGAAGATAGAGAGTTAGAGAGGGAGATATATATATAAAGAGAGAGAGAGAGAGAGAGAGAGAGAGAGAGAGAGAGAGAGAGAGAGAGAGAGAGGGGGGGGGTTGGTGGAAAAGAGGAATGATGTGTGAATGAAATTGGAACCGTTTAAAATTATATTGGAAGAGGAGTGAGTAGTTCGAGTGAGTAACTGGATACATTTGAAATCAGTCTTAATTTGTTGTATTAAATTGGAAAGACGTCTGTGTGCATTGTGAAGTAAATTTGCTATGAAGATCATATTATTATAAGATCCACACCTCTCTGTTAATGTTTATCATATTTGTTCGAGCAATGTAAACCACAACATTTTGCGGATAATAAAGATGTATTACTATTAAAAATACAATTCCCCCCCCCCCCCCACCTCCACCAAGATCTTAAATTTCCATTTCACTCTCACTTCATCTCTCTCTACTTCCTCTATGTATTCATCTCTCCCTCTATCTATTTATCCATTTTCCGTCCTCTCTCTCTCTCTCTCTCTCTCTCTCTCTCTCTCTCTCTTCCTCTCAACCTCTTTCTCTCTCCCCCCCCCCCTTCCCGTGTAGATTATTTCACATGTCATGGTGTATTGTGCTCGATTTACATTCAATATTCTTCTTTTCTTTATCTCTCCCCTCTTTTACGTTTTCCTATCTCTCTCTCTCTCTCTCTCTCTCTCTCTCTCTCTCTCTCTCTCTCTCTCTCTTTTCTATCTATCTCTCCAACCTTGCAGAGTATTTCACATTTTATGCCTCAGCTCATGATGTGCACCCCTTCTACGTACATTCATTTATTTACCCTTTCACGTATATATTATTATTAATCTAGAACTATGCTCTTTTAATTAGTTTAGCGGCTGTGCGTGGTCAGTCAGTCCTGCTTGAGATGATGATGGTAAGGGGGATTACTCTCGGTTACTTGAAATTTCAAGTGTGAGTTATTTCCCTTTGTAGAGTGCTTTTGGCGTGGAGAGAGTAGAATTGGTGTGGGCGGGGCTCATGCCAGGTAAACTCTAGAGTGTTTCTGGCGGCCGCCAATCTAACTCTAGAGTCTTTTTTAGCGATAGAGTCATTCTGGCGTGCTACACCGGCTCCATGGTCCGCATGGCTCTGAAAGACTTCTTGTTGGGTAGTACGAGTACAATCTCGAAATGTAACAATCAATTTTAAGTTCTGGAGACGATGTATTAATGAGACAAACAAGGCGAAAAAGGTATAGTTTATAATCAGTTGTAAATTAAATCTTAAAATTTGAGCTTTTATAAAGTGCATAATCCACTAAACGTACTCAAAGCGCTTTACAAAGGGTCCCTAACCAAGAGCAACAGGAGAAAAAGGCTTGTGTGCCTTGACTGTTGCCATAGTTTGCATGTACAGCAAATCCACGAGCGGTTTGACGGTGTCCACTGCTGTTGGACTTTAGACAATTGTCCGGAATATCGTTTCACTTATCCTATAATTTCTTTGTATTTTGAGGCCGCCACTATTTTTTCGCTGCAAAATAAATGTCCTTTGTGGCGATGCATAGCCACTACCAAAGAGGGCGCTGGAACATTGACGCTTTTTTAAAACCTTACAATTAATTATATTAAATGAAGATTGTACGAAGGATAAATACACCACGGGACAAACGAACGTAAAACAAAAGAAATACGGTCAGCGGCAATGACTAACAAGAGGAATTCCCGAAAGTGAGGGTCTTATCGTCGATAGCGGACACGCGCAGTGAGGTGGCGGGATTTGGTAAGGAATGGGACGTGTCTATCTTTCTATTTATACACCTATGGTTATACATATTATTGAAGCGTGTCTATACTCGCAGCAACGACACATGCCCTGACAGAGAGAACGTTAACAGAGGATTGCGCATGCGTCTCGCTTATCAACTGAGGAAATCTATTGTATGGTTAATGAGATATCGCTATTTGAGAAAGCACATTTCAAAATGTTATTAACATGTTGACATGTTGCAAAGAATGAAAAGATAATAGGCTTTTAACTAAATCGGGCTGAACGAGACGCCGAACGCCGAACCCGAACGGATATAGCCTTCTCACGTGACCATGAACGAGATCTGGATAGTGAAGACTCTCAAGCGGTATGCAGCATCGGATCTAAGGTCACGTGATAGAGGATAGCTTGGGTTGCTGTTGGCTTGTGTTAGGGGAGGGGCAAGGGGTCAGTGTCATTCAATAGTATAGATAGTATGCGGTTAAACAGCTGATCGGAGTGGAAGTTTACTTCCGGGTGGCAGAAAGCAATGGAAGACAATGGCGTAGAATAGTAAAATATTAGTTTCTGTCGATAATCTTCCGTATTTTTCTGGTTCTAGACATAAATATATTTTTTTAAAATTTCCCGTTAATGATGTAGACCCCTATGCCATTTGTGAACACGACTGGTGCCATAATCTTTAGGAACTACAGCCAGTCTCATCGTTTGATGTAGCGAACTACCTCGTCACGACCACAAGTTTCTGTCTACACGGTCTACACATTTCACGGTAAGTCTGTATTATTTAATCGTTTCCCTATGCTATACCTATACTATGTTACACCATCTACGGCTAATTGTAAGATTTATTCTCAAAAAATCACAGAAGACAGATATGTCGAACCTGACACGGAAGATATGACCTGCTTCACGAGTCGTGATCATCTTAGTGTCTTAGTCTTAGTCTTAGTCTTCGAGTCTTAGTAAGTTTAGTCTAAGTCAGTCTAAGTAGTGGATCAATGAGTCTGTGTGGTTACATTCAAATTTCAACTATTTTGCCTTTAAGGTGATGAATTCCTCCGAATTCACCAAAGATTATAAATAATAATTTAAATTAAAAACACCAGGGCAGGCAATGACTATGAAATCAATGTGATCCCGAGTCCAAATCTAAACTGATATTATAATACAGTAACAAAACACCATGCCTATAAGACTGTTTTAAAAGCCCCACCCCATTCCAAGGGACTGAGCTTGATCCCGAGTGAATTTATTTTTCTCATCCCACTCCCCTTATCAATCCAGCAGTGATTGGGTAGCTGAGTCTGTTAGATCTAGCGGAAAGTACTTTGACATAGACTAGAGTCCTATCTAAAGGGTAGCAATTGCTATGGTCCGTTTCGCGCTTTTCAAACCAGGTTAAACTTCGGCTCCATTGAATGACTACTTTTTTATTCGATATTTTACTCAATCCCCAAACTATATAATTTTTAGCCCCACGGCTGATGTTGAGTTATGGAATTGTGTCTCTCTGAATAATTCTAATAACCTTTCAGATGAGTACTCCACATTTCACAGCAAATTTAATTCACTGTTGTTAACTAAATGTGATAACAACAGTTTTTATCCTCGAGTTTCAATTAATAATATTACCACCATTGCCACATTTTTTTTCAGGCTTACAGGGGACTGACTACTTAAAATCAGGCCTACAATGGATGGGTGACGGATGTAAAATGGGTTACGCCTCCTAGCTGTGGGAAAGAGGTACTAGTTGCTAAGCTAACCCCCCCCCCCCCCCCCCCGTTTTCACCTCACTTCTATGATTATTATTACTGTTATTACATATTATTATTTTGATTTCTACATTTATTTATATTAATCCATGCAGGATTGATAATAAGATATAGAGGTTTTTAACATATGGCTATATTCATTACAATGAATTTTCTTGACCTTGAATATGAATAACTTAAAAAAAAAAAGAAATAAGAAACTTCTTTAATAGGTTCAAGTTCTACTATGGGAGACTCAGTCGAGTCCTTGGAAAAGCCTCTTTACTCACATTTGCTCAGTCAGTGTGTTCGGACATAAACGTTTAAATGGTTATGCGACTCATGGCAGTCCCGTTAACTCAGTTGGTAGAGCACCCATTTCACAATCATAGAGACCGAGATATATCCTAGATGAAGTTAAGACCCCACCCCCTCCCCTTTCTTTTTTTTTTTTTGTACACCCGGCAGTAATTTGGCAATAGAAAAGCGCCCTATTCGAAGGGTAACAAGTTATTATTTTCACACTATAGAAACTGGGATGAAATCTGGCTCTATAGACCTAATGGTTCTGATGGACTACTTTCGGTGCTTGCGACACTATTAGGTCATTTTGAGCACAATTAAAAGCTGTTGCGAAATACGTAGTAAGAAAAATGGGCTTGGATCAAATACGGAGCAGAAGTAGATCAAAATTATTAATGTGCTTAGTTTTGAGATCGCCTAACAGTTCAATCCAGAGACGGAATACACTCAAATGTTTATGTTTGATTTAAGGGTTTTACTGCACTTGCGACGCATTTCAGCACCAGTAAAAAGGAATAAAATGGGATTGTAAAAATTTCCAGATTTACAATTAAAAGCACACAAGAAAAGTAAGACAAAGAGGAACAAATGTAGATTCCAAGAGAATGCTATCAGTGTACTAAGTCTGATAACACCCAAAAGTCTCATCCTGACACAAACACAGGTCCCCCCTAAGAGGAATACACTCAAACGTTCGCGTATTATTTTTTTATTATATTATATTAAGTTACGTTATGCCTTTTGCGCCGCGATATCATAAGATATCGTCGCCTAAATATCATAAGATATCGTCGCCTAGGCATTCCACGAAGGAATATATAGATAACTCATCAAACAAGATGTCTGATGTCAACGGGAATCACCCATGTTGTCCAAGTGAGCAAATTGGGGGTTAATAATCTTGCTCAAGGAAAAAAAAACGAAAGTGCCTGAAGCGGGGCTCGAACCTGGGTCATCCGGATCACAGTGCAATGCCTTAACCACTCGGCCACTTCGCCCCCCATATTATATATACACACATATATATATAATATAATAAAAAAAATTACGCGAACTGATTTACAAGACAAAAAAAATTTTTTTCCCAAAACCAACAATATTCATTTGACTGTTTCCCTCTCAGCCAATGACTCCGGCAGTCGAAAGGACAAAACCAAGTAATCTCATTCCAAGACAAGGACATAAAGAAACTTGGAAAACAATATAAGGGATAGAGGACATAGCATGACCTCTTGCCACCATGGGAAGTCAAAGACCCCACCCAGTCTATTGTTTATAAAATGTTAATTATAAATTTACAAAATAAATTTACATCCATTTGTCACCCTCTCATCTAAGGACAGGGGAAAAAAGCATGTAATCTTATTCCAAAACAAAGATAGAAAGCTACCTGAAAAAGGAATACAGACATAGGGGGGTGAAGAAAGCAATAATGACCTTGCCCACAATGGAAGGTCAATGACCCCACACCCAGGGTAGAAAAATGAGAACTCAGTCAAGCATTCACCATCAAATTGCAAAAGCAACGGATAAAACAAATTTTAAAAAAAGTCATTACAGTACTTTATTTTCTTTATTGTGCTCCAACTTCATAAATATACAATGGATTTCTATTTATTTGCCAATTCAAAAATATTATTAGGTTTTGAATATTATTGCAGAACATATAATAATGGTAACAGAAGTAATACTACTACTACTAGTAGTTATACTCCAACTAGTACAATTTTTTCACAAACATTTCGGGCAAAAGTAAAAATTTAACAGATGTATTAGTCTAATGAAAAGAATGAAAAGGATTACAAAGGTATATAAAATCAAGCATTATTGGAAAAGAATGAATAAAAAGTCTGACTGCTTTCTTTTCGTTTCAGGTTCGCCATTCCCAAAAATTGGGTTATAGTGGACTCTGTGTGTCGACAAGTGCTTTCTGCTCAGCATCAAGATGGGAACCTGAAATGTCTGTCTTCACAACCCTGTAAAAGAAATACCAAGATTAAGTTAATATATAGAGCAAATAGTACATTATTGAACTACCACCTCTGGCGTCTATCGTGTCACTGGGAATTTTAATTTTAATATGTTTGAAAACAAAGAAAACTTAAGCCCCATTTCCTCAAATACGCAAGTCATTCATTTTACAGGTCAAAATAATTTTTTTTAAAGTTTTTCTTTGACTTCAATTTCAAATGCCAATAGTGCCTGAACCTTATGATGAATTCCAAAATGGTTTGGCATATTTATGTGGAAATCTATTCTTTTAAAAAATAGAGTTGTGGATCACCATTGCTCCGTACAGCAAATGTTAAATATTTATCATTGAGCACAAAATTACTGGCAAACCTAAAAATTCTAAAACTATTTATTTACAAACTCTACAAGTAACACGCAAATATTTTAAAAACTAAATGTAATTCTATCACCTGTGGAATCAAACTATGTATGCTCAGAAAATCTGCTGTACTGTAATGTTCGGGCAATTATTGGCCTTCGCCAAAAAAAGAAACAAAAATAAGAACTGTATTTCCTACACCAGTATACAAAAAACACACATATGTTTTCTCTACACGGGAAATTCCATTGAGTGTTACAAGCGCTGCACCTAACCATCAACTTCTTGTAGATACTGCTAGCTATAACCAATAAAAATGGACAAACTTAGCCCATAATATTTTACATTTCTGGGAATGTTTGTTTTTTCTTTTATGCCATATAATTTATTATTTTTTTTATTTAATTTGTTGCCAGCGTGTGTATTTTGTACATACATAGGGAATACATGCTTCTGTAAAAAAACGTTTGATTGGTCATTCTGCTGCTCTGTGCAGATTGCCTTTTACCACAATGAAATGACAATTGGCTTGTAAAAATAACATGTAGACTATAATATTAATATATTCGTTTAGCTTAAGTGGCATAATTTAAATTTAAGGTTAATAAAACATTTCCTCCCAGATCTTAATAATTGAGGAATAAATCAATATGGGTGAACTCATTTAATTCTATCTATCTCATCATAAGAACACTTTGTCACTACGTTGTGTGGCCTTGAGCAAGTCACCTCAGCCCTAGCTCAGTTTGTGGCGCTGTGTTGCGGCAATGCCTGGGTTATTTCAGTCTCCCTTTAGAATAGACTCCAAAGACAAATTTTCCTAGAGGTGAATAAAGAGAATCTATATTTTTAAAATTTGTTACGCTATAGTCAAAGACAAAAAACCTTCAGAATTTTCTAATTGTGTATGAACTATCCTAAAAGGCAACCTATCCATAGCATAGAAGGACATGCTCACAATAGTATTAATTTCATTGTCCTCAAATTTAATGGATCTTCCTCTTTTATTAATTGTCATTGCCCATTCATTAAATAAAACAAAATTAATCAACATAATAAAGACAAAGCTTTTGATTCAAATGAAGTGATGTTTTTTGTTCAGTTATTCTGAAGTTAAAAGTCTTAAAACTCAACCATGTAAGCTTTTGTACAGTCTGGTTATTTGAAAAAAAAACTTCTCTTGATGTCAGTTCTTGCACCAACAATTTGGACAAACTTTGACTTCATTACTGGCTCACCGGACAGGCATTCCTTACATACCTTATGAGCAAATGAAGTCACTTTATATGTGCTCTATTCCCCTTTGTCTTATTACTTTCCTCATAGTCATAGATTTGTGTCTTAACTTTGCAATATGAAATATGATTTTGTGTCCTTTGTCTATTGTTATGTGCATAGATCGACAATCTTTTCACTCTCTATTCAACTTCCTTTCAACTGGCAATGCAATGACCTTAAAGTGTAATGAACGGCACAAACGTTGCTAACCTCACTTTTTACCCCCCCAAAAAATTGCTTGATTTGGACCTATTAAATTTTCTGAGAGCGAGATCTGCTTTTATATAGCGCATGCAATATCCACCCAAAGCACTCTACAAGATGTCCCAAGCCAACAGAAACATTAAAATTAACATGTAGGAAGAGATATCATGCCTACATAAATATTGTTTTAAACAGATACAATCAATACACTTACATTTACATGGTCAATGATTGAGCTAGTTTCTCCAATTGTTGATTGTTCAACTAGAGCCGTTGCTGCCTGCAGTCATTGCGTTTGTTCCTATCTTTAAGACATGAGTAATGGTCTGTTTTTTTCTCTGCCCCATGTCCAAGCTTTAACGTTGGAACCCAATCAGGATCAGTTTCATCCAGCAGTGATGCTGGCCTTCCTGTAAAGGCAAAAAATTGATTGTTGAAATATATTACCTCATTTCTTGCCTATTACAATCTGGTCCTGGTCCTTGTGTGGCTATGTGGTCTAGTGGTATGACACTCGATTTTGGATCGGAAGGTCAAGGGTTCGAGCCTCGCTCGGAGCATAGTTGAGTCCTTGGAAAAGGCTCTTTATTCACATGCTCTCACCGTACTCAGGTGTAAAATGAATACCTGGTCGTTTACAGCGTTTTCTTTGTCCGAAAAATTGTAGCGTCCCCTAAAAGGCGTCATGTCCCGTTCTACATGTTAAATGTTGCTGTTGACCAGGGACCCCTTGTAAAGCGCTTTGAGCACATTTAGTGGATATTGCGCTATAATATAAAGCTCAATTTTTTAATTATTTTTTTTTTACAATCCTTAAGCTTTCCGTTAAATTTACATCAAGCTTTGTCAAATTAGAACAAGGGTAGAACAATTATATAGTGCAATTTCCATTAAATGAAAATTTGTTCAAAGCGCTTTGCAATGGGTTTATAGCCAACAGCAAGACTTTACATGCAGGTCGAGACATGACGCTTGTTAGGCGATATTACATTTTTTCCGGAAAGAGACAATGCTGTTTAACAGGCCTGCATCTGCCCCCTGAAAAACTTGCCTGAAAATCCTCGAGCCGAAGCTTTTTCAATAACATGAGCAAAAATCCCCATTTCCCAGAATATTTTCTTAGAATTTTACCAATTCAATAGGCTGTTAAACAAAATGAAAAAGTATTTTAATTAATTTTTTGTTCCGGCAGAGCGAAATTGCCAGAAATGCCGGCAAATTTACAGGCCTATGTTAAAAGCCAGTTACCCAATTTATGCCTGAGTATGGTGAGAGAATGTGAATAAAGTTCCTTCCTAAGTTGCGTTTGTTCCTATCTTTAAGACATGAGTAATGGTCTGTTTTTTTCTCTGCCCCATGTCCAAGCTTTAACGTTGGAACCCAATCAGGATCAGTTTCATCCAGCAGTGATGCTGGCCTTCCTGTAAAGGCAAAAAATTGATTGTTGAAATATATTACCTCATTTCTTGCCTATTACAATCTGGTCCTGGTCCTTGTGTGGCTATGTGGTCTAGTGGTATGACACTCGATTTTGGATCGGAAGGTCAAGGGTTCGAGCCTCGCTCGGCGCATAGTTGAGTCCTTGGAAAAGGCTCTTTATTCACATGCTCTCACCGTACTCAGGTGTAAAATGAATACCTGGTCGTTTACAGCGTTTTCTTTGTCCGAAAAATTGTAGCGTCCCCTAAAAGGCGTCATGTCCCGTTCTACATGTTAAATGTTGCTGTTGACCAGGGACCCCTTGTAAAGCGCTTTGAGCACATTTAGTGGATATTGCGCTATAATATAAAGCTCAATTTTTTAATTATTTTTTTTTTACAATCCTTAAGCTTTCCGTTAAATTTACATCAAGCTTTGTCAAATTAGAACAAGGGTAGAACAATTATATAGTGCAATTTCCATTAAATGAAAATTTGTTCAAAGCGCTTTGCAATGGGTTTATAGCCAACAGCAAGACTTTACATGCAGGTCGAGACATGACGCTTGTTAGGCGATATTACATTTTTTCCGGAAAGAGACAATGCTGTTTAACAGGCCTGCATCTGCCCCTGAAAAACTTGCCTGAAAATCCTCGAGCCGAAGCTTTTTCAATAACATGAGCAAAAATCCCCATTTCCCAGAATATTTTCTTAGAATTTTACCAATTCAATAGGCTGTTAAACAAAATGAAAAAGTATTTTAATTAATTTTTTGTTCCGGCAGAGCGAAATTGCCAGAAATGCCGGCAAATTTACAGGCCTATGTTAAAAGCCAGTTACCCAATTTATGCCTGAGTATGGTGAGAGAATGTGAATAAAGTTCCTTTCCCAATGACTCAACTGCTCAGAACGGGTCTGGAACCCTAATCCTTCCAAAATGACGGTGATAACTATACCACATAGCTGCAATGAAAGTATCGGATCCCAAAGGACAATTTTTTAAAATTGAAATTATTTTATTATTATTATTGTCATATTTGGGGAAAATTCCATATGAAGGCCCTAATTCAATGACTATACGAAACATTATAACTAATAATCCTCACCTTGAGTTAAAATTAATTTCTAACTATGAAAATTATGAAAAGTTATTTTAGTGGATTGATAGGGGTCAATTGTTTCTTTCTTTGGATTAAAATTTAAAATAATAATAATAATATTTATTTTTGTCAGTAAAAAAATAACCATTACTATCATTATAAACTGACACTGGCAATCACTAAGCAGCGTGTTAAACTTCTGTCAAAAACTAGCATTTACATGTCCAACAGCGGTGTAGAAAAGCAGTTTGTTCGTGTTACTTTACAATACACCACCGACGGAGGAACGGAAAAAAAAAACTTAAGAAAAACGCAACCTTACTTTTAATATTTCTTCAAATGGAGAACATGTTTTAAAAATGCACAATAAAATAATCTTGACAAAGCATAAGTTATAAACTGGAACATTATAATTCTAAAATGAATGACCAGAACAACAGTGAAAGACTTCCTCATCTCATAAAAGCCAAAGCTTGAAAACGAAAGTAGCCCTATCACTATCGGTAATGAGGCATTTGGTTTTGATTTTGATTTAGAGTAAGTTGCACGAGAAATGCATGAAATATTCATGGTCCTATCTGATAACTAAACACAACAAATAAAAGATCATCCATCCGG
>NC_088363.1:40522749-40527749 GCF_034508935.2 Berghia stephanieae
TCACCATCCCTGCAACTACTATTACAACCACCACAACGCCACCCTTACCACCACCAATACTACTGCAACCAGTGTTGTAAGCGCCGTAAAAACCCTTCAAACAAATTTTGCTCAAATCTCTCTCTCTCTCTCTCTCTCTCTCTCTCTCTCTCTCTCTCTCTCTCTCTCTCTCTCTCTCTCTCCCTCTCTCTCTCTCTCTCTCTCTCTCTCTTTCTTTCTCTCTCTCTCTCAAACAAACACACACACACATACACACACACACTACAACCACCACCACTACATAATCACTACTACTACTACTACTACTACAACCAACCATACCGCATCATCACTACTACTACAACCACAACCACATCGTCATCACTACTACTACTACTACTACTACTACTACTACTACTACTACTACTACTACTACTTCTACTACTACTACTACCACTACTACTACTACTACTACTACTACTACTACTACTACTACTACTACTACAACCAACCATACCGCATCATCACTACTACTACAACCACAACCACATCGTCATCACTACTACTACTACTACTACTACTACTACTACTACTACTACTACTACTACTACTACTACTACTACTACTACTACTACCACCACCAACACAACATCATCCTCTAGCACCATTAGGTTTTGGAGCTTTACTTCATTGAAATAAGGAAACTTTGGGGTTGTATTTGGCAATGTGTTTATATATCATAATATAGTTCTAATCAGTTATCTAGATTTATTTAGATCTATACAATATTTAAATACAATACCAAATATAATCCCAATTCCCTTTTTGTGTGTGCGGAAATTCATATTTCGGCATTGAAATTGCTCCGAGTGGTATCTGGAATTCATGTGAGTCAAATTGAAAATTCGTGTCTCTGCAAATCTTACTATTCTCATCAAATTTGCAATGCCCGTATCTCAGGAACTATCTTTGCCCACTGATTTGACTATGCGTGAAAACGGTGCCTCACTTCAAAATCGATTTTCTCAAAACTTGGTTTATACACTCTCCCTACTTCAAACGGTTATAGTTGAGCAATGAATAATCAGAATTGTATAAATTTGGTATCACATTTTAAAGCATAAAATAAGCTATGATTGGGTACCAAAAACCCAAAATTGAAAAATCCGACTTAATACCGTTTCGAGGCGGAGGGTGACTAATTAAAAACGATCACTCATTTAATTGTATTTCTCTTTTACTTAAAAAAAGGTAAAATGCTGATACATTTCTTAACTGCACTTTCATTGTCTTTATTCGATACTTAGGTAAATAAATTATGAAAATTGGGGAGAAAATTTGTGACGTCACACCTTCTACTTTTCCGGTTCCAAAATCCTCGAATATGTGTATGTAGCCAGTCCTTCGGAAGATTAATTATGGATAAGTTATTTATTGACTCATAAGGTGGCAAAACTATTTTATTAGCAGGATGTATAGATAGATTCTAGGGATTGCTCGATACGAAATAGCGGCTGGATGATCTTTATTGACGCCAAGCATATATTTAGATTAGAAAATAAGATGCCATCACTCTGAAACCAGAAGATCATATCCATTATGTATGTATCCAGTCCTCCGAAAACGTGGTTTTACACTTCCAAAGATGTAGGAGCCAGTTATTTGACCTCACACTTTTGTTCCCTATTAAAACTTTTAAGTATGAATAGTGATCAGTCATATATTATTTCTCTTTTACTAAAGAACAATTAAATACTAATACAGTTCTAAATTACACCTTTGTTTTATTCGGCACTGATCTATTTAAAGATATTTATGTGTTTTCCATATTGTGAAAATTGGAGGGGTTACTTCCATCCATACAGGTCAAGTTTGGACGCTTCTAGAAGCGAATTACTACAGTGATGAATGGTGTCTGTGATCTAGGAACTCAAATTGATGAATTATTTGATATTTAATTTCTTTCGTGTCGGTAATAGATGCAAAATTTATAATTGCTGAGCAATAAGGAACAACAATAGATCTGTGGTATTTCAATGATGTCTCCTTTTAAGGTAAAGCTGGATTTGGACGCGGTATAGAGGCAACCCCATCAATTGAGCATCATCCTCAAGTGTGATCATGCAACCCCTTTGTTGTCCTCCCCACTAGTTGCCCATTGAAAAGCGCGCATATTATTATTACAAAGCAGCGTGTCTTGTTTATAAGTGATTGATTGGTATAGCACAGGTATATCTCACAGATCACGTGGTCATGTGCAAATTTGCAAAATTACACTTTAAGATCGTGTAATGATCAAACGGAAATTTCAGAAAAAAAAGATCAAGAACAAAATTTGGTGATAGACAGTTTCAGCCCAAAGATTTGAAATGAACTACCACGGGATCTGAGGAAGTGCAAGTCTTTGCCTGCCTTTAAAAAGAATCTCAAGACACACCTTTACTGTATTTGCTTTGATTGACGCTATGAACCCTTGATTTGGCTATAAATTGATTGTATTGTATGGAGGGTAGGGTGCAAAACTATCGTATCTTAAAAGGGCAACTTTACAGGATAGACAGAAAACTGTTTATAATTCATAATAAATAAATAAAATAAATAAATAAAATTCCCTATTCCAAGGGAAGACTGGACTAACACAGGCGTCAGCCGCAGTGCAGCGACGCAAATTGAGTCAGGGCGAGGTGAGTTGCTCAAGGCCACACAACGCAAGCGGCAGGTGGTCGAATTCCGTACCTTTCGGGTACGAAGCAAAGACCGTACTCCTGCCACGCTGCTCCTTCCCAATCCTGGGAAACAAGAGAAATTTACTAATTGTATGTAAAAAGTGGCGAGAAAAATTATGGGGGCTTTTTGAGACGATATATTGCTTGGATTGTGCGTTACGATAGTTTGGAAGTATTTTATTGGATGCAAGACTATCGAATGTCGAGATAGGATATTTTGAGGGGGGAAAGAACAGAACTAAAACTGCCGTAACTTGGAGTTAAGAGTTTTTGTGCCATACACCATTTAATGCACAAATATATTATGAGTTACGATACCTGAAACAAGTTCTAAGAGCCATAGGGTTGATTACTTTGGAGTTTATACCACTATTTGGCTAGATTCGACTGGGTAACAATCAAAATTGTATGTAACAACTGGACACGTCGCGAGTTGTAAAAATGGGTAGTATTATTTTTCTTATTAAAATTGCTTTTTCCAACTTTTCTATTATCACCATTATCATCACCATCTTATTTTCTTCTCATTCTCCTCCTCATCCTCCTCATCCTCCTCCTCATCATCCTCCTCCTCCTCCCTCTCCTCCTCCTTCAACTTCTTCTTCTTCTTCTTCTTCTTCTTCTTCTTCTTCTTCTTCTTCTTCTTCTTCTTCTTCTTCTTCTTCTTCTTCTTCTTCTTCTTCTTCTTCGTCTCCTCCTCCTCCTCCTGGATGTACAGTACTCGCATGGGCATTGTGCTCCATAGGTTCAATGAGTTTTCTCTGGGACCCAGGCAAAATATAGAGATGGTCAGATAGACGGTACTGCAGATTATTGAAATCTGCCGAAATCCACCGAAATCTACCGAAATCTATCAAAATCCACTCTAGGGGGGAGTGAACCAGTCTACTGTAGGTGGGCACCAATTGGATTCAATAGTCTTATGTCACGTCGCCCAGCAACGGCGGCCATCGTGGTTCTAAACAAAGAAAATCGGTACTTTTTATTCTTCATGCTGGCTAGAACTATTCATATGTCTTGTGATCAGAATGTGTAAAAGTCAAAACATGATCAGATATATAATGTTTTTTTCCCTCTGCGTTCACCGAGGTTGAATATTGTAACGAGTTTATGCCATGATTTGTTATCACAAAGACATTAATAAAGAAAGATACTAAAAACAAATTTCAAAATTACAAACCTGCTTCATTTATGTGAATTTTATGAAAAGATATGAAATTCATTCTCAAAGTGTTTCTTTCAACGTGTTTTGTTGACCTAGGGGAAAATTCCACATTATCTGTATTTGTTAATTAAAAGAAAGCTATTATTATAATATATTGCCTTTAACTTCAAGAGGTAACAATTGTTTCTAACTCCCATAGCCCCGGGTTTACTCAATATGTCTCTGAACCACTATCTCGAGACTATCTGGAGTGGACACCAGAGAGGAGTGAACCTGGAACAATATGTTTAAATTCTGTAATCATGGCAATCCAACTTCCATAGCCCTGGGCTCGTTCCCCACTGGTGCCCATCTCATGTAGTCTAGGGATTACTTTTCACTGGTGTTCTTATCTCATTTGTCACGGGTTTTTACCCTATTGGTGGCTGTTTTTACAGTCTCTGGTTCGCTCCCCACTTCTGTTCACCTATTAGTGGGTATGTGTTTTGCTGGGATATGAATTACTTCAGATTAGTACCGTATATGCATATAATCAAAGATTTTAATTCCGATGTTTTGTTCATATATAACCTATGATTTTGATAACTTTCTACGAGTTGAGATGAACATCGAGAAGCGAGCGACGGGTGCTTCTAAAGTGATCCGAAGCTTCCCTTTCTGCCTAAAAAGTAAACAAACCAATAGCTTTATGTTTAAACACTTATTTGGCAAGGATACTATTGCACCTTTGTACAAATACTTTTATGTTAAACAATTTGACACGTATAATTTGGCGAAGAGACTATCGTAACTCGTCGTTACGATATATAAATTTGAAGGGCAAAGCAGAAATTGGTTGTAAGACGATCTTAAGTCAAGCTATGATAGTCTTATTTCCACAAATTTGTAATCGTTTAGTCAAGATATTTTTTTTAATGTGAATAACTCTTTTTTTTTGCGATAGGAATGTCGATTTGACACAAAGTTCGCACTATTTCAACGCCCAACATATCTCTCAGTGCACTTACGATAGTTTTATATGTTTTTTTTTTTTTTGTTGTTGGTGCTTTTTTATATTATCCACATTGTAAAGTGTCGAGAACTTGTGTTTTACACGAGAATGAGTGATGTATAAATGTGTATTATTATTA
>NC_088363.1:40532749-40537749 GCF_034508935.2 Berghia stephanieae
AAAAAAAAAAATAAGCATGAGCTTTTATATTGCATGGGGCAGCGTGGCTCAGATGTACGGTCTTTGCTTCGTATCCAAAAGATAACTAGTTCGACCACCTGCCTGCACTGCGGCTGGCGCCTGGGTTATTCCAGTCTTCCCTTGGAATAAACCCTAAAGACAAAGTTCCCCATGGGGATGAATAAAGGGAATTTCATTTATTTTATTTATTACTATTATATAGATAGCGCATAATCCACTAAATGTGCTCAAAGCGCTTTTCAAGTAGTCACTAGTGAACAAGAACACTTAACATTTTGGACCATACATGACGCCAATAAGACGATATTACATTATTTGCCGACAAAGACAACGGTGTTATGGGCAAGGTATTCATTTTACATCTGAGTAATATGAGACAATGCGAGTAAAGAGGCTTTTCCAAGGACTCAATAAATATTTCCACTCGGACTCGAACCCAGGACCCGACCCTTCAATCCGATAGGGAATGTCATACAACTAGACCACATAGCCGCACAACATTAGAATTACTCAAATTTGTTCATTGTTAACTAGAAAAAAGTGGAAACTGATTTTTGATGGCTCAAAAGATTCTTTGCGATATATATATATATATATATATATATATATATATATATATATATATATATATATGTGTGTGTGTGTGTGTGTGTTAATTTCCACAATAAAGTATTATAATAAATAACAAAAATGAGTGCCTATTCATAAACCCTTTATTTCTCTGCAAATATTTCGCATTCTCCTTAAGTGTTTATTTTTTAAAAACATCACACTAATGTTACTTTAGGTTTATATGATGTTTATATATTTAAAAAAAAAACAATTAAACTAATATTAATTTCGATGAAGTAAAATAAACGTAAATCAAATTTCACCTACTTTACGTAATGTGTTTATTTTATGTGTAATATAAACATGAAACTAATCTTACTTTATGTATTGTATTAATGTAAAATAAACATAAATAAAATCTTACTTTACATAATGTGTTTACGTAAAATAAACATGAAACTAATCTCACTTTACATGACGTTAAAAAAATATACATCAAAATTATTTCATACTAGATATAAAAGAAAGATTAAACAAATATCACGTAACATAATGTTTATAAAGAAAAAAAAATAATGCAACTAGTCATAACATTAAACATGTATTCAATCTAACTCTGAAAATGTTAATAAGAAATAATTATGAATCAAAAATTCTAATTACATAATGTTTCTAAAAAATAATGACTACGAAACAAATTTTAAAAAATAAGAAGATTGTTTGATGTAATTGGGGGTTCACAGCGTAAAAAGCGTACCCTTGTGAGAAATATAGGTAAGTAGGGATATCTAGCCGTAAACAAACGTAGGCGACGGTGACCACAGCAAGGATGGCCATTCCTACGTCCGCTCTGCCCTTCTCCCAGGCTTAACCTGTCCATATAAAACCCTACGGGAACTCTCGATCTCTCACCCACTCTCACTCTCATTCTTGCTAGATATCGCCCAATTCATCATAGACCTAAAGAGGGTAAGCTATATTTTTATACTTTAATCGTATGATATCTAGCTTTAGCTTTGTAATTCCGTGATCACCGACCATCTGGACCCATCCTAGCTATGGAGTCCTACAGCCAGAATAACGAGTTCTGGCAACTACGGTAGTTGTTACAGGTTTTAACATTGTCCCAACTATCGGGTGCCTCTGTGGTGTAATGGAAGCACGCCTTTCCGGTAATCAGAAGGTCTGAGGTTCGATCCCCAGTCGAAGTTGACTGATTTTTTGGGATGCTTTTGTTTTCTTTTGTTACCCATTCTTGTTCTGTCTGGCATCTTTCATAAACACTTGTTCAGATTTTTATCTATGAAACAAATCTTACTTCATCGTGTTCCGTTCCTGTTGGTTGATTTTGTTTGTCAGCTGGCTACTGCTTATCATTATTCGGATGACCACTGCCAGGATAACCGTGTTTATCTGAAGAAGAAGAAGACGACGAAGAAGAAAGTAAACAACAGAATCGATGCTAATGCGTTTATGTAAAATACTCACAACATCCGTCATCCGGGGATAACATACTAAGATACAAAACTGTGAATGGATGCAAAAATGAACTTTAAAAGTCTGATTGATATACTATTATAGTGAGATTTAGTCACAAAACAAAAGCAATAACAAAGAGTTCAGTGACATCAATCCTGTTTTGTCTATAGATGGCATGAAGATGACGTCACTCAGATCTTCACAAGGGGTCCCTGACCAACAGCAACACGTAGACTATGTAGAATGTAATATGTAATATATAGAACGAGACATGACGCCTGTTAGGCGATATTACATTTTTTTCCGACAGAGACAACGCTCATTTTACACTTGAGTACAGTGAGAGAATGTGAGTAAAGAGCCTTTTCCATGGAATCAGCCATGCGCCGAGAGAGGCTCGAACCCAGGACCTTCCGATCCGAAAGCGAGTGTCATATCACAAGACCACATAGCCAAACATAGCCAAAGATAATTAATCTCCAAATCGCTCACTTTCGATAATAAATGGTAATACATACAATTCATTCTAGTTGACAACAGAAATTTGTTTGGTTGATTATCTTCATTCCTACATGGGACACATAGGCAATGACATTTTAAAATACCGTGCAGAAGGAAGTAATTTATATTTTCTTCTTATCTCCACAAGACTTACAAGAATCACCAATCCAACAGCAGGAACGAAACAGACTAGAAGTAACTCATGATCCAGCCAACATCTAGAAATAAAGGTGAATAAATGGGTGAATATACCAAATATTTTCAACAAAAACATAATGACAATACTGTCGTACTCTGGAAAAAACCCATATTTTACAATTTGGTCAGAAAACTCGTCCTTCAAATATCGATCGATTTAAATGCCCTTCATCTTGGCAAAAACTCTCAAACCTGGGACTTCGCGAAGTCCCGATCGATATTTGAAGGATGAGTTTTCTGGCCAAGTTGTTAAATATGGGTTTTTTCCACAGTAAGGAAAGAAAAATCCCTTAGGTGTCATTATGAAATAATGAGCTAGACTTTGAATTTAAAAAATATTTATTAATTTTACATCTGAGTACGGGGAGAGAATGCAAGTAAAGAGCCTGTTCCATGGACTGTACTATGCGCTGAGCGAGGCTCGAACCCAGGACCTTCCGATCCGAAAGTAGTGTCATACACAAAGCCGCACTTAAGTCTCTACATATAAGATCTTAAAAAATATAAAAGCGCTCTTTGTAAACAAAAAAAGTCGAAGAAAAACAAATTAAAACAAAAACCTACGCTTTCACTGGAGATAAAAAAAAAGGAATTAAAATAATTAATAGTAATCAATTCAATTTCTTTACAACTAGTTTTGAATAGATAACGAAAGTGTGATAAATAAATACTGGTTCAAATCTCCCTTGAAGTATAAAACCAGTCTTCCTGAAGACTGTACACATAACACGTGGAACCGATCGTCTGGTTTCAGAGTGATGGCATCTTATTTCTTAATAAATGTATGCTGGTCGTCAATAAAGCTCATCAATCCTCGCTCTTTTAAGTTCCGTAATCCTAAACAATATGCCTGTACATTGTGCTCCAAAAGTATCTCTGCCATCTCAGGATTAATTAAATATGTCATCTATCCATTGTTTATTCATTGTCCATAGGACTGGTTACACACGTTCCAGTAGTTTTGAACTGGAATATAGGAGATTGTGATGACACGATTTCTCTGCCCAATTACACTGAGATGTACACTAAGTGATACACTTAGTATCACATGGCGTATATAAATTCATATTTTATTTAATGAGCTTTTATATGGCGCAATATCCACTAAACGTGCTCAACGCCCTTTCCAAGGGGTCCCTGGCCAACAGCAACATTTAACATTTAGGACGGGACATGACGCCTATAAGGCGATATTACAATCTTTTTCGGACAGAGACGACGCTGTTAACGGCAAGGTACTCATTTTACACCTGAGTACGGTGAGAGAAGCTGAGTAAAGATCCTTCTCCAAGGACTAAATAAACTATGCGCCAAGTGGGCTCGAACCCAGGACCTTCCTATCCGAAAACGAGTGTCATACCACAAGACCACCTAGCCGCACATATATAATGTAGCACTTACATCTTAGCGGTCCCATATCGGTCATAGAAAGCGCCCACAGATATCCCGACCACAACCAAAGGCACTCCTAAAATTGGAAGAAAATTGAAATTTACTAACACTTGGTGTAACACAATGCTTTGGGATGGGTGATTTTTATCCTCGTTTACTCTTGGAAATTCCAACATAAATAGGCCATCCACTTTCTATTTTATTTAACTAATTTCTATAGATAATTAAAGTTCTAGAAGATTTGAATTCTGCGAACGTTGCCGTCATTTATCAAGAGTAATAGAAACGAACTGAGAAGTCACAGATATATATTAGTTTAACTTATTGTTATGTAGAAATACATAATTAATATTCAAAGACAAAATAATGAATCTTTTAGAATACTATTACAAACTTTTAAGTAATTTTCCGTACTGATATAGAGCGAAACGCCCTTGTGTACTTCAATTATTCCATATCAAGGATTGTTTTCTTTGTTTTTAAGAATTTTACGGCACAAGTTTGTATCATGGATTCAAATAATTAGAGTCCCGTTAGCTCAGTCAGTAGAGCACTCGCTACACATGCAAAGGGACCGGTATCGATTCCATCAGGGAATGGGTAGCTAGTTCTAGTAGTAGATCTGGTGGAAAGTACTCGTACCATTAACTATCCTTCTATCCAAAGGATTGCAGGCAATTGATAGTGTTTATTTAATAGTATAGAAACCGACATAAAGTCTGGCTCCATGGGCCCTAGGCTTTGAAGGACTACTTATTTATTTGGTTTAGTGTGACTACCTTTCGCCCTATCAATATTTGATTTAGCAGTTAACTGCTGAAATCTGGAACAGGGTTAATTTAATAATTTAACCAGAA
>NC_088363.1:40545249-40562749 GCF_034508935.2 Berghia stephanieae
AAACTACGGTGTTAGGGTTAAGTGAGTTAAAACATTCGTCCTAGATGTTTTGAAGTTGTATCTGACTGCGATTGTATGGTTGCCAATATTGGGGCTTAGACTTGACATGACGGAAAGTTGGTTTCTGTATTCCCTTATAGAATAGAACTTACTTTATTATGTTCCTTCAAATCAATTTGATTGGAAGCTAGATGTACGTTTGTGACCGGTAATTTTTATTCTCGTGCGTGCGTTTTTGTGTGTCTGTGTGTGTGTGTGTGTGTGTGTGTGTGTGTGTGTTTGTATGGGGGGGGGGGGGGAGGGCAATGGAGATACACGTCAGATAATACAAGGGCGAATCGGGATCACTGGACTTCGTTGGTCTTTTGCTGACGAATAGCTTGTGCATATGTACTGGATCGATTGACTCAACTTTTCTATTTTCCATCTGATTTGATAATATTTTTGGCCTACTGTTCTATAGTCTGGTTTTGAAGTATTTTTATTCGTGCAAAATTTAGTCAAAATATCCTCAATGCCGATCCCTTTAAAATGATTTGCCTTTCTCAGTTGTCTGCTGGTATGAAACTTTTGACCCAAATAAAAACAATTTGTAGTCATACGCACCAAAAGTTTATTTATAATAACCAATCAGCTGTCTTTTAAAACGTATTTTAAAACAATAAATTTAGCGACAATATTCTGCAATTGTTGACTAAATGTTACATTCAACGCATTAAAAGCATTATTCAACGATTGGGTATTTACTGATAAACGATAGTTTTTTTCCAATTGGAGGGATGGAATAAGACACGATTCATTTATTTCTCAATTTTCATTAAACAATTTATTTCTATCGTGCCAAACACCACTACGACCTTGCGTGTAATCTATGCGTTATTGCACGATAAAAAAATAACGAGTCTAATAAGTACTAAGAAAATGAAAGTATACGTTTATAACATAATTCCTTATAATATCCTTAGACATTTCGTGACCAATTGCTTGGAAGTAGTAACTTCGATTCGCCATAATTTGTGTTTTCCTCCATCTGCTTGAATGACAATTTTTCATCCAAAAAAAAAAACATAAATACGTTGGATTTGTATTCATGCGCACCATAAGATTGTTTTAAAATGCCAATCAGCTGTCTTTTACTCCTTATTAGAAACCAATAAAATGAGTTAAAAAATATTCTGCAATCGTTGAATAATTTCTTTTTAATCCATTACTCCCAGTGGAAAACACAGTTATTTCTTAGTAAGTACGTAAGCGTTAAATACTGCTTTTGGACGCGTTAAATATGGTGTCCCTACCAGAGGAGTGCCGTGACCTTCTCCCGTGACCCCAACACACATGAATAAAATCTGGACAAAGATGATGGACGCCCCAAGTTGTTGGTGGATTCGGACTCGGTCATTGGCCAAGCTTTGAATAGAAAGAAAAATTAAATACGTGTAAAATGGCAATAGACTAGATTTGATTCTAAGTCCATACTTGTGAATTTGTATTGTTAAAAAGTTAATAATAATAATAATAATAATAATAATAATAATAATAATAATAATAATAATAATAATAATAATAATAATAATAATAATAATAATAATAAACAATAATAATAATAATAATAATAATAATAATAATATAATAATAATAATAATAATAATAATAATAATAATAATAATAATAATAATAATAATAATATAATAATAATAATAATAATATAATAATAGATAATAAAAATAATAATAATATAATAATAATAATAAAAAAATAATAATAATAATAATAATAATAATAATAATAATATAATAATAAATAATAATAATGATAATAATAATAATAATAATAATAATAATAATAATAATAATAATAATAATAATAATAATAATAATAATAATATAATAATAATAATAATAATAATAATAATAATAATAATAATAATAATAATAATAATAATAATAATAATAATAATAATAATAATAATAATAATAATAATATATATAATAATAATAATAATAATAATATAATAATATAATATATAATAATAATAATAATAATAATAATAATAATAATTATAATAATAATAATAATAATAATAATAATAATAATAATAATATATAATAATAATAATAATAATAATATAATAATAATAATAATAATAATAATAATAATTCTGGCGTGATCATTAGCTGTTTGGTCAAAGTGTTTTGCAATCGAATTTATGACGGTTAAAAGTGCGTCCTCTACACTGAGATGGTACTCCCGTTTTAAAGACGCGTCCATAAGGACATATTTCATAATCCATATATTCATGGTCTTACCCAAGATACTGAAATGTGATGATGGTAACGAGACACCCCAGGATCGACATGACACTTCCAATGTACGAGATGTAGGTCAGGGCAATGTCTTGGCCTTTGTCCAGGGATTCCTTGACATAAATAATGATTTCAAATTATGCAAGAAAAAGGTGTAGAAAATGGCAGAGAACACAAAACTGTAGTTAGT
This sequence comes from Berghia stephanieae, assembly GCF_034508935.2. Classification (NCBI taxonomy): domain Eukaryota; kingdom Metazoa; phylum Mollusca; class Gastropoda; order Nudibranchia; family Aeolidiidae; genus Berghia; species Berghia stephanieae. The sequence goes on from NC_088363.1 coordinate 40,547,743, forward strand.
GGGAATGAAGATGATTTATTTGGGGTATACGTTTGTCACAGGTTTTGTCCCTTAGTTGTGTCCAACAAAGTACACACTATGATGAGGACAACAGGTAAACACTATTGTTAGGGTTCGATGGTTTCTACGAGTAGAAAAAAACTCACAAAAGTACCAATTCATAAAAATAAGGCACAATAAGGCACATTCCCGTGTAGAAAAGGTCATTGTATTTTACCAGTAGATTTTTGACCAATCAAAACATGGAATTTCTGACACACCTTCACACGTGCTAGGACAAACATAGTTGGTTGTTTATAAACAATAAAATGAATGAAATGGACCTGTCTCTGATCATTGTTATTGTTTTTATCCGCCAAATAGGTGACTAGTTATCACACGATTTTCTCGATCAGATTTTAGATTTTAAGTTTACACATAGTTTTTTGTGTTTGTTCTATCGATCGAGTCTTAGAACAGTGGATGTTTTACATAGACACATACCATCGAGAGTAAGACCTGTGTAGTTCGTTATGTTTCAATCACTGTCATTGTTTACAGTATGACGACTGTCCGAGAGACCTGGTTATCTAAGTGTCTATTATTCATTGTCCACCAATCAGGGGTTGAATTTGGTGGATAATGCATTTACTCAATATAACCTTCCTGTGTGTTTGAGGTCATCAGTCAGATTGCAAAATATGCTCAAAGTGACTCATAAATTGTTTTAAGTTTACGAAATATTCAACATCACAATAGGTCATTCTGTTCAGCTTGACTCATGGATATGTTTACAACTTTCATAAAAAAAAGCACCGTATTTACAGTTCTCAAGAATTATCCAACCCTTAGACAACAACAGACCACGCTATTGATGAATAGTTTGGATAAAAACCTGGATATTGACTGTTCCCATTATACCCAGGACCAAGTTGCTGTTATATCCAATTTGGTGGGTTTTAAAAGAAGAAATTATAGTAGTCCTCATTCAGGCTTCAGCGAAATGAAAAATTGGTTGATGGAATTTCATTTAATAATACAGAGAGAGAGAGAGAGAGAGAGAGAGAGAGAGAGAGAGAGAGAGAGAGAGAGAGAGAGAGAGAGAAAGAAAGAAAGAAAGAGAGAGAGAAGAGAGAAGAGAGAGAGAGAGAGAGAGAGAGAGAGAGAGAGAGATATTTGATTTTTCAGGTAAATACAGTACTAGATTCCCATGACGACTACAGCAAAGACTTTTTATTTCTTATTTGATTTACAGAGGCAGATGGTCAAGTAGAAAAGTGTTCAAAATTACTACCAATTGTCCAGACAGAAATCTGGTGTTGCATCAAGGACAAAAAAACCTCTCTAGTCACTTAAGGGCACGATCATCCATTTATTTCTAACATTAAATCGTAAAACAAATTCAAATATTTGGCATAAAATGAACTCTTTTCAAGTGTTTTTCACAGTATATAAAGACAAAACAACAAATGCTAATTCGGGAGAATGCGATTGTCATAGATTATGTCCCTTCGTTGTGCCCACTACTGTGAATATTATTCACGAGTTAACTGTCGTGCTCAGGAAAGACAAGTATTTAAAAATTTGGACAGCAAACTCGTCCTTTTAATATCGATCGATTTCATGACCCTCATCTCCAAGAGGAGTGTCATTTAAATCGACCCATATTTGAAGGACGAGTATTCTAGAAAAAAAAATGCAACACGTGTCTTTCAAAAGTACAACATTTAAGTGACGGAGAGAAGAGCTAACATGGAAACAATGTTTTGCAAAACTTGAATGCTTCTGGGAATAAGTAGTGTAGTAAGCCTCGCAATCCGAATGACGTTTGCTGAGAATTGTGTAATTCAGTCATGGTAGATGAGTATATTATCTGCTCTCTCCATACATATTGTTAATTGTTTCCATTGGTCACGGTCCTGGGCAAGAGTTTTGAGGCTGTCGAGATCTTGTTGTGACTTTAGTACGGAGGGCACTGCTATATTTCTTAGTTCTTCAGTGATTAATACGGCCTCATCTGAATCCAGAAATTTCTGATAAGTAGAGAGATCCAGGTTCAGGGTCGTTACTATTGATGTTGGTGTTCTCCCTACATAACAAACCCAGAAATTACACAACTCATCAACACAATAAGCCAACAATCTGTAATACCTGTCTCTTTTAAGCAGTTATTCGTAATTATTCGTTGTTTACCAATCAAGGGACTTAATTTGATCACAAACACACTCAATACAGAAAAAAAAATAGAATTAATGGGGACATAGATTTCAAATGTGATAACATCCCTTATGCATAGCATGTGTTGTTTTGGACTTCGTCAGTAGAAATGATAGCCCTGAAATAATGTTATTTTCGAATAATGTATCAATGTCATTATCATACATCATACACATTATGGGACAGCGAAAGGTATCGAGTTCGATCACCCGTCGCTGCGCTGTGTGGCCTTGAGCAAATCACCTCGCCCTTGCTCAATTTGCGGCTGACGCCTGGGTTATTCCAGTCTTCCCTTGGAATAGATCCTATAGACAAATTTCCCAAATGGAATGGATAAATGGAATTTTATGTTTTTATTTTTTAAAATTTATTACCTGTGTTTCATAGACATCCATCAACACAGCAAAGTTAGTTAGATGGAAACAGTAGCACACAACGTGTGTGTCATTAGAATGACCCAAAACACATCCCTCGCTTGACCACCTGTCTTCAAATGAGCTGTAGGAATGAAGGGGGGGGGGTGGAGGAAAGGAAAATAGATAGAATGAAGATGACGTCACTCGGGATTTAGTTATTGTCTTTTGCCATGCACGTTTATGATTAATGGGAGCGATCTATATTAACTTTCCATGTGCTCGAGGTCATTGGTCACATTGCAAAATGTGCTCAAAGTGACCCACTTAGTGAATTGTGTTCAGAGCTTTTTAAATATCTAACATCAAGATTGGTCACTTGATTCAGCTTGACACATGGGTATGTTTATATCATTTGTAAACAAAGCAGCGTAATTACATCTGTTGAGAAATATCCAATCGGTGGACAGTAACAAATCATGTGATTGATGACCTGCTCTTACGAAAACATGAATATAGATCACTCCCATTCTCACTAAACTGCATTATCCAGACTATTAAAGTTCATGGTTAACAGAGTTCTGTGTGTTGGTCCTTTATAAATCGGATGGGAATGTTGTGAGCTCATTGGCCAAGCGCATACTATCTGTAAAGCTATTAATAGTCCTATAGCCTACTAGCAAACTCACTACATCCTCGATGTGAAACTAATCCCAAAATGTATGTTACCTCTGCAACACCTCCGGAATCTGTATAAACCCTTTAAAGAAACATATATGTAAATAACTATAATAAGGGCTGAGTGAAGTTGATTTCGTACCTTTTATACATGCGTTGATAGGAGGAGAGAGTGGATAGATTTTCTGGGTATAGATTGTATGCGCTTGGATAAGAAGCTCACAACATTGCCATCCGGAAGTATAACGGACCAACACACAAAACTCGGTGTAACCATGAACTTTTATAGTCTGGATAATACCGTTAATTGAGAATTACTCATAAACGCGGATGGCAACAATCAATAACAAATCCCCGAGTAACGTCAACTTCATATTATCTATAGATGTAACGAAATTGATGTCATTCAGTTCGTTGTTAATTGGATTCAATAGTCTGATGTCACGTCGCCCAGCAACGGCGGCCATCGGGGTTGTAAACAAAGAAAATCAGTACTTTTTATTCGTCATGCTGGCTAGAACTTTTCATATGTCATGTGATCAGAATGTACAAAAGTCAAAACATGATCATATTTATAATGTTTTTCTCCTCTGGATACACTTTTATGCTCGTCGGAGAAATAGTTCATAAGGGCGTCCGCCATTGTTCCGATAGTTTAGAGCCAGTTACTAAGTTACCATGCGTCATTATGAGGGAAGTGACGACATTACTGTTGAAGCGTATTTATTAGCCAGCCATTTTATGAGTATCTCTCACTAAATGGGCATGATCTATATTACATTGCCATGTGCTCCAGGTCATTGGTCACATTGGAATAATATGTGCTCAAAGTGACCTACATAGTGACAAGTGTTCACAGTTTTTGAAATGTCTACCATCACGATTGGTCATTTTCGTTCAGTTTGACACATGGGTATGCTTACAACTTTCATAAACAGAGCAGCATGTTTACATTTCTGAAGAAATATCCAATCGTTGGACAGCAAAAGATCATGTGATTGATGACTTGGTTGGACGAAAACGAATATAGATCGCTCCCATTCTACCAGTCTCAGACTAGATGTTAAAGGTCATACATAGTTTTATGTCATTGTACGTTATATTCGGATGACGAAATGTTGTGAGTTTTTTTGGCAAAGCGCACAGCATCAAAAGGGTGGGGTGCCTTAAGTTCGACATTGTAAGGCTTTGTTTTTGAAATGCTTTGATTAAAATATCGTATCACCTTTTGTTTTTAAGCTATAGACGTGCGGTTTGTACCATCAAACCGATAAATAATATTTCTTTAATACGATATTAAAGAAAAGTCATCTCGCTAGACGGATATGAGTGACGTACAAACGCATAAAACTATGTGTAACCCTAATGAATTATAGTCTTAGTGATAGCATAATTTATTGAGAACTACTCATAAAAATGGCTGGCTAAAACATTAACAACGAACTGAATAACGTCGATTTCTTTAAAATCTAAATTTAAATTGGCATGTTGTGTCCTTACATCAAGGCTTGCAGATACGTAACATGGATTATATACTCAAATATGTGACACTTTGAATAAGCTTCTATTTTTATTTAGGATATGAACAACATTATATATAACGTCTTTAAAATGAAAATAGAATCCATTAATTTCTCATTTCTTGTCATTTTTACTCTAAAAATACTCTTTTTGTTTTTATGCGTTAAACGGGCCAAAGCAATTACTTGCTATTCTTTGGATTGGACGGAAGTCTATTGCAAAATTATTTCCTATCACTGCTGGGAAAACACGTGGTATGTATAGCCCACTGATTACAATTTTTACTTACGCTGCAGTCATGTTCATGAAGACGCATTTCTTTGTGAGATTTTGAGATAAGCTTGGATCCTGAACAAAAACCAAAAGAACATTTGAGTTTCAGAATATCATGTGTGACCCACCGGCTCAAGTCGGTGTTATATCGGGATTTTTAGATGGTAAAATTGAATTTATAGCCAAAACATATAAACCTTTAAGATTATCTTTCCGTCGTTGTAGTTCACCACGACATAATACCTGACTGAATGGGTGAGTCACATAGAGAATTATCCCAAGTTAACTGCCGTACTCTGGAAAGACACGTATACAAAATTGTGGCCAGAAACTTGTGGCTTTGTTGAAAACTTCGCAAAGTCCCAGGTTTGAGAGTTTTTGGCAAGATGAGGGTCATTTAAAACGATCAATTTTTGAAGGACACGTTCCCTAGTCAAAATGTTTAATGCAAGTTTTTTCAGGATACAGCAATTAACCGGTTTATGGGAACTAAAAAGAAAAGGAGTTTCATTTCACAATGACAGGAAATACTGGCTTTCCTCAAACCACCTCTTAACAGGACATGGCAAAACTGCATCAATATTGTGCAGATGTTCACTTGGGAACAGTGATGCCTGTTGGAAATTAAATGTCAGGCAGTTCCAGAGACCAGCGATCTCATCGTCCTCCTGTCCAGTAACTAAACTTGAAGGTGGCTATGAAACAGTTCTTAGGGAGGAGGAAAACTTTCGAAGCTGGGCATGTCGAAATGAATTTGGAGGTGTAGCCATACGCTACTATTCTACTACTACTACTACTACTACTACTACTACTACTACTACTACTATTACTACTACTACTACTACTACTACTACTACTACTACTACTACTACTACTACTACTCTCTACTACTACTACTACTACACTACTAACTTACTTACTATACTACTACTACTACTACTAATACTACTATTACTACTACTACTACTATTACTACTACTACTACTACTACTACTACTACTACTACTACTACTACTACTACTACTACTACTACGATTACGACTACTATTACTACTAATACACCCAGACCTGCCTACAAGGTAAGTAAAAAATTCGCAGTTTTTAGGAGACAGAAATTGTATCGCTATAGTTAACTTTACAGATTTAACCATTTGCCCCCATAATGATTAAATAACACTCACAAATCCTTAATATTATGCACTGTGGCTTCAACTTTCATTTTCAATAAGTTTTAATCACTTATTGATATTCATGAATTTATGAAATTGGAGCCAAAATCTCGTAATTCTAAGCATTTTTCGTAGTTGTACACAGGTCTGAAACATCTCTTGTTTCAAAATCAAGATAGGGTTTGGTTTACAAAAAAAGAGAGAGCCCAAATCATATTTTCTTTTTTTGCTTTTTAAAAATGTTTAACCAACCTTAAGTGAGAAAGTCAAAATGACTGGCTGCCTGGTACGCTTGTAGTATTCTTCGGGGACATTGAGGACTGCAGCGGACACCACATCAGAATTAACGACGCTTGTGTTCTGACTTGGAGAACTAATGGATTTATTTGAATAAATAATAATAGATATATTACAATAATAATAAATAATCTTTCTTTTCCACCCAAAAAATCTCAATTTGTCATTTGGTTTACAATGTTTTGAAATTAAAAATACAACACATACATTGATAGACAAAAGTATATTAATAAAATAATATATTATTATAAACATCAAACAGATAAATGAAATAAATATCTAAATGAAGATGACGTTTCATAACAATTTCGAAAAGCCAAACATACTCTCTCTCTCTTACTCACACGCACACACCCCTACACACCCCTTACACACACACACACAAACACAAACACACACACACACGCACACGCGCGCGCGCGCGCGCATACCAGCGCAAAGCATAAAAGCTTGTTAAGTCGTAAAGGTATCATATTGATATTAGTGATCTAAATAATATGGACTTTGATGAACTTATGGAAAATATGGATAGAGAGGTATTAAACCTTTGGAAAACATAGAATTGAGGTTTACAACTTGTGTGAAACATAGAATAGACAGGCATTCTTAGGACGAGACCTATGCAGCTTTGTCGTGGTCTAGTAGTAAATGACACTCGCGATCGGATCAGAATGTCTTGGGTTCTAATGTCACTATGAGCGGCGCATAGTTGAGTTCTTGGAAAAGACTCTCTACTTATATTCTCTCACCGTACTCATATATGCAAAATAAGTATCAACAGCGTTGTCACCTTAGGAGTGTAACTACCCGTAAGAAATAAAATGGATGAATATGAATAAACAAAGCGCATTCCCACCTACTTATTTCGTTCGACGCACTTAACAATGCCTAATGTATTCCCCCTCTAAGCTATATGAAATCATATGTATCCATCGTTTACAAAATGTTGTGCTAACACCTTTACAATATTCGATACTGTCTATAGCCAGACACTATCCACACCTTTATCGAGTGGGATAATATTTGTAAAGATCCTTACATAAGGACACAACATTGGTACTAGAAGGAACTCTATCACCCATCTGGCCACTGACCACGCTTAACATGACTTGACTTTTGTGAGAAGATTTTGAGACACCGTACCGCTGAGGAACTCTTGATAAGGACCCAATCAACGACATTAGGTGGTAAGGGAAACTAGATAGTTGTGCGGCTATGTGGTCGACCGGTATGACACTCGCCTTCGGATTGGAATGCTCTGACTTCGAGTTCCGAGCGGCGCATAGTGGAGTCATTGGAAATGGCCCTTTACTACCAGTATCTCACCGTACTCAAGTGTATAATGACTATCTTACCGTTAACAGAGTTGTCCTTGCCCGGAAAAGAAATTGTAATATCGCCTAACAGCGTCATATCTCGTCGTACATTTTAAGTGTTGCTGTTAGCTCGCAACCCCTTGAAAAGTGCTTTGAGTACGTTTAGTGAATATTGCTCTATGTAAAATTTTATTTTTAAAAAAGTCAACTCTAAAATCAATCTATACATCCTGTTGAGCCGTTTGTCTGTAAAAGACAGCACTGTGTCTGTAGACTAGAAACACTCTACGTAAATGGATGTGGGCCTTCTGTGCAAGGACATAAACATAGTTTTACCTCACTCAATGCGCCTCACAATCTTCAATTTATTCCGCTGTAGGCTATATTGAATCATATTTCCATTTTATACGATATCAATCGCCTTTTAGGCGTCCTTTTTGTACATACATACTTACAATATCCGACAATGCTTATAGCCATTCAAATCTGAGTCGAGTGAGATAGTCTTGTCTAAAGTGCCTTACAGAGGAACACATCGGTAGTCTCAGAATTTTCCAGGATTACTGTCAACCATTTGGCCATTGATGACTCTAAACATTGCTTGACTGTTGTGGCAAGACTTATGAGACGACGTGCCGCTGAGGCACTCTAGAGAATATCTCAATCAACGAAATTAGATGGAAAGAAAAATGCCAAAAAATATTTTTTTAAAATACAAAAATCAGTCTTTCTCGAAGATGGTTTTTTTTCTTTTCGTTTTCTTTCTTGCGTTGTCTTGCACCGTTTCATTTTCAGTTATAGGCTGTGTTTCCTTTTTATGAAATCCTCCGAAACTCGACGAAACTGGACGAAAACCCGACAAAGTTATGGGAGGTAGGCAGCAGCGGGGAGTGAACCAGAGACTCAGAGAAGTGTACACCAGTGGGGAGTGAACCTGGGACTATGGAAGAAGGAGGGTGTTTCCTTTTTACGGAACACCTCCCTGAGTCCCAGGTTCACTCCCCATTGCTGCCTACATCCCATAAAGTTGTTGGATATTGTCGGGTTTCGGCTGATTTCGTAAACAAAAAGAAACACTTTCCACAGTCCAAGGTTCATTCCCCAATGGTGTACACTTCCCTGAGTCCCTGGTTTACTCCCCACTGCTGCCTACTTCCCATAACTTTGCGGGTTTCGGCGGGTTTCGTAAAAAAAACCCATCTGTCTTTAGGTGTAAAGAGATAGAAATAAACGCTAAAAATCAATCCATACCTCCTGTAGAGTCTTTCGTCTGCAAAAGACAGCAATGTGGCTATAGACTGAAACCGTGCCACGTAGATGGCTGATGGTCTTCGGATATGTCGTGTCCACTGTGCCAGGACTGAGGTCGAGAACTCCACGGAGCTGGTGTTGCCGCCAAATTGGATCTCAGAGCTATTGGTGTTATGTTCGTAATGTGACAGAAAGATATCTGGGTGAAGGAAGAGTGGTCAAATAATAATAATAATATTAATAATAATAATAATAATAATAATAATAATAATAATAATAATTAATAATAATAATAATAAATAATAATAATAATAATAATAATAATAATAATAATAATAATAATAATAATAATAATAATAATAATAATAATAATAATAATTGGTTTTTATATAGAGCCTTACCCTATATATCAACAAATTCAAAGAGCTTAACAGGATCGAGGCAACTTCCACTCAAAAATACAACCACTCAAACATGCAGTATGAAACAAAACAATATAATTTTCTAGTGTTTCATATTAAAAGGGACATTTTAAGATATTTATTTTATGAAAAAGAATTCTGCATCATACCGTGAATACTACGCTACCGACGTATATATATATTATGCAGGTCTGACATCGAACGCAATTATGGGCCTAGTTTAAACGTTGGACGGACAATGTTTTGCGTCATTTTTTGAGATTTCTATTATAACAAAGAATCCACAATGAATTTGGTTATCAGACCTGCAAATAAGTACAAGTCGTGCGCTACTAAAAGCTGTGAACTGTAAAACAATATTCTACAAAAATGAATATAACAACTTTCTCTAAATTATTCTAAACTCGGAACGTTTCGGACTCAAACCCTTATCTAGGTAATAACAATTTGGAGTCATTGGTTATGAATTTCAAACTGTTCAATGCAAAAACTGTCCTTTAAAATAAATCACTGCAAAAATATCATTGACGGGGAGCTCCATGAGTTAAAATATGAATGTGTTGAATACGTTTTAAATCAATTGAAATACTTTTGCTGGATTTTGATGCAGGCTAAATGATCATCGTAGTCATGATCATAGCAAGTAATTTCTGACCAGTGGTATGACTCTTGTTTTCGGATCGGAAGGTCCTTGGTTCGGGACCCGCTCTGAGCGGCGCATAATTGAGTCTTTGGAAAAGGCTCTTTACACACATCTTCTAGAACCGTACTCAGGCGTAAAACAGCAGTGTCTCTTTCCGAATAAATTTAATTGTTACCGTTGGCTTGGGACCCTTTGTAAAGCGCATTCAAACCAAAATCTAGAGAGGTGCCTAAATGAGGTAATAAGAAGGAGAGAAAAATAAAGAGAGTAAATGTGACTCTTATATAGGAAAAGATCACAAAATAAACAACGCTTCGGTCCTTGAACTTCTCTCTCCCCCTCTCCATTCTCTTGTGCCTCGTCTTGCATCCACATCCAACACCCTCTCCATACATTTACATTGTTTCCACATTTGGCAAAATGTGATTTTTTTTGTAACCTTACATTTACTGTGGCCGAAATGTTGTTTGTTTTTGTGTTGTTCTATTAGATATGAGTCACATTTACTCAATATATATATTTCTCTTCAAAGCCCTTTGAGCATGTTCATTTACGTTATAAAAGTGTTCCAGTTTTTGCTCTAGTTTGACCAAAACAACCTTTACTGTGAAATGGTTTGTTATGTTACTGTTACCTATATTCCTAGAAGTCAGTCTGAAAACTGCCCCATTCATCTGCTGGATGGCGTCATTGGTAATGAAACCTCCGTTCCGTCTCACTGAGATCATTCTAAACAGAAAGGCAGGTTTCTGTAGGAACAGGCTGCTCAAAAGGTTTTGTGTGGATTCAACAATACTCGTCACTTGGGTCCGCACCAGATCCTTTGCATGACATGACAACAAAAAGCGTTGCATTTTCTTAAAAAGCTGTGTTTCGTTTTGTTTTTTTTTTCATAACCAACACATATACACACATGAATACATATTTCTCTCTCTCTCTCTCTCTCTCTCTCTCTCTCTCTCTCTCTCTCTCTCTCTCCTCTCCTCTCTCTCTCTCTCTCTCTCTCTTTATATATATATATATATATATATATATATATATATATATATATATATATATATATATTGTGATCTCGTCTAGCTTTACCATGCCGCTCATAATTAGCTAATGGCTCACTTTTTTAAGGGGTTTTCGGTTTCCTAGTAGTAGTAGTAGCGTATGGCTACACCTCCAATTTTTGTTGTTGTCAACCCAGCTTCTAAAGTCTTCCTCCACCCTAAGGACGGTTTCGTAGCCACCTTCAAGTTTAGTGACTGGGCAGTGGAGGACGATGTGATCGCTGGTCTCTTTGGCTGCCTGACATGTCTGTCAGGTATCACTGTTTCCAAGTTTCCATCTGAACATATTTGATGCAGTTCTGCCATGTCCAGTAAAGAGGCGATTTGGGGAAGTCCAGTATTTCCTGGCGTTATTGGATGCAGGCACTCTTTTGGTTGAATCTTTAATGATGTTTCATCCTCTTGGTGTTTCCCTGTTCCACATTTCTCTCCAGTTTTCCTCCACACTGAAGTCTGCCATTTTTTGTAAGGTGGAAAGGTCTTCTCGATTTGAGTCTTGTTGTTGAAGGTGCCTGCTTGATTATTGATTTTATGGGATGTTGTCTGTAGCTTCGTCAATCCTTGCATGCATCCTTTGGTTAGCTTCTTGTCGTATAAGACTTGATGGTGCAATGCCGCTCAGTGTTGGGAGCCACTGAGTTGGAGTTGAGCTTCTCATCCAAACAGGGACACAGTATTCTCCGACACTATAGCACAGTGCCAAAGCAGATGTTCTCAGTACCTGTGGTGAGGCTCCCCATGTTGTACTTGCGACTTTTCTCACCAGTTTGTGTCTTTTTGGCGATTTCATTTGCGGTTCCCTCAATATGTTTGTGATAATTTAGTTGTCTTTCCAATGTAATGCCGAGGTATTTAGGGTTGGGGTCTGGGGGTAGTATTGAGCTATCAGCTGTGATCTTCGGTTCTTTTGTTACCTCTCGATTATTCAAGTGGAAATTTGTGGATACTGATTTGGTGGTATTCATTTTTAGGTACCACCTATCAAAATGTTGTTTCAGGCGAGTGGTGTCTTTACTTAAAACTTCTTCAATCTCTTTCCAGTTTTTCGATTGATATGCTAATGCCCAGTCATCAGCATATCCAAGTCTGAGTGCTTCGCAGTTTGGCATGTCGGAGATATAAACATTGAAGAAAGTTGGTGCCAAAACTGAACCTTGTGGTACCCAATTTTTAATTTTGCGTGTTTTGCTTTTGTGTTCTCCCAGTATGATATGAAATTGTCTTGTGCCAGTCATGGTAGACAGCAGTTTGAGCGTCTTTCTACAAGGAATCATTTTGGAGAGTTTTAACATCAGTCCGCCTGTCCAAACAGTGTCATAAGCTGCAGACAAATCTATTAGGACTTCACCAGTCTTCTTTTTGATCTCAAAGCCTGCTTCAATATATGATGTCAGTGCAATGACCTGTTCACTTGTCCTTCTTTGTGGTTTAAAGCCCGCTTGTTCTGGTGGTATGCTGGGATTTATATATGGGGCGATTCGCTCCAGTATGATTATTTCCAGGAGTTTATATAAGCAGCATAGTAGAGATATTGGTTTATAGCTGGATGGTTCAGTCATTGGTTTGCCTGGTTTTAATATGGCGATTACTTTGGCATGTTTCCAAATTTGTGGGTATGTGCCCTTTTCCATGATGTCTGTCATAGTATTTGGCAGCCAGTCTATTTTTTCTGGTCCAAGGTTAGTAATCATGTCGGGGTATATTCCATAAATGCCAGCAGCTTTGCCATTTTTTATTTTCTTTATAGCTCCTTTCATTTCATCAATCGTGATTGGGACACTTAAAAACACGCTATGGTCAGGCAGAGTTTTCATGGTCTTTTGATATTCTTTTCTTATTCCTTTTTCAAATTGATGGTTTGGGATGTGTTGCCCCCGTTGTTTAATTTCTTTGGCAATTTCGTCAGCTGCAATCTGGGGGGCTGATTTTGTTTGACGAGCTTCACGGTTTAGCTTTTTGAGGGTTTGCCATGCATGGCGGCTGGAGTGACTGAGTTCAAAGTTTTCAACAGTTTCTACCCATCTCTCTTTTCGGCTTTGATGTAGTGTGTTTAGTAGTTCTTCTCCAACCTCTTCATCGTGTGTCTCCTCATATTTTTTCAGCAATTCTTTGCTTCGTTCAATCCAGCGTCTTTGCTTCGTTCAATCCAGCATGAGATGTATTGTTTTCTAAAACACCTGGGTATGTACTTCTTTGCGGAGGTTAGGACAAGTTTGTTAAATCTCGCTATATTCTCAATTTTTTTTGGGGGGGGGGATCCTTTTGCAGGTTTAGTCAATTTGATCAGCGAAAGCTTTCCAGTTTGATTTTCGGAAATCCCACCTTCTCTCCTGAAGGATCATCACGTTGCCGTCGTACAGGAGCTTTGCGCTGCCATGACCCTAAGGGTGAAACCAGCCTAGATCCAATCCTGCTGGAACAGCTGAAGATGAGTAGTCAGACCAAGAATGATCCAAATCGGCCTCAAGACAATGCGCTTCCTTCTCCTGGATCCACACCTCCAACTCAATGAAAATGAAAAAAAGTAGTAGTAGTAGTAGTAGTAGTAGTAGTAGTAGTAGTAGTAGTAGTAGTAGTAATAGTAGTAGTAGTAGTAGTAGTAGTAGTAATAATAATAACATAACAATAATATAAAAATAATAAAATATAGTATAGTAGTAGTAGTAGTAGTAGTAGTAGTAGTAGTAGTAGTAGTAGTAGTAGTAGAGTAGTAGTAGGTGTTGTTGTTGTTCTTGTTCTTGTTGTTGTAGCACGGTAGTGGTAAAAATCATGCCTTTTTCGCCATGGCATCGTAAGATATCTTCGCCTAGGCATTCCACAAAAGAATATAGATAACTCATGAAACAAGGTGTCTGATGTCAACAGGAATCACCCATGTTGTCCAAGTCGTGAGCAAATTGGGGATTAATATTCTTGCTCAAAGAAAAAAACGAGAGTGCCTGAAGCGGGGCTCGAACCCGGGTCCTTACGGGTCACAGTGCAATGCCTTAACCACTTGGCCACTTCGCCCCCCTAGTAGTGGGGTATAGTAGTGGTAGAAGTGGTAAAAAAAAAATAATAATAATAATAATAATAATAATAATAATAATAATAATAATAATAATAATAATAATAATACTAATAAAAATAATAATAGAAATACTTTTTAAAAACATAATTATGATTATCATTATTATTATTTATTATTTATTATTATTATTATTATTATTATTATTATTTTATTATTATTATTATTTATTATTATTATTATTATTATTATTATTATATTATTATTATTATTATTATTATTATTATTATTATTATTATTATTAATCATATCATCATCATCATTGAATATACAACATAATAATAATAATAATAATAATAATATAATAGTAAATATAATAATAATAATAATAATAATAATAATAATAATAATAATAACTACATATCTACCGATCTTGCATTCCTCCAGGTGTTCTCTGTCCCTGGGTCAATTATGTTATCTACGGCTTGGGTATATTGCTGGGAATGAACAAGACATGTAAAAATTTAATTTAATGCAAATGTCTATTTTTAAACTATAATGCAGAATAAAGACACACTCAATGTCTACACAAAGGCTGTTGAAAAATATTTAAATCAATGTTCCGCATGAGTTGTTCCATGTTAAATTCAGTTACGATTAGTTACAACGCATGCGCTACCATTGTATTATTAAACTATCTTACAAATATCTTCAGACCCATAAAAATTGAATCGCGTAAAATATCCAATATTTTAGTACTTTAATCTTCATTGATTACTATTTCATTTGCTTTCTCTCACTATCAATCTCTCTATATATCTAT
>NC_088363.1:40570249-40577749 GCF_034508935.2 Berghia stephanieae
GATAATGCTGTGGTCAATCTTGTGCCAGGGACTATGACGTCCACGATTGTCAACAAGGGGTACTTCTATGACATTGTTTTCGTTAACACCAACATCCTTGAAAGCGCTCCTTATCAGTTTGCCATTATTAGCTTTGAATCCGAGAGTAGTAAAGAAGAGCTTTTTGCACACAGGATGGAAGACTCCATCTTCCTGTTTCATTGTATATTTGCATGTACATGACTAGGCAATTTTCTCCTTGGAAAGAATGCCTTCGCACTGATCTCTGCATTCTGTTTTACTTACCCAAGTCCGTACAAATTTGCGCTGGTCCTTCCAATCCTCTCCCCAAAACATCTGTTAAGCTCCCGTCGCTGGTACTCCAAGAATCTGTCACGGCATTTTTTGGAGCAGGTCGGCGCACAACCTTCCAAGACCGAATGCTTTTCTCTCATTCGCAAAAGCTTGTGTATTTCCTAGTCTGCTTTTTGTATCCGCGTCTTGTGCTTTCTCTTTTTGAGTGAGTAGAACTGTCTCTATCTCTAGATCTGGTGTAGTCATTGTTTCAATCTGCTATCGTGGTCTCTGTAATCGATGACACACCTGGAACATGCTCTCCTTCAGATATTTCTCCTTAACCGGTAAAGGATGCCGGCGTGGCAGTTTCGGACAAATATTCTTCCTCTTCAGCAAATGGAACTCTAGGGGCAGTGGTTTCGGCGACATATTTAGAAGCAAGTTCCAAATACATTTCAAATTCTGAGTCACTATCTAAACTTTGTTTCTCAATGGTAAATTCAACACAAAATCCATATCGTTTGCATCTGCTTCTTTAATCTCAACAGCCAGTTTACGTGCTTCTACTGCAGATTTTCATATCGGTGTTTAGGTAAACCTATCTAGCTCGTCTCCTCCGTTTTTCTTGTTGTCCGTGGTTTCTTTAAATCTTTTCCTCTCTGCTTTTATGACACTCATACATCATGTAATTCCTCCTGATAGAGGTTTCACTATTGATCTGAGCCAGCTGTTTCAATGGAATGTCAATATCTGAATCACCGGAGTCTGATTGTCATGATTTATTTAATCTGGGTTGGCTGAGGTGGAGGTACCGGTGGCCTTTTTAGGGGTTCGATCATATCTGATGAAAGAGATATAAATATGGATATTCAAAAATTGAACGGGAGTGGACTTATTCATTAAAATAATCTTTATCATAAAGTAACGTTGTTATGATATGATATTGAGTTACAGTTGCTTGCCTTTCCCAAAAGAATATTGAAACAGGTTATTGAGGGCTAATTGGATGCATAGCTAGAGACGTATTGTCTCAGTAGTTAAGGTTTTCACTTTGAATCAGAAGGTACCGAGTCCGACACAGTCCTAGGTTGGTTTTCAGGCCCGATTGGTTTTATGATTTCTCCCACTGTCCTGATCCCAAGCAAAGGGGGGGGGGGGGGGGGGGTGGTGCGCAGTGCGCACTTTAGTAGAAAGCTGGGGGAGATGGGGGGAGGGGGTGTTCATTTTCACCAAAGAAGGGGGTTTGACCGAAGAATTCAACCACAGCAAATTACAGGGACAGTATTTTTTCTATTTAAGAATGAATTTTAAGTTTAATAAGATCAGAAGGAGGGAGGGGAGGTTCGCGAAAATTCCGAACATTAATGGATGGGGGGGGGGGGGCGTCTATTTGATACACTAGAATACTACTACTACTACTACTACTACTACTACTACTACTACTACTACTACTACTACTACTACTACTACTACTACACTACTACTACTACTACTACTACTACTACTACTATTGTACATACAAATGCTTTCACTGCTACTACTAATACGACTACTACTTATTCTACAACTTATACTTTCATAGTGATATAACGATGATGATTAAAATAATAACATTAATATTAATAATTGTCATCATAATGATAATCATAAATATAGTACATGTAATAACAATAACAGTAGTGCTATTAGCATGTAAATCAATATTTGTCTAAGTTAAATATCAGAAACACAGATAAACCGTCAATAGCAAATAATTATTAAACATCCTCACTAATATATGACAAGTAATTATATGATTATATACATAAAATCTTTGATCACTTGAATAGGAAAAGGATAAAACTCACCCGAGGAAATGAAGAATTCACACCAAAACAACAATTTACTCGTACGTCTTTGATGATTGACTATTTGATGAAAATTGGAGAACAGTGATTTGTTCTTTTCATCGTCACCAGTCGTAATACAAACGGACGCATATATCTTAATTTTTGGAGAGTGTCTTGGCAGAAAGTCGCATATCCGAAATGCGTCTTTTTGTGAAAGACAAATTATGTCATTCGGTGGACGAATAAGAGAAAAAGACGCATATTACAAAATGCGACCTTCTGTCATATCCACATTCAATATGCGTCGATCTGTCATTCCTCGAAACGAATTTAAACCAAATTAGGTCAAGTCGCATATTTTCAAAATGAAACAGCTTTTTTATTTTCAATGATTGAGTTACCAAACCCAGATAGAAAAATGCGCCTTTCTCTCAAGTATGTGAATCCCAGAAAATGTCAATTTGACCTAGATACCGATATGCGTCTTTCTTCCCTATCACGGCAGACATAGCCACATAACCATCCGGAAATATAAAGGACCAACACAAAAAACTATGTGTAACCTTGAACCTATATAAAATCTGGTAAATACAGTTTAGTGAGAATTACTCATAAACATGGATGGCAAAAATAATGCAACACCAAAGACCTGTGTGACGTCAACATTGTTCTATCAATCTGCTACTTTGAACTTTGGACTCTTTTTGGTCGACTTTCAAATGGCCCAAAATCCATTTTCAAACCCCACTGACAGCATAAACTATAACCCCCCCCCCCCCCCCCCCCCCCCCGCAAACTCAAATTTCTTGAACTAATAATACCTTACAAAAAATGCAAATCCGCCAAATATGTCAAGCAAGACTGTGACAGAGTAAAATTAAAATCATTGTATTAAAATTGATGAAAAATCACCTTTCCTCAATATTCGAATATGACATCAAAATTGTAAAAATAGCTCATTTTTAAAAATCCATTCCAACTCAAACAAAAGCAGATACTTAAATGAAACAACAAATATAAGCCGGAAATAAGTACTATTGAATGACAGCAAATAAATTAACCAAAATGTGCATCGTTGCCTAAATATCCCGGCTTCAAATTTGATTGTGGAACAAAATGAGGAAAAACGAGAAATTTCTCAAATTTACAAAACGTTTAAAAATACAGTTACAGACATTAAAAAAACATTAAAAAATATCTAGTTTATTATCAGTACTAACAAATAATGAAAAATTAAGTCAAAAATAACATAGTAACATTAAAACGCTTTTGTTGAACTCGAAATGTTGGAATTTCTATGAAATCAGATATTCGCGAGACAACTTTCGCAGATAAAGTTCGTATGACGGATCTCAAATTTGTAGTGCGGCTATGTGGTCTAGTGGTATGACACTCGCTTTCGAAGATCATGGGTTCGAACCTTGTTCGGCGCATAGTCGAGTCCTTGGAAAAGGCTCTTTACTCACATTCTCTCACCGTACTCAGGTGTAAAATGAGTACCTGTCCGTTTACAGTGTTGCCGAAAAGATTATAATATCGCCTAACAGACGTCATGTCTCGTCCTACATGTTAAGTGTTGCTGTTTGCCAGGTGACCCATTGTAAAGCGCATTGAGCACATTTAGTGGATATTGCGCTATATAAACAAGCTCATTCATTTATTTTAATGTTCTGTCAGTCGAGACACGGATCAAACTCAATTGTGATACAAAACAAAGAGAGGACGGTTTTTATATGATAAAACTGACAATGATAAAAAGATAATAAGAATATGTTTATTTCTTGGATATCATTTTTAAAAATGTATTTATCATACTTAACCCCCGCAAACACAATGGAAAGTTATAACAAAAGAAATATCTTTCTTTCGTCGTAATTTTGTACCGCTTGTGAATAAATCCGACCATGGGCGTAGTTCAGCCTCCGCGGGCAACGACAATATTGAATGAAGAAAGAAAAACTCTAGTTTCCATATAGCCTAATATCCATAAACATGCTCAACACGGTATACAAGGGATCCCGACACAAATGCAACAAGTTACATTCAATACGTGACATGATGTCTGTAAGGCGATATTGCAATTTTTTCGACAGAGACAACGCTCATTTCACACCTGGATACGAAAATATGAGAATGTGAGCAAAGAGCGCCTTATCCAATGACTCACCTTTGCGCCGCACGGAAAACGGGACTCAAACTTGCAGGTCCCAAGGCGAGTGTCATGCCGCTATATCGGAAAGCCCCATAATGAAATGGGTTAGATTAAACTTACCTTAAAGGGAGATAATCCGCATCGTGGTGGAAATGTCTTGATGTCACGGTCTGTTTGTACATCGGTTTCAAGGCCAAGCGCTATGATGACGGAGGTCATTCCTCCAGTTTGCTTGATAGTCCATGAACACGTGACCCCCTCAGGGGGTGGGTTGGGGAATCCAGGAGAGGAGATTACAGTTTCCTGTGTAATATCCACGTCGCATACGCCTAGGTAAATCAAGAAAAAAAAAGGTGATTGCGGGAGTTTTGTGCGGCTATGTGTTCTAGTGGTATGACACTCGATTTGGGATCGGAAGGTCCTGGGTTCGAGCCTAACAGGCGTCATGGCACGTCCTGCATTTTAAATGTTGCTGTTGTCCAGGGACCCCTTGTAAAGAGCTTTAAGCACGTTTAGTGGATATTGCTCTATATAAAGGCTCTTTTTTATTTTTTTTTATTTTTTAGTTTAAGTTTTTCTTTTAAAAGAAAAGCAACGAACAACTGAAATACAAAACAAATCCGCCTGGTCTCTAATTGACAGAGCTTCTCGGGTCCTTGAGAATTTAAGTTTCCAATAGACTACTAGAGCATTTATTTGAATCAATACCCACTTATTAGAAAAGTATGTAGAATTTGGGTAGCGTGGCTCAGCGGTATGGTTTTTGTTTCGTACCCGACATGTACCGAGTTCGATCACCCGCCGCTGAGTGGCCTTGAGCAAATCACCTCGCCCTAGCTCAAATTACAGCGCTGCACTGAGGATGACGCCTGGGTTATTCCAGTCTTCCCTTGGAATGGACCCTAGAGACAAATTTCCCATATGCGATGAATAAAGGTAATTTATTCTTATTTTTATTATTATTAATATTATTATTATTATTATTATTATTATTATTATTATTATTATTATTATTATTATTATTATTATTATTATTATCATCATCATCATTATTATTAATATTTTTTAACACCCGATATTTATCGCAGCAGATGTCACCAGTGTCAAAAACTCACTCAAAACAATCAGAAAAGCTGCCAAAGTGTCCCAGTCCAAACATTAGGAGGCTATCGGCAATAAACCAAGTAATAGCAGGGGGAATTAAGGTATAATTGTGCAAATAGGTGATGAAAGCATGAAAATTGGCACACAGGTACCTTATACCACCAAGAACACAATCTGATAGAGAAGCATTCTGACATTTTACAAAAAAGTTGGTTTTAAAGCATTTTATATTTTACTATATAAACATTAGTAAATTCAGGGGGAATCATCGAGGAAATTCTATTCGCCCTCTTACTGATTAGTACTGAACATATTAATTATGTTGCGAAATTACCATATTTTCTCTCGTACTTTTTGTTGTATATCAACCATAGACATATTCCCTATCTTATAGCTTTCATTTTGAAAGATTTAGGGTTGTTTGTTTTCAACGGGGCATATGTTAACAGCGTCAAATAGGGCGAAATTAAATATTATTTGAAAATGAATAAAATCATGAAAATTATATTACACAGTACAAAATCCACGGCCAACTCCATATTCATGTGGCTTTACAATGAAAAAAAAACAAACCCTGTGAGCTTTTATGTAGCGCAATATCCACCAAAACTCTTCAAATCACTTTACAACGATTCCCGGACGGGGTAAGCTTTCAAGCTAATGCTAACTACCTTGAGACCTGATATTGACTGTTTAAAGTCAAAAGTTAAGCCTGACCAAAGTTGCTTGGCTTTTATTTGTTTGACTTTTCCTTATAGTCCTTTATAATCAAATTACATTTTCAACCTACCTAATTGTTTATGATATGACATCCTCTACATCGACATAAGTCTGTGCATGGTAATGGTAAGCGGGCTCGCAAACATTTGCATCGGGACGTGCATGCTTTCTTGCAGCCACATTTGACAAGTTGTTGGCACACTTTGGATACTTCCGGCTGTGATGACCAGTATGGTAAGAGCTTTCCTCCGTCCATTTTCCAGCCCCATTCCAGAGGTGATGGTAATACAGGATCTTTTTCTGTTGCAGAGCTCAAAACATAGCCAGCTTGATATGCCGCCCGTTTAATGTGTTGCTGTAATGCACTTCTTGTGGGGAGGAAGTCTCTCTATTGCACGACCTTTTTGGCAAAATAAATATTTTCTTGCTGCATTAACACCTGTGCAATCTAATGCTTTGTCGTACACAGTGACAGTAAAGGTCTCGAGCTGGGTGACGTGATGATCCGTAATGACGTTTGGTTTCCTTTGTTTGCTTGTTCTTCCAACAACGGAAGCATTGTATTGATGAATTTCGGCATATTATGAGACAAAGAGCGTTCAGAATGAAATCAAGCCCATGTTTTTACATCCTGTTCCTAGTAATTTGATGAAACATGCTGTAGCCAGTCCGTTTCTTCTGTCATATAAGGGTCATTTGTCATGTTTGAAATAATGTTCGATGGAGCAGTGTTTGTTGCAGGTATATTTGGTTTAACTCCAAATGCAATTTCTTGGGCGACCTTTAGAAAACCCGACAAAATATTGCTGTCTGTGTGAATGACGTCAGAAGTATTCATATTCAACTTTTCTCGATCAACACCGGACTCATCATTTGTAGGTTGCTGAAACATGGAGATACTTGTTCCGTGGACAGAGTTTTTGTGAGTTGTTGAGCTTGGCTTATAATCAATATTATCAACAGCAGCAACAGTAAAAAGTTCTTTCTTCAGATTGATTGGGCAAAGAATTCCTTCCTCTTCGAATCTATTTTCAGCTGGTGATGCGACATCCGATGACAATGACAACATACGTTTATATGAGGAACACAACCCTAGCGAAAATACTGTGTCAATTATCTACTTTGATCTTGTATGTGTGTATAAAAAAAAACTTACATACAACGGTAATGGCGTCTCTTTGATCTGCGATGTCTTTTTTGAAAAGTCGACCCGGTTTTATTTTTATTTTTGGTATTTGACACAATAAGTTGTGATATAGATAGGCTTTCTTGATGCCTGGAATCTGACTTTTCTGAAGGAGACGATCCAACCAAAATCATTTTGATTAATGTCAACAGGG
The DNA here is from genome assembly GCF_034508935.2 of Berghia stephanieae. Taxonomy (NCBI): domain Eukaryota; kingdom Metazoa; phylum Mollusca; class Gastropoda; order Nudibranchia; family Aeolidiidae; genus Berghia; species Berghia stephanieae. The sequence goes on from NC_088363.1 coordinate 40,577,671, forward strand.
AGTTAGGCACTGCGCCTTCTTGACTTCCCATCCCGATGTCCCATTGTGTTGGTGTTTGCGGGCATTTACGAATGATGTC
>NC_088363.1:40582749-40595249 GCF_034508935.2 Berghia stephanieae
AATTTATCTATTTCACGGGAGATAAGTACATGGATTTACACAATGAATCGAGACTGAGTTTGTATCCATAACAGAGACAACAATAGGCCGTATCCACTGTCAATATTTGCTTGTTGTCAGATATGTTTATTATTACATTGATTGCACATACATACATGTGCGTCTATGTGGTGTTGTGGTATAGCACTTTCTTTCGAATCCCATGGGTCTGGGTTCGAGTACCGATCTGAGCGGCGAAAAGATGAGTCCTTGAAAAAGGCTCTTTACTTACATTCTCTCACCGTACCCAGGTGAAAAATGAGCACTTGACCGATAAAAGCGTTGTCTCAGTCGGAAAAAAATGTAATATCGCCGTCATGTTTTGCCCCACGTGTTAAGTGTTAAGTGTTACTGTAATGTTTCTTTTATGTTATGTGTCAAAGGCAGAGTAGCATTTCTGCAGGTATTTGTTTTACATTAAAAGAATACAAGAAGAAATGCATACAGGTGCTAGATGATAAATATGTACTAAACTGATCATAATCATCGTTCCAAAGGCTTCATACTGTCAATGTTACTTACTTATTTCTCAGATCAAACAATCCAAGAGGACTCAGAAATGATATTAACCTTCTCAATACATGACACCATCAATATTCTATTGAACACAGGTAGCGACGTCACTCCTTCAAATAGACCCAACAATGAAGAAGTTGTGGAGACACTACAGGACATTTCAAACACGAATCAATTGGATACGACAGATGACCAAATATTAAACACAACTGATCGGCTAATTAAATGTAACAAAACTGGTGACAAACAAAAAAGACAAGCCGGAAAATGTTGTGTTGGAAGAAAATACGATTCATCAAAGAAAGGCAAATATGTTGAAAAGGAAGCGAAGATATTGAAAGAAAGATGTTATTGCAACGGAATAGGAACTAAGTGTTTATTTTTAAAAACTCTCGCAAGAATGAAGACAAGACTCCATACAAGGTACATTACTTGATATATGACTTCTTCCAGTCATTTGATGAAGTAACACCCTTAACGTCAATCAGTCCAGAAAAGATGGTAGGAGACCCAACTGTAACTGACCCAAGAGCCCTTCGTTATGAACCATATGGAAATATTCTGTTTAAACTGGTCCAACCTGACTACTGGAATCTGTTTCTTCGATCAAGGAGTGATGGAAGAGCAGCTTCTCATGACCACCCAACGCAGCTTTACACAAGTGAGAGGAATATCTCTACAGAGAAATACAACCATCTCCAGCAGATAAAACCAATTTCGCCAAAAGATGTACATGGATTTTACGACAATTTGCCACACTGATTGGATTCTTACAAATATCATTGTACTTGATTTGTCACTAATCAAATATAATGAAATATCTATTGTGTTCAAAGTTATTTTGCATTTGTTCGATAACGAAGATTGAATTGAACCAATAAAATTGCACCTAAAAGTTATAATTAAAAAAAAACATTAATGAAAATAATGAATAAATCATAAAATGGAATGAAAGATTTTAAAAAAATATTAACCAATAAAAAAATTGAAAAGAAAAAAAAAAAAATAAATATTTGAAAAAAAGACGCCAAGTTCTTATGGTAGAAAAAGACCGATGATGGACATTATTCAATTTTGCTGAAACTTTGTCTGAGGTCAAAATTTATGATTGCAATGATGTTCAATGTTTACAAGTTGTTCTCAATCTACAATGTTTGTTAAAAAAAATTTTTTAAGTCACTTTCATCTTTCACACCCCTACACCTTGAACACGGACACCAAGCCAATAAATAATATTTTAATCCCATGTCATGATAATAAGGTATCTCTTTTACCCCCTTAATAACTATTAGTATAATTTCGTTTGTTTATTATTATTATTATTATTATTATTATTATTATTATTATTATTATTATTATTATTATTATTATTATTATTATTATTATTATTATTATTATTACCTGTTACAACAACGATGATAATAATAATGCTGGTCATAATAATAATGATGATGATAGCAATAGTAAAAAATAATAATAATAAACTTACTAATGAAAATGATAGTAATAGTAATAATAATATTGATAATAATAATTATTATTATTATAATAATAATAATAATAATAATAATAATAATAATAATAATAATAATAATAAATTATGATGATAATGATTATAATAATAATGATGATAACAATAATAATAATAATGATAATAATAATAATTATAATAATAATAATAATAATAATAATAATAATAATAATAATAATAATAATAATAATAATAATAATAAATTATGATGATAATGATTATAATAATAATGATGATAACAATAATAATAATAATGATAATAATAATAATTATAATAATAAAAATAATAATAATAAATAATAATAATAATAATAATAATAATAATAATAATAATAATAATAATTAATAATAATAATAATAATAATGATAATAATAATAATGATAATAATAATAATAATAATAATAATAATAATAATAATAATAATAATAATAATAATAATAATAATAATATTAATAATAATAATAATAATAATAATAATAATAATAATAAATAATAATAATAATAATAATAATAATAATAATAATAATAATAATAATAATAATGACACTGACAACTGGTACAATTCAATACAAAGTATTTAGAAAAGTATTTACATCAGAGGATAGGGAATAAGTAGCAGCTCACCTTTATCTCAAAACCCGTTGATCAATCCTCGGAAGTGACATCGGAGGATTGATCGTCGTGATAACGCCGGGCGTGAAACTCTGATGTAGACGTACATCAGAGCTTTGATCAACGGATTCGCGAAGACTACTGATCAATATATATTATATATATATATATATATATATATATATATATATATATATATATATTGATCAATATATATATATATATATATACATAAAAGTCGTTTATTTTGTGGTGTTCCCTTATGAATGTGACACATTTACTCCCTTTAACTTTCTGGCCATATTATTGGCTCAAAATTTAGGCCCATCTAGTTTCTAATTCCCTCTTTATTTTTTCTTTCCTTTTTTGTTATTTTGAGCTTTTTTTAGTTTTTATATAGTGCAATATCCACTAAATATGCTCAAAGCGCTTTACACGGGGTCCCTGGTCAACAGCACCCATTTAACATGTAAGAGGGACATGCCGCCTGTTAGGCGACATTACAATTTTTCGAACAAAGACAACGCTGTTAACGGCCAGGTACTCATTTTACGCCTGAGTTAGGTGAGAGAAAGTGAGTAGAGAGCCTTTTCCAAGGACTCAACTATGCGCCGAGCGCGAGGCTAGAACCCAGGACCTTCCGATCCGAAAGCGAGTGGTCATACTACAAGATCACATAGCCACACAATATTTTGTCTTTGCGGAGATAAATTTACGTACTAACCTTCACAAAATCAAAACAGGTTTTCTGCTTTACTGGAGAACCGTCTCGAAAAAAACCCTCTTCGACCTTGAGAATTTCAAAGGTCAAGGCTACCTTACTTCCGGGACTAACCACAATGCTCCACAAACAGTCCTGGCCGCTCGGGTAGTTACCGGTCCTTGTCAGACCGGGGCTGTGGATGGTGCCAGCCCATTGGGAAAGTTCTATAGGTTTGCTGGAGTTGTGGATACTGCAAAAGGGGAGGGCGGAGGGGAGAACTGAAATAAGAAGTTTTACAATAATTTATCTCAAATTTATAATTTCCAAAAATAAAATGAAAATATTTTTAAAAACAGGCAATTAACTACTATTTAAAAAAAAAAAAAAAAACACCCCAACAAAACGATCGAACATTAACCAGTTAATTACGTATTTTGGAAAGACACGCATCAAAAATTTGGCCAGAAAATTCGACCTTTAAATTTCGATCGATTTATATGGTAGGCACTTTCTTCGCAAAATCCCAGGTTTGAATATTTTTGCCCAGATGAGGGTCATTTAAATCGACCAATATTTTAGAGCGAGTGTTTTGTTTACACTAGTGTTTGTTAATATATATATATATATATATATATATATATATATATATATATATATATATATATATAATATCAATATTATTTCTATTATAATTATTATTATCACCTCAATCTGCATCGGAACTTTTATTCAGCTCAAGTAGAATGTGAATTAAAACGGGGTGGTCTTCGTAAACCAACAGCCATGCCATTGGCAGAAGATATTTCAACTTTCATAAAATACTTGTTGCAGGAAATGGCAAATGGGATGGCTCAATTTGGTCTCTGGGATAAACAGACTTTTATTTTCATGAGGAATATACTTTTGTCAAGGATAACCATGTTTAATGATCGAAGAGGTGGTGAGCCAAGTAGGCTTACTTTAGCTGAGTGGAGAGATGTCATCACAGGTGCTTGGATCGATTTAAATTTAATTATGTATGTTGACGATCCAATGGAAAAATATTTGATCGATAATCTGAAACTGGCCTACCAAGCTGGCAAAGGTAATAGAAAACGCGTTCCCGTTTTGTTCCCAATGACCAAAATAGAGCCTATAACAAAACTTCTCAGTGAGAGGATAAATTGTAATGTTTCTATTGAAAATACATATATTTGTTTCCCAACACTCCTGCCAGTGGACACCATTGCCTTCAGTCTGTTGCAAAACGTTGTCCTGGACTGAAGCTGATTGTTGATAAGTTTACACACAGAGTTTCCACCATGTTTGCTCAATTAGACATTCCGGAAAAAACAAAGGACCAATTTTTATCGTCACATGGGACACTCTGAATCTGTCAATAGAAATGTGTACCAGTGTCCATTCGCAGTGACAGAAATCACAAAAGTGGGGAATTTCTTGTTGAGCTCAGTAGATGATACACCACAGCCTCAAAGAGTTTCATATGATGAAGGGGAAATCATCAAACTCAGATATTTGTCCTACAGCATTACCTCAACAACATGAACAGTCCAGCTATTTTTCTGAGCAAGCACCAGTTAATGAACAAAATTTACTGGATATGGAAGCAAAAAATCACCAGACGTTACTCAGCGTCAATATACAAATTGGTCTGATCACGAGTCTGATATCGTAAACTCTGACTTCAAGAAATATATCATAGATACCTCAAAGAAAGGATGCCTTCCCAGTAAAAAAGATGTACTTGAATTTTTATCAAAATACATAGTTCTTGAAGTTATGAAAATACGGCAACTTTGGTAAGAAACACAGTCTTCAAGGAGAAAAAGAAGTTCAGAAGTTTCTGTTCATAGCATGAATATGATACAAGACATAACATTGGTGCCAGGTGCATTAATTCTTGTATTTGATGCTCATACATATATAATATACAAGCTGGGACACCCCCCCCCCCCAGCTTTGTTCAGGTCTTAAAAGAGAGGGTAAAATTAGGTAGTTCTAAATTAGGGCTACAACGCCAATCTTAACTAGCTCAGTTTGTAGCTTTTTGTGGTCGCATGGTTGCCTGATCCCTGCATGTAAACAAATCATAAAATCCTCTTTATTCCAACCATTAGATTGTGCTCGAATTAATTATTATTGTCTGCACACGGTTCATGGTGGATGCAACAGTGTAACATTTTTCTGTAAGTTGTAAGTGTGTTGATATTTGTGTTTTTTCTTTAAATTGCTGGTCTTGAATTAAATTTCTAGGTCTTGAATTTTAAAATTGTTTTTAGTGATAACATGTAATCATTTAAAGGTTGACAGGATATCTGGTCAAATGTCTAAAATATTTCGCTTTGTCTCTCACAAAATTAAGAGTGGAAAACTGTTCAATATTTATAATGACAGTGTTTGCAACAAAAATGATTGAATTGAAAATATTGAAAGTAACCACCACCTTGTAGGTATCAACTGTGTCCAAGTTCTTCTGCCTCATTGTACTGTAAGACATACGTGCAGTCAACATGCTAAAGATGATTACATCCGTGTTTTTGAGTGGATTTGATGAACAAATTCACCTTTTTAAAAAAGTCATCCAGAAGTTTAATCAACATAAACATTCATACAAAGCACATTTATGTCGATTGTTAACACCATGCAACATTTGGTGATGTTTGGTTCAATGGTTTGGGAGCCTTATGATAAGGAAAAGTCAGATTTTCCAAATGCAAGGCAGATATCAAGTAACATTGCAAATCATGTATTTTTGGTGTATGATTTCATGAAGTTTTCATGGTACAAATGTGTATTAAGTGACCCAATGGGTGACATAAATCATTCATTTTTAGTGTATAATTTCATCAACTCTTGTTTATGGTACAAAAATGCATTAACCCTATTTTCATACTAAAATAGAAAGTCCTATTTCGTGATTTGGGGTCCATTTGGCAGCCTTGACTTGCATAATACGAGAAAGTCCTATTTTCTTATTTGGGGGCCATTTGACCCCCGTGATTTTTTAAAGGAAAATTCAGTTAAAATATTATTTTCTCATTAAATGTATAGGGTTAAATCATTTTGATGTTTTTGTTTTTACATCATGCATCTATTTATTTAGTGACATAGTCGTGTCAATACGATCCACAACTTACTGGAAGATGGCATCTACAATAATTGACTTAGGTAATTTTGTTTCCTATTTGCTGTCCGCCAGCTTCAGTTGCCTACTTTTTCATCAACTCTAATAAAGAAACGTCCAAGTAAGTACTAACTCTTTACTGTTTTTTTTTCATTAGAAATATGACGAATGAAGATGATTCTTATACTTATCCTATGTAATAAAAATGAATTGATAGTATCATTGATTTTATGATTTTAGTACTAGCTAGAATGAATCGCCATATATGAAATTATGAAACAATAATGGACAAATAAAAGTGCTAATATTCAATTTAATGTTTCTTCTAATACTTGCCTTCCTTTCGTATCTTGCTTATCTGTTCTTATTGTGTGCACCCTACCTTAACATAACAATATAACATATGGTATAGGGCAAAATAGGATAAAATCCCTTGAATGTCCTTAATATTAAATTGATTGAAATATTACAATAATGATACACGTGGTAAAGAGAGTATAACAACTTAAATGTACTCATGTATGTGTGATGTACAACCATATATCTTTAACCTTGACATGCAAAGCACACACACACACACACACACACATATATATATATATATATATATATATATATATATATATATATATATATATATATATACATAAATATACAGACACTCATACATCCATACTTAAAGAAAATGACCATAATGAGGTAACAATTCAAGGTTTTTACATAGAAGATTGAAAGGTATGTCAACAGCAGTGCAAACAAGCATCATTCGTCATATATAAATCCTTCTCACATAATATGTGACCCCTCGGCTCAAAACGGTATTAAGTCGGGATGATCAAGATGCTTGAAATGGGATTTGTAGTCATAAATATCATGCTTAAGTTTAGTTTATAATCTTTAAAGGGGAAGGAATATCATATTTTCTGTGGTAAATACCAACGTTTCATATTTTGGACCTGTTTAACTCTAATTTAGCATATTTAGCATGTGGTCCCTCTTGACATAATAACGTTTTGAGACAAGGGATCACATATTTTTTGTCGTAACTTCTTATATGAAAAGTGATTTATTTTCAAGTGCTGTTTTTCAATCTCTAGGTGAACTAAATTAATAGCTTGAATGTCTACGTTATGTCTCAGTCAAATTGTAATGAGTTTGCTAACTTTGTATGTTGTTTTTAAAAAATTCAGCCATCCGTTGTGTGGTCTAAATTATGCTGCATTGGACCTAATAAACATTATTATTATTATTATTATTATTATTATTATTATTATTATTATTATTATTATTATTATTATTATTATTATTATTATTATTATTATTATTATTATTATTATTATTATTATTATTATCACTATTATTATTAGTATTGAAAATTGTGAAATGAAATGATGGAAAGAGCTTCCTCTGTTGAAATCTTTAGTATTTTTCTCAAGGCTAGGGCTATTGGTGAGTACGGACCAATACGTGCCAGCGCCTGTTGGTCAGTACTAAATAAGAGATGCCGCCGGCAATTGATCAGTACTGACGAACACAAGACCTGTTCATCTGTGCTGACAAAGACCTTTTCGAACATATTCGTCTCGACTGGATTATTTCAATAGAAATAAAATTATATTAAAAAATCCCAGCCCAACTTATCCCATGAGGGTTAGTTACACTTAGACAAATTTGTTTGAAGTTTAACGCGTGGGCCAACGGAATGACTCTTGTTGTTTTATGCCGCCATATGATTCTTGTTATTTTATGTTGTCCATTCTATTTATTTATAAGTTTGAGTTATATTTTTATTTATTTATTATTATTATTTTTTTTTGTTAGCTCATTCAGCCAACGCCAGCTTGTTGTTGGTTTCAGTTCTAACTTCATAATCAAAACCGTAAGGACCCAAGAAAGAGCAGATTTATTATTTTATGACATTATATTACTATTCTAACAATGTCAATGACTATGAACATTTTTGTTTTCTATTTTTGTAGGAAATACTACTCTTAAATCAAAGCCCTATCTTCACTGAGTAAAAATCTTTTTGAATTTTGAAAATCCATTAATATATAACAAAGTTATGCAGTTTCAAAGATGTCATTTATTTGGATGACTCACAAAGAGAAAAAAATACGGAAAATATGGGACGCTTTATCTGCGTTTTATTCTGGTTTGTGCTTGTATCTCGCTTAATACGTGGAATTAGATATTAAAACTTGGCAATTTTATGGCAAAATTATGAGAAAATATGATGAAGACATCAGGAGAGTTCTAACTTGTATAGTTTTAGTGCTGTATGGCTAGGGTCAACTATAAATTTGATTTAAACATTATGTTTACTGCACCTGCGTGGCCGAACTCATCTTTAATAAGAGATATATAGCTGGGTGACCTAAGTGATGTTTATACAATGGGCTACCAAATGGGGTAAATAGAATTATATATATATATATATATATATATATATATATATATATATATATATATAATATTATGTATATCGCAAGATAAAGCATAGAACCTCGGCATGGTCTTTGCTTCACACTGCTGTTCCAAATGTATGAAATGAAATCAAAATTGGTTCCTACAGCTAAGATAGGGAAACATTAAAAGAATGTGAACATAAAGGTTTTTTATGTGCATATAATTTCTATCTTGGAAAAAAGCAAAAAACACTAAACGGACTCAAAGCGCTTTACAGTAGGCCCCTAGCCAATAGAAACACTTTACATGTAGGACGACACATGAAGCATGTTAGACGAAACTATAACTTTAGGAGAGGTGACATCTCGCCTGAGCAATGTGAGAGAATGTGGATAAAGAACCTTTACCAAGGACTAAACTATATTCCACCCAGAAAGAGACCCGAACCCTGGACTTTCCGATCCGAAGGAGAGTGTCATACCACAAGACCACATAACCGCACAATAGTACAATAAAATAGATCAAATCAAACAATTTTGTATGGAGCAAAGTTCACTTAAATTGCTCAATCGTTTTACATATAGTTTCAAGACCACAACAACACTGGACACGTGGGGACAAATCATCCGTATTGATGTATTGGTCAACGGCCTTTTTGTGAAAGAACGAATGATGATAGATTCAGAAGTGATAAAGAATACTGAAAATAAATGTTGACATTTTCATTTTTTTTTAAATGCCAGACTATGAACGTTTAAGGTTACACATGGTTTTGTGTTTTGGTCCCTTCTGGAAGGCAATGTTGTGAGCTTCTTTGCCAAACGCATACTATCTATTAACCAGTAGATTTTTGACCAATCAAAACATGGTATTTGTGACACACATTCACAAGTGTTCGGACAAGCATAGTTGGTTGTTTATAAACAATAACGTGAATGATGTTTCGACCTCTCTTTGGTCATTTTTATTGCGTTTACACCGCCAAATGAGTGACTGGATATCACACGATTTTCACGATCATATTAAAAACCTTGAAATTCACAGTTTTCGGTGTTGGTTTTATACACCAGTAGAGCAGTGGGTATTTTACTGAGACGCATACGATCGATAGTAGTTCCTGTTTAGTTTGCTATGCCAACCAACTACTGCCATTGTTTACCCTAGCTCTGTATGCCGCGCTGCTCTTCGTCTGACGCCTTGGTTATTCCAGTCTTCCCTTGGAATAGAACCTAAATACAAATTTCCCCTCTGGGATGAATAAAGAAAATTTCAATTTCATGATTGTAATAGCAAACTGAGCATTGGTCCCACCCACTGTGTTAGTTTAAATAATATAATATTATGTATATTTGCTGACTAACTAACACACCTGCACTCAACGACAACAAATGTGACGTAATCTACATGGAGATGCAGTCACTTCTGGAATGTCTTCATAGCCAGACCAGTGAGATAGGGTACATGGGACAGCTACTTGTAGTTGTAACACCCAACAAGACAGCCATTTCGGTGTTTGAATGTTGGGCTAAAGGATTGGTGTGCATCTAGACTTCTTGACTACGAAGGATTGTAAACGTTGCGTCGGGTTCGTGTCGAAAATAGAGCCTTGGTCTCGTCTTGGGGCGATGTAAAGTGATGATGAGCGTGGTTAGTGAATAGATGGGTAGAATTTTATTTTTTTAAAATTAGGCTTGTGTCCGAGACTAAGGTGCAAACCATATATGGTTTCCACCTGGCACGAGTGTGACTGAGAACCTGATCAATAGCATGATTTGTTATAGATACCATGCGTTGAGTTAAATACTCACAACACCTACCAACCAAATAAAACATGTCAACACATAAAAAAGGTGTGTAAACTTTGACCTTCATAATCTGATTTCCATAATCTATTGAAATCTAATCACTAACAAGGCTATCTAAAAATAATAACAAAGTCTTCTTCCTTCCTTCTATATTTCGTATAAGTCCAAGCACAGAAAAGGCGCTTGACAAACTAATGGTTCCGTATGACTTAGAGAGTCTGTTAATCATCGCCGTCTTGGGGACAAAATGAAGCATTTGGATGTACCAGTATCACATGGAGAGTAAGATAAAGGGAGTAAATGTGACTCATATATAAGGGACCAACACAAAACAAACGACATATCGGCCTTAGGTAAACACGTGTTTACTTGAAAAAAGCCAAGGCCGAAAAGTCGTTTGTTTTGTGTTGTTCCCATATATCTGAGTCACGTTTACTCCCTTTATCTTACTCTCCATTTTATTGGCTCATTTAGGCACCTCTTGTTTTTGCCAGTATCACACCGTCGTACTCTTTAAAAAACGCATTAAAAATTTGTACAGGAAACTCGTACTTCAAATCTCGATCGATTAAAATTACACTCATCTTGTCAAAAACTCATAATGGGCAGTGTGGCTCAGCGGTATGGTCTTTGCTTCGTACCCGAAAGGTACTAACTTCGATTATCCGCTATGTTACGTGGCCTTGAGTACGTCACATCGCCCTAGCTCCCTTTTCGACGCTGCACTGCGGCTGACGCCTGGGTTATTCCAGTCTTCCCTTGGAATAAACCATAGAGACAAAATTTCCCATATGGAATGAAAAAGAGAGTTTAATATTTTATTTTTATCATTTATAAATGGGACTTCATCGCAATTCGATGTTTGAGAGTTCCTGGCAAGATGAAGGTCAGTTTTTTTGTGTGTGCGGCAATGTAGTCTTGTGGTATAACACTCACTTTCGGATTGGTAGGCCCTGGGTTCAAGCCTCGTCCGGCGAATAGTTGAGTCATTGGCAAAAGGCTCTTTATTAACATTATCTCGCCGTACCTAGGTGTAAAATGAGTACCTGGCCATTAACAGAGTTGTCTCTGTCGAAAATATAAATGTAATATCGCCAAATGGCGTCATTTCTCGTTTTACATATTACGTGTTGCTGACGGGCATGGGACCCCTTGTTAAACGCTTTTGAGCATGTTTATGGGATATTGCGCTATACATTTAGAAACAAAAATAAACATTTTTTAAAAAACAACAAAACAAAAGCAAAAAGAACTGAAAGAATTTTCCATTTGTGTCTGCATCCCGTTTTCACGAGTTCATTCCCCACTATTACTGGTCACATCCCCGGGTTTCCTCCCATCTAATACTGACAAATTAATTAACCGTATTAATACTATGCTTTCATGTAAAATACGCATAACACAACATCCACTAGCCGGATATAACAGACTAATACATGGATCTATGTGTAAAATTAAAACGTTTATAGTCTGATTGATCAAATTTAGTGAGAACGAATAATTAAAATGGCTGTCTAAAAGCAATAACGAAAAGGCGAGTGACGTCAATTTCGTTCCATCTATATTTATATTATCAAGACAAAGACGGAAGGAGATATGACTATAACTTACCATGAAAGATTCCACACACAACAAGCCAAAGGGTTTTCCATTTGAGTGAAAATGAAAAGCCAAAGGAACGCATGGTGGCACTTGTTCTGTTATATTGAGTGACGTCAATTTCGTTTTTCCTCTATTATAAGTAATTCATCAATGCTATG
>NC_088363.1:40600249-40605249 GCF_034508935.2 Berghia stephanieae
TATCATGTATTATATAACATACAACTAATTGAATTCATTCATTTACCAAGAGAGTAACATAATTTTCATTTTTTGTTTAAAATCAAAAAGTATACCATTTTGGTTATTTCAAATTTTACCGACGCGGAACATGAGATTGTAAAATCGAAGAAATCAAAATTGTGGTGGTCGAATACGAATACGAAGAGAGAAAAAAAGTAATCCATGATTGTTTCTCTGATATCTTTTGTATATTCCGATAGCTTTCAGGGGATTTACTTGTTATTTACTTCATGTCTTATTAAATTAGAATTATTTGAAAAGAAAAATAGACTTCCGCTAATGTGAAGATATCAATAAACAATACATGGCATTCTGCGGTTGCTAGTTGAGTCGTCTGCTTTCGGGTCGGCGAGGTCACGAAACGGTGTCTACTTTAACTTTGACGCCTTTTACCCACCTCATAATAATGATAATAATAATAATGATAATAATAATAATAATAATAATAATAATAATAATAATAATAATAATAATAATAATAATAATAATATTAATAATAACAACAACAACAACAATAATAATAATAATAATAATAAATAATAATAATAATAATAATAATAATAATAATAATAATAATAAATAATAATAGTAATAATAGTAATAATATCATCATCATCATCATCATCATCATCATCATCATCATCATCATCATCATCATCATCAGAAGCATCATACCGAGCACCTAGATATCGCTTTAGCATCCCCATTTTTATATCTCACACTAATTCAAAACACTTATTTTATTATTGTGGTTTGCGTAATAGCATGATTCAAATTAAATTTCAGGTTGAAAAAATCCGTATCATCATCATCTTTAATTTCACCGTCATGAACATCGCCTCAACCGCATCGCCAACAATACCGTGATCAACGTCACTTAACCCATTAAATCATGGCATTGACAATGGCTAAATCTTGTACTAACTATTAACACTTAAATAATTGCAAAGCGCAGTATTGAGGTTGCTTGATCAAAATATTTCATTTATCAAAAGATAGAAAATGAAATATTAGAAGGTCCAGCTCTGTTAAAGCGGAAAGATTGTGGACAAAAGTACGTGACTTTTGTAGTGTAGCGCTCTACCATCTATGGTGATAAGACTTTTAACAGATTAGCAAATGATAGTGGCAAGTTAGATTTGTCTGTTGAAGACCGCTCTGAGGATACAATGGAGGTCCAAAAGCAAAATGGTGGCAAATGGCACAAATCATGTCGCTCTCGATATATGGCCACAAAAAATCAGAAGACTTCCTGAAAAATTATCCCGATCTAGAAAATCTCTGATAATACCACTGCCCAAGAAGGCAGAGTATGCATTTTTCCTCAATTGACGTTTTCACAAGAGATAGGACAAATTGTATGTTTTGCAACAATAAAATGAAGCTTCCCTCCATTCGATAATGACAAAAGAGATGAACGAAAATTTCCGTTTGGCTGAAGCAACTATAAACGATGTCCAGATTCTTTCCATGTTCTCAAATGGTGATTTGATTGTGCATATCATAAGATCATGTCCGTTTTATGAACAGGCAAAGAACTGCTGAATATTACCAAAACAAACAAAGTGGTCATCAAATCTAGTTTTGCTTTTGCTGAAATTTTTTCTTCTTCTTCTTCTTTTTCTTCTTCTTCAAGCTGAAACTTGAAGACTCAACAGCAGTATTCACAATTATTTTACTGTGAGTTATCCAAATTGTTCCATAGTCTTATAGTTGAGGGCAGAAACGAGTGAAGATTGTAGTACACTCTAGATTGTGGCAACATAAATTTGTCAAGTTTCCTCTTTTTCGGTTGGATGCCCTGTAATGGCACCTGACCTGGTTTTTCTTTGTAAAATACATTGAGTTTATTATTCTGTCTCCTTTCCTTCAATGGTTCGAAATGGGGTGTCATATATGGCGATGATTTGTTTGGGGATATTGTTGAACGAATTTTATATCTTTTTTGGGGGGGATTAATTCTATTTCCTTAATTTCGGAGGTGTGATCGGGATCTCATACCGTACTGCTGCTATACTCGAGTGTTGGTCTAACATAAGCTTTATAGCATGTCTCTTTTATCGTTTATTTGCAGCCGAAGAGGTTTCTTCTCAAGAATCCAGGGTATAGTTTGCCTTCCTGCATTTGTTTGCAGTCTGGTCTTTTCTGGTCAGGCGATTGTTTATCGTTACATCGAGATATTTTGCTTTGGTGACTTCTTCTTGTGTGTTGTCATGCATTGTATATTGTGATGTTATTATCTTCCTTTTGTTGGAAATTTTCTGGAATCAAGGTCCCGATGAAGAATTTCTAAGTCTTCCTTCTGCCTTATTGCTCTGTACAAAAGGCTGTCTTCCGCAAACAGTCTCAGTTGAATTCCTGGAGACAATCTTTTAAGCAAATCATTGATGTAGAAAAGCAACAAGTGGTGACCCAGTACGGTACCTAGGGTACCACCTATAGTTTTTATCTGACTCTGATATTGCACTTTCGGTTGTTTATAGTTAGTGAGACAATTCATTGTCCAGTCGTGTGTGTTAATAATGATTCCATATCTCCGTATTTTGATAGGCATAATATAGTGATGGACTTTATCAAATGCTTTACTCGAATCTAATAAGATAGTGTCTGTTTGAAGTTGTTGATTCATGTTTACTGCTAGATCGTTGCAAGTTGTTATTCGTTGTCTTTTACAAAAGCGCTCCTTTCTGAACCCATGCTGTATATAAAACATTCAAATATAGAACAGAGCAAAGAAAGAATTCATAAATTATCAGAATTAATCAAGATGTATAGCCTAGAATGCTGTCAAAGAGGTTGCACCCAGTCGTATGTTCACCCAACCAGGTTTAAAGACTCCAACCAATAATACCAGGGCGTATAATAATAATAATAATAATAATAATAATAATAATAATAATAATAATAATAATAATAATAATAATAATAATAATAATAATAATAATAATAATAATAATAATAATAATGATAATATGCAGAGTATTTCAATCCCGTTGACTGTATTAGAGGAAATAAATAGATTATTCTTTAAATTTTTGTGGCAAAAGAAAACATCAAATAGGAGAGCTTTTGAGAAAGGAAAAAGAAAGACCATGTGTAACGATAGAAGTAATGGAGGCCTGAACATGATTGACATAATTTCTTTACAAAAATCATTTCTGATTAATTGGGGTAAAAAGTTTTATTCAGATGAAAGTTGCGATTGGAAAGTAGTATCTAATTACTTTTTTAGACGCATTGGCGGAAAAAAAGCATTGGAAGCAAATATAAACAGTGCGCAATTCAAAGGGTTAAAATTGGTGAAAAACATATTTTGGAAAAATGTTTTAATAGAGTATCTTAACTTTCCTCATGAAGATCAAAATATGGAAATTCACCCAGATGAACCAATTTTTAACAATAATAAAATTAAATTCAAAGGTAAAGTACTGTTTTCAACTAATCTTATCGCAAAAAAGTGTTTTACGTTAAGCAAATCTACATCAATTCAAGACGTATCATGTCAATTGGGGAATTCAAATATATATATGGGAATTATAATGGAATAGATCTTGATTATAGTGTAGTCAAAAGCGCTTTATCACGCCTAAAAGTTTTGAAATCAGAAGATTTAATAAAATTTCAAAAAAAGAATATTATTCAAAATCTTTCCAGAAAAGAGTTGTACCAAAATGTTAGAGGAGAAGGATCAATAGAACATGTTAAGGGCTTTTGGGGGAAAAAAGGCGTAGAGTTACAAGCAAAACATTGGATTTTACCTTATGTTTGTACAAAAGAATCAAGATTAAGGATTTTACAATGGAAGATTATGCACAATATTTACCCTACCAATATATTGCTTCATAAAATGAAAGTTGCAAGTTCAAATAAATTTCAATATTGTGATGAAATAGACTATTCGGAGCATTTTTTTAAATTGTAAAGCAGTAAAATCTGTATGGCGGGAGATAGAAAGCATAATTAACAGTAAGATAGGGAAAAAAATACATATAGATTTGCAAAAAGTAATGGTGGGATTGATTGATTATCCCGGAATCAATGAATCGGATCGTATGTGGATAAATCATTTGATTCTCGTTGGAAAAATGGTTATCTCTAAAATCAAATATGGCCCAAAAAAATATCCATTAGCGATATTAAGAACCGATATGAGGATCAAAAAATTGATATAAAATGAAATAAAATAAAATAAAATAAAATAAAATATTGTTATTGTTATCATTACTGTTTTTGTAGTTGTTATTATCGTAGTTGTAGTTATGATGGTTGTTATTATTATTAGATATTATGGTTCCTGTTTTTGCTAACGTGGCTGTTATAATAATTTTTAGTAGTTTTATCACTAAGTTTATATGCTCTATCATTATTATTATTTCTATTGTTGTTGTTGTTGTTATTATTTTTATTATTGTTGGTGGTGTTTTTATTATTATTGTTGTTGGTGTTGTTGTTATTAGTGTTATTGTTATTATTGTTGCTATTATTGTTATTATTATTACTATAATTAATTACTTGGACCTGTGTTTCTGAAGATGGGTATATTGATTATACAATTTGTATACCCATAGTTATTAAAAAAACTATCAGTTACATTAAAGCAATAAACCAATCTTATCTTATTAAAAAAAAAAAAAAAAAAACCCAAAAAAATTTTAACTAATAAAAAACCTGTGATGAAGATGGAGACGTTATATCCGATATTACAATGTCGTTCAATTTGTTGGCATCCGCTTTTATAATATCTAATAATTAGAAAGAAAAAAAAAAAGTCAAGACATCACAAATACATGTGAATGCACAACTAGATACACTTATCTATATGTGACCCTACGCCTCGAAGCGGTATTAAGTCGGGATTTGGAAAATGAAGAAAACGGTTTTAAAGTGGAAATGGTCAAAATGATCAAATTTGAGTTTTTGGTTGTTTCAGAAACTACAATCATTTTTCTACATGAAAA
>NC_088363.1:40612749-40625249 GCF_034508935.2 Berghia stephanieae
TATATGGTGTAATATCCACGAAACGTGCTCAGTGCCCTTTACAATAGTTCTCAGACAAACAGTAACACGTAACATATAGAAAGAGACATGACGTCTGTTAGGCGATATTACAATGTTTTTTTGTTTGTTTGTTGTTTTTTTTCGATAGAGAAAAAGCTGTTAACGGCCAGTTACTCATGTCACACCTGAGTAATGAGCCTTTTTCAATCGGAAAGCATGTGTCATACCTCAAGACCACATATCCGCTCATTCATATGTGTCTGGAATAACGATAAAGTTTCCATCACCGCCGCACGACCTTGTGAACGGGCAGCAATGGGAATGGGCTTAAAATATCATACGCAGAAGTTGAAGTATATTTCCTTTTAATATTTTATCCCTCCATTGACATCGCTCATGTTATCTCTTATCACAATCTATCCATTTGTATACCCGAACTGATGAAGTGTAAATTCAATTTAATTTTCAACAAATGCCTTTAAGAGTTATCATCTAATCTATTCAAAATATGTTTACGTTTCAAAATCTAATTTTAGTATAACTAGATGCGTACGACAAAGATAATTTCCCGAATTCCTACGTTAATCGTTTTTTTGTTTTTTGTTATTGTTTCTATTTGTTTTTAACTTTTTAAATTTATTTATTTTTGCCGAGGATAAAGAAGGTGTCCATTTTTAGAACGGGTATAAAATAGAAATAAAAGGGAAATAAAAGGGGTTTGTATAATTTACGTGAACATTATATTATCAATATGGGCTTGTTCTAACATCGGTTTAATGGATAACATTTCGCATATGTTTGAGAGTATTTTCATTACAGCAAGGAGCCCATAGTATATATATATATATATATATATATATATATATATATTATATATATATATATATATATATATATAGATCTATATATATTGCGATTGTGACGCAGTAAAATCTTTTTTTTTTTCCAAACTAGAAAAGTATATTATTAGTATATTCGTATAGTCTCGTTCGCTTCGAATTTTAGCGTATTTTTATTATTTGAACGAACTTGAGAGTGCGCGCTTGGAAGACACGCACAGAATAATATAATTATTGGTCGTATTAACATATCAAACCTTCAACATTATAATGGTCAAATTGAGTGTGAGTTTAAAAATGCAAAACAATCTCACTTTCACATGATGTGTACACATTTCTATATATAAATATAATAATTTAAATTCCATTCAATGATTTCTATAAGTAAATTATAATTTCCAAGACATCATTGTAGATAACCACAACCACGTTTAACTATTTTGTTGTTATATATGTTGAGTTATGTCCCTTGTTTTATTTGAACAAAATAATAAGGCCCATGCCGGTTAATTTGTTAGATGACTTTTATATTTTATCTTTCTGCAACCACTTTGTACTTATATATAATTCCTACATTTCGAACATGGTGCCAGAGGCGTTTTGATTGTGCCTTTTCGATATGTCAAGATTTCTTCTTTTGCAATTGGGGCTCCCCATAAACCTTAAGACGTATGTACACATTGCATATTTCCCAAAGCCCAAAAATAAATCATACATCCAAATCAGATGCTATCATAAAAAAACATTGAGGACACTCCATTTCAATGACTGAAGAAAGCCCAACATTGAAAACATGGAGACATTTTGCAACAGCTGTTTTGCTATGACATAACATCCCCAAAAGGTCGACAACAAAAGTGTAAAGGGAGTTTTTGTAGGTTTGTTAGAAGTCCTGATCTTGTTTACTTCCCACATTATAAAGAAAGTCAGATGTGTTAAGTTTCTCAAGAGTCAAACTCCTCTCGAGGAATCTGGATAAGTGGCACTGCCTTCAGGCGATTAAGTCTTTGGCAAAAATATAGTTTAAACAAAAGAACAGGTAATTGTAAGTGAGAAATATGTGTTGCTTGTTTCCTCTTTGGCAATCTTTTGCGTTGAAAGTATGAGGGTTGGTATCTTACCTTCCATCGATATCTAAAGAGATTGAAGTTACCAGCACAAAATTACCGAAGTAGTCGACGCCCTTGCAACACCCACTTAATGTCTAGAGCCTAGCTAGTCAGACACTAAAAAAACGTTTATAAAATTCGAAAAAAAATTTTTTAGTCATTCGCTTCTCTCAACATTAAGACTAGGAAGTCATTTACTTGACAAAAGAGCTAAATCTAGTCCGCTTAAATAAAAATGGGCCCCGGTGTATGTCGCCGACTGATGTTAAATGTATGGTGAAAATTACGTTTGGCAGCGTAATGACTCTTTTAGTCTTCTACGAGAAAACGATGATTAATGTCCTACCAAATTTTAAAATGCTTGCTCTGAAAACACTCAAGGATAAATTTGATATTAATTTTATTATTCTTTGGGGCGGGGGGTGGGGGGGGGAGGGGCTCATTATCTCTATTATTTCAGAAGTAGAAGAATCATGTATACGAGTAGTTGCCGACTACTTAGGTCAATCCAGGATTCCGCAACTAATATTTTACGGGATTTGCGGTTCTACTAGAAATTCATAACTGTCTTTTAATTTTTGTTGTTAAATAAATAGTAAAAATTGCCCCTTGTTTTCTTTTTCCAGGAAAGAATAAGACATGGCGCATGCCGGTTGTTTTGATAGAGGAGCTTTTTTTATTTTGAATTTTTCTAAGCGTTTTTGAGATTTAAGCCAATTTCACAATCGAACATGCGAATATTAGATATTGGAAGAAAAGAATACACAACAAAAAATATCCAACACAGCATGTTGAGTAGACACACAACATGTGCCAGTTGCCAGATTAATGTAGGGAAACATGCTACACAAATTAATATAGGAAAAAGGCCAAACAAATAAAAAGAAAATACGGAATGATAAAAAAAAAACAATGCCAAAACTTTCCAGACTTCACATTATCGAGTAAAATGCTTTGATATATTGTGCTATATGTTATATAATACATAATATATATATATATATATATATATATATATATATATATATATATTATAGTTGTGTGTGTGTGCTCATACTCATGTTTATTCCATCCCAGATGAAATAGCCGGTGCTAAAACGAAAACAGCTACTTGGTGGGTTCGAAACTGCCGGGATGATAGAATGGATTTTGTTAAAGAAATGCAGGTTAGTTCTCAAATAGAAAATAAAGTCACAACATAATACAGTATTTTATGACGTGACTCACACTTACCAGTTACTGAAGGTATTGAAAATATTACATTTGTCATTGTACTTTGTCGGGCTTTTTGATTTTAGGTATGTTGTGCCTAAGCAAAGCGGATTTTAAGTTCCCGAGATATGAACGTTTGAATTAGGTAAGAAAAGTGGAAAAAATCAAATTTTGAGAAAATTGAGTTTGAAGTTGAGGCACCCATTTCACGCCTCAAATCAGAGGCAACGATAGCTCCTTAGATATGGGCATTTAAAATTTAACGAGGGTAAAAATGTTTGACCTGAGCTTGGAATGTACATTAAGTAGTAGTCGTAGTAGTAGTAGTAGTAGTAGTAGTAGTAGTAGTAGTAGTAGTAGTAGTAGTAGTAGTAGTAGTAGTTAGTAGTAGTAGTAGTACTAGATAGTAGTAGTAGTAGTAGTAGTAGTAGTAGTAGTAGTAGTATTAGTAGTAGAGTAGTAGTAGTAGTAGTTGTATAGTAGTAGTAGTAGTAGTAGTAGTAGTATGTAGTAGTATAGTAGTAGTATAGTAGTATAGTAGTAGTAGTTAGTAGTAGTAGTAGGTAGTAGTAGTTAGTAGTAGTAGTAGTATAGTAGTAGTAGTAGTAGTATAGCTTGTAGTATGTTAGTATAT
Organism: Berghia stephanieae; assembly: GCF_034508935.2. Taxonomy (NCBI): domain Eukaryota; kingdom Metazoa; phylum Mollusca; class Gastropoda; order Nudibranchia; family Aeolidiidae; genus Berghia; species Berghia stephanieae. The sequence continues at coordinate 40,616,544 of NC_088363.1, forward strand.
AGTAGCTTCGATTTGAAACTTGCTGAGAATTGTTTTATTCAGTTACATCTCTCTCCATTCATGCTGTTAATTGTTTCCATTAGTCACGGTCCTGGGCCAGAGTTTTGATGTTGTCATGATCTTGTTGTGACTTTAGTAAGGAGGGCACTGCAATATCTCCTAGTTCTTCAGGGATTAATTTGGCCTCATCTCAATCCAAAAATGTCTGATATGTAGAGAGATCCTGGTTGGGGGTAGTTACTACATTAAATAGCGTGCATTTATATTTTTGAAATAAGTGAATTCGTACTTTTTAAATTATGTATTATTATGCATGATGCCCCTAAATCAATCAAAACATCAATATTACTTTTTTGTCCCTCAGAAATACATCGACATTGACATTTTTGGAAAATGCGGTAAAAAATTCGATTGTCCCTACTGGTTTGATGACTTCAAGTGTCGGCATGTATTCAACACCACTTATAAATTTTACCTGTCGTTTGAAAACGCGTTCTGCACAGATTACGTCACAGAAAAATTGAACAAACTATTCAAAGATCGCACGCACATCATCCCAGTCGTGAAAGGAAGTCTTGATTATGACAGATATTTTCCCTCGAGCTCGTTTGTGAATGGAAACAAATTTCAAAGTGCGAAAGATTTGGCTTTACATCTTAAAGAGTTGGGAAACGATTTACCACGCTACAGTAAAATGCTTCAGGAGAAAGATCGGCTGTCTGCAATGCCGTTTCGTGGAATAGATTGGTGCGATGTATGCGAGGCTGTTCATACTAAAAAAGGTAGAATCATTAGCGATATCAAACAATGGTCTCATTCACATTCGTGTACAACAAGTAAATATGTACCAAAGATTTAGAACTGCCGTATTTGACGAAAATTTAGAGAACTACAAATTTTTGTCTCCAACTCCTAGATTACATGAGCAGTTTATGTTTAATGTTTAAAATACACTGACTAAAATAGAACATTTTGTGCCGTAAAAATACACATTATTTAAAGCTTCGAAGTGTATTATAATTCTCGAGGACGAATTGGTTATTTTCTGTAAAGTTACACACTGTCGAGTGTCATCTATTTTTACTCTCAAATCTACGAATTAAGAAAAAGAAAAATTATTTATACGGAGTGGTTGAAAAGTAACTCACTATTTTAAAATATTTATAATTCATTCAAATGTTGAACTTTTTTCTCAATTTTTTTATGGATCTTACTTGATGTGTGACAATTATATCTAAGTGCTCGTTATTTTTTCAGATCTGTTGATTTGTTTTTGCATGTTCATTGATCCAAATTAGAAGTTCATTATCAAATTCATTTAGGACTAAAACGTAAACGGAACAGATTCTATCTTGTAAAAAAAAACACATCTTCAAAATAAAATAGCAACCCTTAAACGAAACCCACGTGAACTGTTCGCTACCCTGAACATGCTGATTAAGGATCACCAGTTCAAATAATTTCGAGGACCCTATTGTTAGCGCAAATAGTATCTCTCTACACTTTAGAGATAAAATATCGAGAATTCGGAATGAGTTGGACAAAGGGGGAATAATTAAAGCACAAGTGGAGTAAACTAGTGTACTTCGACGGGAGTAGCATTTGATGAATTTGAGCCCGCCACCTAAACGGAAGTACTGTCCGCTCAAAAACAACTAGCCTTATAGATCCAATACCTTTATGGCTTGTTCTTTCTACTGCTAATATTTTGGTTCCTGTTCTCATCCATAGATCAAATGCTAGTTTGTTTATTGGTGATGTATCTAAAAATCTTAAACGGGCTATTGCCACTCCTATACTAAGAAACCCAGCCTTGGCAAAGAAGACCCAAATAATTATAGACGTGTCTCGAATCTCACACTCATGTCTAAGTAATTGAGAAAATCGTTGCTTCCAGTCTGAACAAATTTTTGAATGAACACAAACTATTCTCTAAATTTCACTCTGCTTATTCACAATGTTATCATAAATCATTTATGTCAGAAAAATGATGATGTTGTTTTCATACTACTCGAACTTAGAGCTGCTTTTGACTCAATGGACCATACTCATTAAATTGACAGACATAAAACACTCTTCGGATTCGGGGATACAGTTCTTGACCCGGTTATCTTTTTACCTCCCTGACAAGAGTAAATCAGTATATGTAGATCGACATGACTTATCTTCTCTTTGTCCCCTCTCTTTTGGTGTGCCACGGGGATCAGTTCTGGGATACTCTTTATTCTCCCTTTATATCAGACCATTAGATGACATTATCTCCATATATTTCATTGAGTTCCACTTTTCCTCAGATGACACCCAGCTACTGTTTCCCATTAATACTTACAATTATCCCAATGTTACAACGGATATAGAAAATTGGATTTCTGAGACAAGTGACTGGATGAGTTGCAATAAACCCAAGTTAAAAATGAAAACAAAACAGAGATTTTGAAAATCGCATAACATGGCCAGGTGGACCTTCCCTATCAGTGACGATCTGGGGACAGTCACGGCTGAAGCAAATCGTAGTGAAAACGCAATCTGTATGGCCCAGTGACATCTATATGAAGTCCTAGGTATGGCCCATTACCTGGGAGACAAGTGGAAAGACGTTCGGTCGCTCGCAATCCCGACTTGCATAATATTTTTCGAGGAGGTGGGCTATCGATGTAGTGGCAGTATAAAAAAGTGGAACATTGTTTTCATATTTTCGTTGTTTTTAACGTCTGATTCGTGATCAGCGTCAAATTTACCATAGGTTGGATTCCAAGAACTATGTGTTTACTCCAAAAATTGTTAAGTGAGGTTATGTGGTCGACAAAACAGTGCCCCTCCCTGTTGTGTCATGGGGCCTGGAGGTATGACTCTTGCATTGGGTCGGAAGGTCCATGTTTCCAGACCCGCTCTGAGTGGCGCAGAGTTGAGTCCTTGGAAAAGGCTCTTTACTCACATTCTCTCACCGTACTCAGTTGTAAAATGAGTTCATGGCCGTTCGTTGTCTTTGTTGGAAAAGAATGTGTAATATCGCCTGACAGGCGTCATGTCTCGTCCTCCATGTTTATTAATGTTGGCTTGGGGCCCCTTGTAAAGCGCTTTGAGCATTTCTAGTGCATATTGAGCCAAATGAATGATGTGTCATTATTTTATAAAAAATATTTTTATAAATTTTGAGTGAGGAAGAGGTATATGAACAAAAGGTTTCGTTCTTGATCACCGTAAAATTTAAAAAGGATTTCATACAAAATGAAAAATATTTTTGCGATTTTCGTGATTTTCAATCTAGTGACATAATATTCCAGTTATTGTTATTATTTGTCTTTTTTTGTTTTTGTGTTCTTTTTTACTTTTGCTTTTCACCTCAACCGTTGACGCGACATCACTGTCGACCTTGACACAGACATTTGGGATTGACAGATGCCAAAAAGCATTGACTACGTGATGATAGGGATGAGTATTGATACCAACACATAAAACTGGGTGTAAACATGAAGGGCGGGTGAGATGTGGGGGGGGGGGGGGTGGAGGAGGGATAATTTTATTTTGTAAGAATTAGAATAGGTAATAATCATCATGATGAAAATGATTATTCCGTAGCTTCAGAGGCCCAGATATTTGACCTTGTTAGTCTGCGAAATTGTATAACTAAGTTTTATTTAGTCTATTTAACAATGGCATTTTGGTCTTAACAAAATACACATGATTTTCTTGAAGAATATCGTCAAAATGAGGTTTTGTGGAAGATAAAAAGTAAGAACTTTTGTAATAAAATAAAGAGAGAGAAAGCATATTATGACGACCTTGTGAATTTGTATACAAATATTTCATGATGGTGCTAAAAATTATACAGTAACGTGTTAAATTTCCAAGTTGAGAAATGCCTGGAGGAAACAACAAAAACAGATGGCCTCATCGCATTTGCGGGAGCTGCTAAGAGACACTTTTTACTCCAAAGGGCCCTGTTCTTCTTTATTCCTTTCCTTTATTTTTCTTTAAAATTGAGAAAACGATTACACAATTTCCATTTTCATTTCAAAATGTAAAATGGCAACGCACACATGATTGTATAAATAAGACTAAATATAGAAAAGAGATGCAGCAACTGGTACAGGTGCCGGTCGGTTTCCACTTCCGAACATGTGTGGGCAAAAATCCTATGCGACTGACGCAGGGATCGGGTCTACCATCACGGTAGAAGACTCACTGTGTATAGGGCCCCTTAAAGGCTCCATGCACGCTCAGTTTTCATCCATTGACGACGGCAGCACAGGCAAATCGGAGTGAAAACGCAATGTGTGTGGCCAAATACCTGGCCGACGAGCAGAGGGACTTCGGTCGCTCGCAAAGCCCGCTTTGCTTAATATTTCAAGGCGATCGGCGATCGGCGTTCAACGATCGGGAGCGTGGCAGTATTTAAAAAAATGGACAATTTTTTCGGATTTTCACTGTTTTGACGTCAGATTCGTGATCAGCGTCAAATTTACAATAGGTTTGATACCAAGAACTGTGTTTTTACTCCAAAAATTGATGAAATCAGAGATAAACTTTAATGAATAGTGAGGCTATGTGGCCGACAGAACAATGCCCCTCCCTGTTCTGTGATGGGGTCTAGTGGTATGACTCTCGCTTTCGGATCGGCAGGTCCAGGTTTCGAGACCCGCTCTGAGTGGCGCAGAGTTGAGTCCTTGGAAATGGCTCTTTAATCACATTTTCTCACCATACTCAGGTGTAAAATGAGTACATGGCCGTTCGTGTCTTTGTCGGAGAAAAAAGTTTTGTAATATCGCCTGATAGGCGTTACGTCTCGTCCTTCATGTTTAGTATTGATGTTTTAAGGCGCTTTGATCACGTCTAGTGGAAATTCCGCCAAATAAATGCTGTTATTATTTATTTATTAAATAATATTTTTATAAATTTTGAGTCAGGAAGAGGTATGATTACTGTAAAATAATAATATAATGGATTACATACAAAATAAAACAGTTTTCCGACTTTCGTAATTTCCAATGTAATGACATAATATGGCACTTATAATCATTATCAACATTTTTAATTTTATGGGGTTTTTTTTTTTGTTGTATTTCTTTTCTCCTCGTTGACGCGACATCACGGTCGACCTTGACACAAACATAATTTGGGATTGGTAGATGCCAAAAAGCCTTGACTACATGATGACAGGGGTGGGAATTGATAAAGAATTGGATGTAACCTTGAATTAAAGTTTACAAACAACGCCCCCCAAACAAAAAAAAAGAAAGAAAAAGAGCTGTGTGCGCGCGCGCGTGTGTGTGTGGTGGGGGGGGGGTGGATGCAAGTACCTGCCACTGGAGCACTGTCGAATTGTTTTATAAATAATAATAATAATAATAATAATAATAATAATAATAATAATAATAATAATAATAATAATAATAATAATAATAATGATGATAATAATAATAATAATAATAATAATAATAATAATAATAATAATATAATAATAATAATAATAATAATAATAATAATAATAATAATAATAATAATATAATAATAATAATAATAATAATAATAATAATAATGATGATGATCATGAATAACAAATCTTTATTGTCCACAAAATGGAAAAATGGATTATAGCATGTAGACATTGTTCCAGGTTTGATCCTCACTGGTGTCAGATAGAGATAATCTCGGGTTCACTCTCCAATGGATGTCTTATTCCGTATCCCTGGGTCAGTCTCCAGTAGGGTCCATATATCTCACAGTCCCAGGTTTATTCCCAACTTGTGTCCACTTTCCCTGGTACCGGGTTCAATCCCCACTGGTATCCACCTCAAATAGCCCTGGATTCACTCACTCTCCACTGGTGTCCACTTTAGTGAGTCTCATGTTCGCTCCCCACTGGTTTGCATCTACCATAGTCAAAGGTTTATTCCACACTTGTGTCCACTTCCGGGTTCAATCCTCACGTGTAATACCGTACTTAGATTTGGGGTAAACTCCACTGGACGGAGCTTTGGTTTCACTCCTTAGTAGTATCCACATCTCATCGACTTACGCTACTATCCTATAGTTCTTTGATCATTTCCCATTGGTGTTTATCTCCAATGTTCTGGGTTAACTTCCCATTGTCAACATCTCACCGTCACTTGTTCACTCGCCATAAAGATATACACACACACACACATACATATATATATATAATATATATATATATATATATATATATATATATATATATATATATATATATATATATATATATATATATATATATATAATGCAAATTTTCACTCACATTTTTGTGGCCGAGACGACTCGTACAATGGATTACGCCGACTGAAGAAGTGTAAAAAAACACAGAAACGAGTCGTCTCGGCCACAAAAATGTGAGTGAAAATTTGCATTCTATATAGCTCTAACCACCATTATCGAGCACTTTCGTACCTACAAGTACCCACCAACACTCATATATATATATATATATATATATATATATATATATATATATATATATATATATATATATACATATAATAGATTTATATATATATATATATATATATATATATATATATATATATTATATATTATGACCAATCAGAACATGGAATTTTTGACACACATTCACACGTATCGGACAACATGGTTGTTTATAAACAATAATGTGAATGAGATATTGACCTCTTTCTGATCAATGTTATTGTGTTTACTCCGCAAAATAAATGACTAGTTATCACACAATGTTTTCGATCACATTAAAAACATTTATATTGACACATGGTTTTCTGTGTTTGTTTTATTCATCAAGCGGTAGAACAGTGGGTATTTTACTTAGACCCATACCTTCGATAGTAAATCCTGTGTAGTTTGTTATGTCAACCAATCACTGCCATTGTTTGCATTGTATGATCACTATTCGAGAGTGGTTATCTAAGTGCCGATTCCAAGGAAAGAGTGGAATAAAATAGATGTCAGCCACAGTGCAGCACCGCAAAGTGAGCTCGGACTAAGTGACTTTGCTCAAGGCCACAAAGCGAAACGGATATTCAAACTCGATACCTTTCGTGCAAGGTTAAGGGCATACCGCTTAACCACATTGCCCCTTATATCCCGCATTTCCAGCGATTCACCATGATCAATGCGCTCGAAGTTGCTTCATTAATAACCCAACAGGCCATGTGGAAAGAAGTATCCATTTCATAAAGCAAACGTCAGAGGGCCTTAATAAAGTTATTACAATATCCCTCACCGCAAATGGCCATGTACTCATTCACACCTAAATTGACTGGATTTATTCCAGTAAAGTGTCTTACCCAAGGACGCAACATTGTTACCAGAGTTTCGCCATACACCTAGTCACTAACCACATCAAGCATCGCTTGCTTTTTGATGGTAGACGAGAATGCGCACCGAGGAGACGTCGAAGGCAAGGAAGGTGTTTGCTTCGTACCCGAATGGTACAGAGTTTGAATATCTGTTGCGCTGTTTGACCTTGAGTAAATCACCTCGCCCTAGCTCTGTATGCCGCGCTGCTCTTCGGCTGACGCCTTGGTTATTCCAGTCTTCCCTTGGAATAGAACCTAAATACAAATTTTCCCTCTGGGATGAATAAACAGAATTTCAATTTCATGATTGTAATAGCAAACTGATCATTGGTCCCACCCACTGTGATAGTTTAAATAATATAATATTATGTATATTTGCTGACTAACTAACACACCTCCACTCAACGACAACAAATGTGACGTAATCTACATGGAGATGCAGTCACTTCTGGAATGTCTTCATAGCCAGACCAGTGAGATAGGGTACATGGGACAGCTACTTGTAGTTGTAACACCCAACAAGACAGCCATTTCGGTGTTTGAATGTTGGGCTAAAGGATTGGTGTGCATCTAGACTTATTGACTACGAAGGATTGTAAATTTAGCATTGAACGCATTGGGCTTGTCTTGGGACGATGTAAAGTGATGATGAGCATGGTTAGTGAACAAATGGGTAGACTTTTTAAAAAAAATTCGAGAGGAAAGTGCAAACCATATATTGTTTCCACATGACTCGAGTGTGAATGAGAACCTAATCAAAAGCAGTGATTTGTTATTGATACTATGCGTTGAGTTCAAATACTCACAACACCGACCAACTAAAAAAAACAAACCAACACATAAAAAACTGTGTAAACTTTAACCTTTATAATCTGATTGCTATAATCTATTAAAGTCTAATCACTAAAATAATAACAAAGTGCTGAGTGACGTCTTCTTCCTTCCTTCGTATAAGTCCAAATACAGAAAGGGCGCTTGACAAACGAATGATTTCGTATTACTTAGAAATTATGTTACTCTGGGACAATATGAAGCATTTGGATGTAACATTATCACATGGAGAGTAAGATAAAGGGAGTAAATGTGACTCATATATAAGGGAACAACACAAAACAAACAACGCTTCGGTCTTTGGCCTTTTAGAAGTAAACACGTGCTTACCAAAGGCCGAAGCGTTGTTTGTTTTGTGTTGTTCCCATATATATGAGTCACATTTACTCCCTTTATCTTTCTCTCCATCTTATTTGCTCATTTAGGCACCCCTTGTTTTTGCCAGTATCACACCGTCGTACTCTTTGAAAAACGCATTTAAAAAATAAATTTGTACAGGAAACTCGTCCTTCAAATCTCGACCGATTAAAATGACACTCATCTTGTCAAAAACTGCAGATAATAATAACAATAATAATAATAATAA
>NC_088363.1:40627749-40634020 GCF_034508935.2 Berghia stephanieae
AATTCTTTTCGCAGTTTTACGATAGTGGAACCAATAGAGATTTCGTGTCTTATCGGAAACTTTAAAAGCTTATATGTTTTAAAAGCCTTTATATGCTCTGTGAAACGTACGTGCATACATACAATTTTTCAAAGTTATATAAACAGCATTCATTGTTAATTTGACAATATTAAGTATATCATCAGTATCTATTTCAAATGATTTAAAGCTAGAGATTCCATATCGGTTATTGCGACATGATGTAGATAATATGCAATAAATCATAATTTCAAAATTTAAGGTAAGCTACGTAAGTTGTAAGTTTAGAGCAGTTAAAGCGAATTGTTTTTATTTGGAAACAAGTATGACGTGAACTCAGAATCACTAGCCGGAACTACGTGTCGCCACGAGATTTTTTGGGAAATGCGATGAATTCATCTCATACTTTGTGGTGCTTAACTTATATACCTTCTTTTTGCAGTGTAAAATCTCGAATTTTATAGGTCTTAAAGGAGAAAACTTTTTTGATATGGCAGCAACACGGTCAAAAATCTAGATTCAGTTAAGACAAATTGCTTCAAATGTTGACAAAAATTATTACAACTTTTGATAGAGGGACAACTGAAAAAAACTGACTATAGCTCCCATGACTGGTTTACGTCATCCGTTTTTTTGATTTTAAATAACTCTCGAGCCTTTTATTGTCTCGTTGACATTGAGAGGGAGGTTTTCGATGGTAGTTATTGACAGGTGTGGACTGGTGATGGGGTTCGGAGTCGAAGCGTATGACCAACGTGGTTCTTGTTTGACATGCTATTTGGTACGATATAAATCGTTGACACACTTGGATTTGTGATATGCAGCAAAGATGGAAATCCACAAACTGGCAATAATGATACAGACATTCACTACAATAACACTCCAAAAAAAAAAAACCCAAAGCAATCGTGAGCTTAAAACACCTCGATCTCCTTGTTAAACAACCGGAGCCAGGGAACATTGTGGGCTTTTTATCATTGACACATTTCAAGGTTGAATAACTCGCGAAGTATGTAAGGTTGTATGCCATATTATTTATCGTGTCAATCTAAGAAAACAAACCGGGGGTATTGCATTGACACTGTATGCTTCTTTATTGTATGACACCACCTGAAAACAAAAATAAGAGAATGATTCGTTCTGTCATATCACTCATAGTGCGAAAGAAGCGGAACGAACTGGAGAGAAGCTTGCGGTTTGTCATTCAAAAGAGCTGGTTGTAACGGGGAGCTTTAGATCGGATAATTGCGCAAACATAAGATCACAGGTAAGCTATCATGAAATAAAACTTTGATAAATTTGGAATAATATGTTTGAAACCAAATTGATGTCGTTGCAGCTGTTCTTAGGTTATATAAACCTGAAATGTGTCAATGATTTGAAAAAAAAACACTGTAAATAACAAGTTATCTATATCAAAATTACTTTTATCTACTCAAGAATCATAACTCAGCTACCACAGGGCGTACAGTATTAAAACCTATAGCAATCAAAACCTGAATAAATTATACACCTATGGCAAAAAAAATAAATGGATGAAGTCTTACATACCTTTGGAATTATTCAAACCTGAAATGTGTCAATGTTAAAAACCACACTGTAAATATAATATATATATATATATATATATATATATATATATATATATATTATATATATATATATATATAATTCAAGTATAGTTATGATCAAATTTTACAATATTGTTGCGAGCATTCGCTATCGTCAGGAAGTTAAAGTAGATTGTTGTGTTTATCGTACTTTTTTAGCTTTGCGGGTATGGAGGTTCGTAATTACAAAAAAGGTATTTGTTTCTATGTTTGCATGAAGATGTTAGTTCGTTTCTTATGATGAGTGTTGCCATGTTCGCTTTTGTGATGATGATGATGATGATGATGATGATGATGATGATGATGATGATGATGATGATGATGATGATGATGATGATGATGATGATGATGATGATGATGATGATGATGTTAACAATAATAATAATAATAAGAAGAAGAAGAAGAAGAAGAAGAAGAAGAAGAAGAAGAAGAAGAAGAAGAAGAAGAAGAAGAAGAAGAAGAAGAAGAAGAAGAAGAAGAAGAAGAAGAAGAAGAAGAAGAAGAAGAAGAAGAAGAAGAAGAAGAAGAACAAGATGATGATGATAATAATAATAATGATAATGATAATAGTAATAAAAAGAAGAAAAAGAAAAGAAGAAGAAGAAGAAGAAGAAGAAGAAGAAGAAGAAGAAGAAGAAGAAGAAGATGATGATGATGATGATGATGATGATGATGATGATGATGATGATGATGATGATGATGATGATGATGGTGATGATAATAATAATAATAATGATAATGATAATAGTAATAAAAAGAAGAAGAAAAGAAAAGAAGAAGAAGAAGAAGAAGAAGAAGAAGAAGATGAAGCATAATGATAATAATAGGAAGAAGAAGAATGATATTAATAATAGAAGTAATAATAATAAAAATGACAATAATAATTAATAATAATAATAATAATAATAATAATAATAATAATAATAATAATAATAATAATATAATAATAATAATAATAATAATAATAGTAGTAGTAGTAGTAGTAGTAGTAGTTAGTAGTAGTAGTAGTAGTAGTAGTAGTATAGTAGTAGTAGTAGTAGTAGTAGTAGAGTAATAGTAGTAGTAGTAGTAGTAGTAGTAGTAGTAGTAGTAGTAGGCATCCTTCCGTCTCAAGAGACGATGGTTTGCGCCCTGTATGGCTTTAGTCTCATCAGTCTTGTTGAGAGCAACGACGGGTGTGACTCAGCAGACCAATCCTTCCATGGCAGTCTCTACCGCAGTTGTTGCACACGTAGTTTGACTGTGTGTTTGGTATTTGGATCTGCTACCTCTCTTTCCTCCTTGCTCTCCTCAAACGTCATCTTTCTCCTCTCCTCACCCCTCTTCACTCCTTCCATCACCGCATATCTCCAGTCGCTGCGGTCGTCAGCAAGTGCCTCCCAGGTGTTTGAGTCGGTGCCTGTCAATTTCACGTCTCGTTTGCAGACATCATAGAAGCGCAGAGCTGGGCGGCCAGTTGGTCGTCGTCCAGAAGCTAGTTCACCGTACATGATCTCTTTGGGTATGCGTCCATCGTCCATCCTGTGTACGTGACCAAGCCATCGCAAACGTCGCTGGCAGAGCATGAGATGCATACTGAGGGAGTTCGCTCTTTCTAGCACTGCATTGTTAGTGAGTCTGTTCTGCCACCTGATGCCGAGAATTCGTCGTAGACAGCGAATGTGGAAGTTTTCCAGGCGGTTCTCCTGTCTGGCATATGTTGTCCAGGATTCACTGCCATACAGTAGACTACTGAGTACACATGCCTGGTATACTCTGAATTTGGTGTTGTGCCATGACAGCGGCAGCTTTGGCGATGCACTTGTCTAATTCTGCATCAAGTGAGAGGTTGCTAGTGATGGTTGTGCCCAAGTATGTGAAGTGATCAGTGACTTCTAGTTCCTCGTTGTCAATGTAAATTGCTGGTATAGAGGGGACATCCTGACACATTACATTTGTTTTCTTGATGCTGATCGTCAGCCCGAATTCCCTGCATGCGTGGGAAAACCTGTCCATCAGCCGCTGAAGGTCTTCCTCGGTATGCGCGCATAGAGCTGCATCATCTGCAAATAGCAGTTCCCTAATGAGGACTGTGCGGACCTTGGTCTTTGCTCTCAGCCGTGCCAGATTGAACAACTTCCCATCACTTCTGGTGTGTAAGTGGACTCCTTCTGAGGACTCTTTGAATGCAAACTTCAGCAGTAAGGAGAAAAATATACCAAACAAAGTCGGTGCGAGGACACAGCCATGTTTCACGCAGCTGCGCATGGGGAAGGGTTCAGAGGCTCCACCGTCGTAGCTGATGGTACCCTTCATGTCGTCGTGGAAGGAGGCAATGATGCTAAGCTGCTGAGGAAGACAGCCAATCTTATTTAGCATCTGGAAAAGGCCCTTCCTGCTAACAAGGTCAAATGCCTTTGTCAGGTCAATAAATGCAATGTAGAGGGGCATCTGCTGTTCTCTGCATTCTCCTGAAGTTGACGTACTGAGAAGATCATGTCCACTGTCGGCCTCTTGGCTCTGAAGCCACACTGCGACTCTGGGTAGATACGTTCGGCGAGGACTTGCAGTCGAGCGAGGACAACGCGCGCAAAGACTTTACCCACAATGCTCAGTAGAGAGTTATTACAGTCACTACAGTCTCCCTTGTTTTTGTAGAGGGTGATAATCTTGGCATCACGCATATCCTGAGGTACCTTGCCTTCTCTCCAGCAAAGACACAGGAGTTTATGTAGTGGTTCTAAGAGGGCTGGCTTTCCACATTTGATGATTTCGGGTGGTATACTGTCGTCAATGGGTGCTCTGCCACAGGCCAGAGCATCGATTGCTTTGCTGAGCTCCTCCATAATTGGTTCTGCGTCTAGTTCATCCAGTAGTGGCAGTTCTTCAATTGCGTCTAACGCTTTTTGGGTGACAGAGTTTTCTCTGGCGTAGAGTTCCAAGTAGTGCTCTAACCATCTTCCCATCTGCTTGTCCTTGTCTGTGATGGCGTCCCCTGTCTTTGATTTAATAGAAGTAGAAGAAGAAGAAGAAGAAGATGATGATATTAATAATAATAATAATGATAATGATAATGCTAATAGTAATGAAAAGAAGAAGAAAAGAAAAGAAGAAGAAGAAGAAGTAGAAGAAGAAGAAGAAGAAGAAGAAGAAGAAGAAGAAGAAGAAGAAGGAGAAGAAGAAGAAGAAGCATAATAATAATAATAGGAGGAAGAAGAATGATATTAATAATAGAAGTAATAATGATAAAAATGACAATAATAATAATAATAATAATAATAATAATAATAATAATAATAATAATTATTATTATTATTATTATTATTATTATTATTATTATTATTATTATTATTATTATTATTATTATTATTATTATTTCCGGTCAACATGGCTGACACCTGTTGGCACTGAGCCTCCGCTCAATGAATAGTTTCTTGTCTCACTTGTCAAATGCTTTTGGAGGAATGAAGTCCATTTTGACGCTGGAAGGTTAAATGTAAGAACACTTATAAGTAAAGTTAGAATTGATCAATTCGCCGAGGATGTGTCAAATTATAAATTAGATATTACTTGTTTACAAGAAAACAAACTAGAAAATGGGGCTGATCGAACTATAGGTAGCGGTCGGCTTATTTGTTTTCCTTCTAACTCTCGATTCTACGGATATGACTTCTTCATAATTGAAAAAATGGAAACATTCAATCAATAAGTGTTGGAAGTTATCTCACCGTATTTGTGTGTTACAACTACAGGGGGGCATATCACATAATCCAAACAACAAACACCAATATAAAGACAAAGGACAATTTCCGTCATCAATGTTTACGCACCAACAACGGAAATAGCAGAAAATTTCCCGGAAGAAATAAAAACTTTTTACAGAAATCAAAACGAAACTATTAATAATCTAGGAAATAAAACACTGCTAATAAATATACCAGAGGCGACAAATATAAAATATATATTCCAAGATTTCAGACCAAAATAAGACAGAACTCAATAATTTTACGTATAGTGAAAATATGGATTAGTCTCCGATTCAACACAAGAAATGCATGTTCTTTGAATCAATTTACAATCTTAGCTGATAGGGAGTTAAAGTCTCTGAAATTTAAGTATGACTTATTTGTTTTATTCTATTTTATATTCGATTAATTTCTGAATTCAGTTTGATTTTAATTTTTATTTATTTATCTATTCATTAATTTGTTTGGTTAATTTAGTTATTTATCCGTTTATTTATTTACTTATTAAAACTTATATTGTTATGTGGATAATTGTTTCCATTACTTTCATGATTTTGTAGACTGGATTGTAAATGTTGACAAGTAAAATGCATGAAATCTGAAACAATATTACATCATTATAATTTATCAGAGGCTTATGTATGAATATTATCGTTGTTGCTTTCATGATTATTTTTGTCATTAATATTTCATTGTAATATTTACTTTGTACATTTAGGATCATTCGATTGTGACCAACGTTCAATTACCAGTTTTCTACGATAGTATTTTTCAATTTTACTTTGCCGTATTGATATAATTTTCCTTACATTCAAAGTTATGTAAAACCGTATGTGAATTCGAGGGGTAAACGAAATTATAACGGAGAAAGACTGGTAGATTGTTTGTCACAAACAGCGCAGTTAATCACACTTCTCG
>NC_088363.1:40634118-40638110 GCF_034508935.2 Berghia stephanieae
CGGCCACGCAGCGCCAGACTGGATAAGCTGAATGGAAATTAAAAAAAAGAAAAGGAAATTAAATAAAATGCACAATGTAAAGTTTGTGTCAATGGTTCTTGGTATATATTAATATATATATATATTTAATTATATACATATATATATATATATATATATTTTATATATATATATTATATATATTATATATATATATATAATTAAGCGGCGTAGTAAAGTTGATATTGTTTTATAATTTTGAATTTGCGGAACAAGTCAACTCTTAACAAAAAAAAGTGGTCTATCGCCGCAAAACCGGTACCATTTCAGGATGGTTAAAATCTTAGAATAAATGGATCCGAAAGCATTTATATAGTCTAGAGCTAAAATCCACCTAACGTGCACAAAAATGTTTACAAGAGGTTTCTCGCCAACAGCAAAACCTATCATATAGGACGAGATCTGACGCCTATAGGCGAAACTACAGGGGATTTTTTACTCGAAAGACACAACAAGGATGACAAAATGTGAGTAAAGGACTCAACTATGCGCTGATCCGAAGGAGGCGAGTGTCATACCATAAGACATCAAGCCGCACAGTTAAAAAACTAAAATGGATGTATGGTCTAGATATAAGAAGTAGGCTATGAATTTACACGAGTTTGAAGAAAATGTAGATATAGATTTTCTAACACCAACAAAAAATAAAGTTTCACATTTTCGTTTGTAAAATACCTAATATGACAGTTGGCCGTAGCCTTCACAAACTTATAGATACTGTGCGCTTGGCCAAGAAACTCACAACATTGCCATCCGGAAGAATAGAAGACCAACTCACAAAACTATGTGTAACCAAGAACGTTTATTGTCTGGTTAATACAGTTTAGTGAGAATTACTCATTAACGTAGATGGCAAAAAACAATAACAAAGACCTTTGTGATGTCAATCAGCTCATAGTTATTGTTTTTAGACAGTCGTTTTAGTGATCAGTTCTCACTAAATTATATCAACTCTAAACTCTCAACGTTTGAGGTTTCACATAATAATTTTCTGTGTTGGTACGTTATATCCGCCGGCTATTTGTGAGCTTTTCGTCTAAATGCGCAGCACTAATAGCCTGACGCTTGTCAAAAAAAAAAAAAACAAAAAAAAAAACAAAAAAAAAACAAACAAACAAAAGAAAAAAGGTACGTGTGAATACAAAACAAAACAAATAAAATCATGAATTGTATTTCTTAAAAGTTTAAGAAAAAGGATCATCCTTGAGCACTACTACCAACAGTTCTCAGCCATGATATAATGACACACCAGAAGTCGTTCATATTATCTGGCTATACAAAACTGGAGCCGAGCATCAAATATTATTGGTGTTTTATAATGGGACCAATTTTGAATTTAATCATGGTCGTCATCATCATCATCATCATCATCATCATCATCATCATCATCATCATCATCATCATCATCATTATCATCATCATCATCTTCCTCCTTCTTCTGCCCCTCCTCCTCCCCCTACTCCTCACCCTTCTCCTCCTCTCTCTCCTCCTCCTCCTCTTCCTCCTTCTCCTCCTCCTCATCATCATCATTACCATTATCATCGTCATCATTTTCATCTTCACCATGACAACCATTATAACATCCCCCTTACGAATTCAACAAACGATAGTCATTCATTAATTATTGATATATTGAATAATACTAAGCAGAAAATCGTTTCCCAATTTGTGAACAACTAAGTAATAAATATTACCTATAGTTTGTGTATATTACAAAATCACACGATACAATTCCACTTTACAAATAAAGCATTAAAGGTCTTGTTTAATTTTCTTTTCTTGAGAGTTCTATAGGCAATATCCCTTAAAGTGCTCAAAGCGCTTTAATGTTGTACCTGATAAACAGCAACCGTCAAAATTTAAAACGGAGCAAAGGCGTCCGTTAGGAGATATTACACTTTTTTTCCAACAGAGACAATGCGGTTTAACGGCCAGATACTCATTTTACACCCCGCATACGGTGAGAGAACCTGAGTAACAAATATGCCAAATCAAGGCTCGAACTCAGGGCCTTCTGATCCGAAAGCGAGTGTCAATTACAACCCCACTAGCCGCGCAATAGTGCCCAAAAAAAAGAATGAGCCGTTCGTTTTTTTCTTTTAAAATGTCCACAGAGAATGTTTATAAAAAAATGCTTGGACTAAAAGTTTTGCCTGGCCTCCAGGACATGGTATTTCCAGCTTACGAAGCGAACGTCATAAAATGTGTGCCGCGTTGAGGCTTGTGAACTTCTTTATTGTAGAGTGTGTCTCTTTTATTATAGTTCTTAGCGTATAGTTAGTTTGATAACAAAATTTGGTTTTATTATTATTATTTTTATTTTATTATTATTATTATTTTTATTATTATTATTATTATTTTTATTTTATTTTTAAATTATTATTCATTAGACTATTATTTTTATTATTATCCCATATCATCACATCCCCATCATCATCATCATCATCACCACATCATCATTATTTTTTATTTTATTATTATTATTATTATTATTATTATTATTATTTTTATTATTATTTTTTATTATTTTATTTTTAAATATTATTTTATTATTTTATTATTATTTTTCATTATTATTCTATTCTTTTACTTTTATTAAAAATATTTAAATTAAAATCATCATCATCATCATCATCATTATATTTTGTGCCACTCCCCCCGATTTTCGAACTGCACTGGCAAGGGAATCAGAAAAGTTAAATAAAAAAATCCCCCATATGTTTAAATGCTTTAATGACGAATCCCCTATTTTTTTTTTTAAAAAAACCTATTACATCCTTTCCCCCTTCCAGTCACTAAGGTACCATTAATAAACTGAATTTTTGTTCCTCTTCGGGTCTTCATTATTTTTTATTTTTTTGCCATCCATTTTTTAAGAAATTTCCCACTTAATTGTATTATCCAGACTAAAAAAAAAAGTTAAGGGGTTAACATCGTTTTGTGTGTTGGTTGTTATATTTCCCGGATGGCAATGCTGTGAGTTCTTAGCCAACGGGTACTATTTATAAAATACTATTTTTTTGGCGGCGATCCGTAGCTTTTGCCAATAAAAGCATGATATTAGTGACACACTTCACCACGGGGGAAAAAAAACAGGTTTTTATAAGCTAAAGTGAATGATTGCCTCTTTTGATCGGTTTTATTGTTTTTATATCCCCAAAATGCGTGACCGTCATCACACGACTTTCTTGTCATATAAAATAGTATGCGCTTGGCTAAGAAGTCACAAACATTGCCACTGGAAATATAACGGACCAATACACACAAATTGTTTGTGCCCTTTAAATTTTATTGTCTGGTTAATACAGTTTAGTGGTATTGCTCCTAAACGAGTATGGCAAGAAGTAATCACAAAGCCCTGGTGCGCAACTTCACCCTATATAAAAAATTTAAAATTTTACACAAAATTTTTGTTGTTCGATTGATCAAGCTGTTTAACAGTGGGTTTTTATGAACCATAACATAAAAGAAAAAATCTGTCTATTTCGCTAAAATTTAAACCCAAATTTCAGTCATTGTTTACAATATGACGACTGTCCGCGAGGGGGTGGTCATCTAAGTGTCTATTCTATACTCTAACCGTCATGAAACAACGAACTATATATCTTTTTAAATCGAAAAAAAAACATTTTGTTCACGCTGCCCATTTTTAATCTGAGACATATTTAAGGGGATAACCTATGTGTGAATATTTTTTGTGTGTCTTCGGCGCGCGCGGGGCGTGTGTGTGTGTGGTGTGTGTGTGCGGGGGGGGGGGGCGAGTGTTGGGGGTTATTTTCAAACAATGGAAAGGCATTGAGCATTATATACTTTTTAAAATGCGCAAGACGAATGTCATCTACAATTATTATTATTATTTTGTCAAACTATAAATTTGGTGCTTTGTTCCAAAAAAATTGGGTAAAACCCTTCCAATCCTATTGTTGGTACGTGCCTCTAATATTTTGAGGTAG
>NC_088363.1:40638209-40640709 GCF_034508935.2 Berghia stephanieae
CTGGCCTGCATCACACAACACGTACATTGAATACGAGGAGGACGAGGACGAAGACATTTGAGTACCTCCATTTTATTTTATTTTTGTTTGAAAATATCAACTGAAGAAATTAAGGAACAGGCACCGTTGTAAGATGAAGAACTGCACAAGTGTGTATGAAATGTGCCACACAAAGCAAGAAAGTTGAGATCGACTGATAATTTGGGATTTTATTTTTTTTCTTGTATTAAAATATAATGACTAAGATGACGACGACGACGACCACGATGATGATGATGACGATGATGATGATGGTGATAAAAATAATGATAATTAGAATAATAATAATAATAATAATAATAATAATAATAATAATAATAATAATAATAATAATAATAATAATAACAATAATAATAATAATAATAATAATAGTAATAATAATAATAATGATGATGATGATGATGATGATGATGATGATGATGATGATGATGATGATGATGATGATGATGATGATGATGATAATAATAATAGTAATAATAATAATAATAATATAATAATAATAATAATAATAATAATAATAATAATAATAATAATAATAATAATAATAATAATAATAATAATAATAATAATAATAAAAATAATAATAATAATAATAATAATAATAATTATAATAATAATAATAATAACAGTGATTATATAATTTCAATCCTCTTCTCTTTTTATTACAGAAACATGAAAAGATTCTTCTGATATTCGGGTGTCTTGAAATCTTGAACTCCTGAACGCATGCAAAAATTCTGAACAAACCGCCTCTGATAGAGACGAAAGCTTTGTTCTTTGGAGCTCAAAGTTCACTGAACACGGTTTCACAAGATACTTTCAAAATGAGATTATCCACTTGTTTAAAATGTACGAATGGCTTAAAACGCAAATTTCTCTTGTTGTGCATTCTAGGAATCGTTTCTTTCTCTTATTTATTGTTTAGATTAAATGAAAATGTCGTCGGATATATTAGTGAAAATGTTCATAAAATACATAGTCAATCCACTTCACTCGAACGGCAAACAACATATTATATTACTGAAAATGTTCATAAAATACAGCGTCAATCCACTTCACTCGAACGGCAAACGACAAACCCAACATCAATCAACAACTTGCTTATGGATGAGGATTTGAAAAACATTGGCTTTGAATCCACGGAGAGACACGAGTTCAAATCGCCATATATAAAAAATCCCGTAATTTATAATGAGAATACTTCTAAAATATTGGAATCTAAACAAGGTCAAACAAAGATTATTTCTCTACACAGAATCAACTCAAAATCAGAGAAGTATAGCTGATATTTTATTTGTCCAACTTACCTCCTTGTAGTCCTCTTCCTCTCTTTTCTCCATCCTTACTACTTTAGATATCATCATCATATTTTTATATGATTATAGTTTTTATCGAATCATGTGATAGTGTGGATGAGCTGAATGACTGTGTGAGTGAGTTTTTAAAATTCTGTGAACAGCTAGTGTGTTGTAAAAAAAAGAAATAAGATATTATCCTAACAACAAGCCTTGGATAACAAAAGATCTAAAACTTTTATTGAACCAAAAGAAAACTCTGCTTACTGGTGGGAAAAAAATCTGAAAAAAAAAGAGAGATAAAGAGAGTAATATCTAGTTGTAGAGACAAGTACAAAAATAAAATTGAAAAATGCTTTTCTTCTGGGGATATACGGGACACGTGGCGGGGGCTTAAAACTGCTGTTAACTATAATCCAAAGCCCACGATTATATCAGAAGATATCGAAATTGAAACTCTAAATAAATTTTATTCACGTTTTGACACAGCAAACAAATTTGATATTGAAAATGAAAAACATAAATTAGACAGGGCTTTGGAAGATGAAATGACTATTGAGGTCAGTGAAGAAGAAACGAGATTCGTATTTTCGAAACTAAACGAGAGGAAGGCTGCTGGGCCGGATGGATTGAAAGGAAAATTATTAAAAGAATGTGCCCATCAGCTTTCCCCCATTTATACACATATTTTTAACTGGTCCCTCCAATGCGTTTCGATCCCTGTAATTTGGAAAACTTCAAAAATTATTCCTGTTCCAAAAAATGAAAAACTTGAATCTATGAACGATCTCAGACCTGTTGCACTGACTTCATTAGTCATTAAATCTTTAGAAAAACTTGTTCTTGTTAAAATTAGGAACCAGTTTATGCCATTGAGTGATAGTCATCACTTTGCTTACAAACCAGGACGTGCGTAGAGGATGCCATTTTGCTATTTACAAACAACATCTACATTACAGGCATCTAGATCACGCTAAGAGCTATTGCAGATTGCTTTTGCAGATTTTTCTTCAGCGTTCAATACAATACAAACTCAGTTGGTTGTTCAAAAATTGACTAGTCTGAATTTAAACAAGTAAATAATTGCTTAGGTGCTCGAATTTCTTACAGAGAGAGCACAATATGTTCAATTAGGACAAAACATATCTTCATGTATAACTACAAAT
>NC_088363.1:40643209-40653209 GCF_034508935.2 Berghia stephanieae
GTAAAAATGCATATATAGATGTTCATATATTTTGTTTCAAATATAAGGTATGTCTCCTTTTTTATATAAAAGTAATGTTCAAATAAAAAATAAAAGCTTCAAAACAATGAACAAAATGGTAAATATTAAACGTTTCGAGCTCAACCCCTTTATTCAGGCAATAAAAAAGACAATTAAAACGTTTGACATCTAGTTTACTTCGACACCAAATCATTTTAAGAAAAGAGTCGCATAAATCACTCTCTAATTTTCAGATTACAACTTTTGGAAGAATCAATTTAACCTAACAATGGGTCACCGTCTTGATTCCGATATCGTGATTCCTTGGGTCAGGCTAGGCTGGCGGGATTCCGCATTGCTTTACAAACAAGATCATTATCGTGAGTATATTGTTATAGTATACATGAGTTCATGCGTCTGGGATTTCGACGAAATTCTTAATATCGCTGCACAACCTTGTGAATGCGAATTGGGAATGGGCTCGGAATCTTGAGCTTGTATATGGTGCAATATCCACGAAACGTGCTCAAAGCGCTTTACAAAAGGTCTCTGACAAAGAGTAACAAGTAACATCTAGAAAGAGACATGACGCCTGTTAGGCGATATGACAATGTTTTTGTTTCGACAGAGACAAAGCTGTTAACGGCCAGGTACTCATTTTACACCTGAGTACGGTGAGTAATGAGCCTTTTCCAAGAACTCAACTGCGCAGTGTGAGGCTCGAATCTCTGACCTTCCGAACAGAAAGCGGGTGTCATACCACAAGACCACATATCCGCTCATTCATATGTGTCTGGAATAGCGATAAAGTTCCCATCACCGCTGCACGACCTTGTGAAAGGGCAGTAATGGGAACGCGCTGGAAATATCAGACGCAGAGGTTCAAGAATATTTTTTTCTTTTCTTTTACCCCTCCATTGACATTGCTCAGGTTATCTCTTATCACAATCTATCCATTTGTATACCCGAACTGGTGAAGTGTAAATTCAATTTAATTTTCAACAAATGCCTTTAAGAGTTATCATCTAATCTATTCAAAATATGTTTACGTTTCAAAATCTAATTTTAGTAAAACTAGATACGTCCGGAGAGAGATAATGTCCAGAACTCCTACGTTTATTGTTATTTGTTTTTTTTTTTTGTTTTTTTTTTTGTTTGTTTGGTTTTTTTTTGTTGTTTTTTTTTGTTGTTTGTTTGTTTTTGTGTTTATTTTTTGGATTTATTTTTTTTTTTAGTTTTTAACTTATATTATTTATTTTTTTGCCGGGGATAATAAAGATGTCAATTTTTAGTTCCTAATTATATATATATATATATATATATATATATATATATATATATATATATATATATATATATATTTGGTGCTGTTACTATAAATCTAATAAGAGAGGGTATTCCCGCTAAATAAATGGGTTCGTGTACATAATATTAGCAATTGAGGGCTTGATCTAACATCGGTTTAATGGATACCATTTTGTATTGGTTTGAGAACTTTTTCATTACAGCAAGGACCCCATAAGAGACAGGGTAATCAGACCTGCAAATGTGGCACAATATTGGGTATGCCTCATATATATATATATATATATATATATATATATATATATATATATATATATTGCGATTGTGACCCAGTAAAATCTGGGTTTCTCCAAACTAGAAGAGTATGATATTAATATATTCGTATAATCTCGTTCGCTTCGATTTCTGGGCGTATTCACATTCTTTGAACGAACTTGGGAGTGCGCGGTGGGAACACACACACACAGAGTAATAATACTAACGGTCGTATTAACATAACAAACCTTCACCATTATGATGGTCAAATTGAGTGAGAGTTTAAAAAAGCAAATCAAACTCACTTTCACATGATGTGTACACATTTATATACTTTAATAAATACATTTATCTAAATTATAATTTCCAAAACACTAGTGTAGAAATTTATAACTTCGTTTAACTATTTCGTTGTTATATTTTTTGGAGTTATGTCCCTTGTTTTATTCGACCAAAATATAAAGGCCCATGCCGGTTCATTTGTTAGAAGAGCTTTTGCACGGTGCCAGAGACCTTTTAATTTTGCCTTTTCAATATGTCAAGATGTCTTCTTTTGCAATATGGGCTCCCCAAACCCTTAAGACGTATTCACACATTGCATATTTTTCCCAAAGCTCAAAAATAAATCATACATCCAACTCAGATTCTATCATAAAAAACATTGAGGGCACTCCTTTTCAATGACAGGAGAAAGCCCAACATTGCAAATGATGATTGGGAACGTAACCAAGACAATGAATGACATTGACGAGCCGAATGAAAAGATAAAACGTTATTAACAAATGAAAAAGTAATGAGTGATGATCGTGATGAGTATTGATGGTTTGAGAAGAGGGTGAGTGAGAGAGAGAGGTTCAAAAACGGAAGTTGTTATATAATTTTATGTAATGATCTCTTAGAGTAAAAGGTGTTACGTAGTCTTATAGAACCAATCAACAGAAACATGGAGACATAACCATAGCTACAAAAGCCAATCTCACATGAATGTAATCAAAAAGGAGCTTAGCTGAACATTTCACATGACAGACCTGAGCAAATTCTTATAGCTTTTGGGTATTGAGTTTACCTATGACAAAGGCACAATCCACACGAACCAAAAGCAATACGTTTGTTCTGGACTTATACATCGAGTTACGCTAGGAAAGAAATGCTCCCATTTGTTATTAGCTAATTGATTTTAGTTACAGCTTAATTAGTTCTTATTCATTAAGTCCATTGTTTAAAATATCCTTTGTGCTTAAAAATATCAGAGTGGCATGCCCTAGAAAAGGATGCACTCTCTGTTCCTTACTTTCCATGTTTGAGTTACTAATACCGTTTTTCGTAATTACAATGTTGTTGCGATATATTTGTATATACTCTTAACTTATACTCAGTAATGAAACTGTTCTCTCGCATAATCACTTAACATTTCTGAGTTGAGTGATTCCACAATATTACTATGGGGTCCCGTCAAAAACACAACAACGTTGACAAATGGTATCAAAGTTTGATACGACTAATAGCAAGCCTAAATAGACACGAAATAATGTAAATCTGAACAAATTATGTGATGAACCAGTAGAACCAGTTGATAAGTGCAAATCATCGAAAGTACACATTTTTGTGAGTAAAACTTTGTATAAGACCATATAGGACCCGACTCTAATCAGGCTTGCGAGTTGCGAGTGAACGGAGTTATTCTGCTGGAATTGTAATTGACTGAAATAATGTGATTCATCAGAACACACTTTCTGTTTTGAATGTTTGTTTTCGTGTTTAATTTGTTCGAGTTTCAATGGAACTTTCATTGGCCTAAATATAGAATTGACATGTCGACCATGGACATCATTATAGTCTGATCAGTCGTCAGTCAATATCACGTGATGATTTCATTCATCAAAAGTAAGTTCAAATGTGAAACGGAACGATATATATCCAAACAATATGTATTGCTAATATCCTCTTTGACAATCTTTTGCGTTGAAAGTATGAAGGCTGGTATCTTACTTGCCATCGTGTTCTAAAGAGTTTGAAGTTACCAGCACCAAATAACCAAATTAGTCGACGACCTTACAACGCCCACTTCTGGGCATTAGCCTAGCTAGTCAGAGACTAGAAAACGTTTATA
This sequence comes from Berghia stephanieae, assembly GCF_034508935.2. NCBI lineage: Eukaryota > Metazoa > Mollusca > Gastropoda > Nudibranchia > Aeolidiidae > Berghia > Berghia stephanieae. The sequence goes on from NC_088363.1 coordinate 40,646,880, forward strand.
AAATTCGATTTTTTAGTCACTCGCTTCGCTCAAGCTTAAGACTAGGAAGTCAGTTACTAGACTAAAGAGCTAAACCTAGTCCGCTTAAATAATACTGGGCCCCGGTGTTTATAGCCGACTGATGTTAAATTTGTGATAAAAATTGCGTTTGGCATCATAATGACTCTGTCTTTTAGTCTTCTCCGAGAAAATAATGGTTCTGCTGATTCATGTGGTACCAATATTTAAAATTCTTGCCCTGAAGACAATCAATGGAAGATTTGATATTAATTAATTTTTGGCCTCATTATCTTTTTTATTAAATGTTTAAAAATAGTTGCCGAGTAGTTAGGTCAATCCGGGATTCGGTAACGAAAATTTCGGGGGATCGGCGGTTCTATTAGAAAGTCATAACTTTTGTTTTTATTTTGTTGCTAAAAAATTAGTAAAAGTGTCCCTTGTTTTATCTTTCCTGGAAATAAAAAGACATGGCGCATGCCGGTTGATTTGATAGAGGAGATTTTGTATTTTGCATTTTTGTAGCCGTCTTTGAGCTTTTAGCCAATTCCACCATATCCAACAAAGGATTATTAGAAATCGAAAGAGAAGATTGCACAACAAAAATGTCCAGCACAGCATATTGAGTAGTCACACACACAATGCATATATATATATATATATATATATATATATATATATATATATATATATATATATATATATATATATATATATATATGCTCATGCTCATGCTCATATTTATTCCGTCTCCAGATGCAATAGCCAGTGCTAAATCGAAAACAGCTACTTGGTGGGTTAACAACTGCCAGAAGGATAGAATGGATTTTGTTAAAGAAATGCAGGTTAGTTCCCAAATAGAAAAAAAGTCGCCAATGCAAACCTAAATCAATTAGCCTTGTAAAACAACTTGAGCTTTAAATAGCAGAATATCCATTAAACGTGCTCAAAACGCTCAAGGAGTGCATGGCCAACAGCAGCACTTAACATGTAGAACGAGATATGACGCCTGTTAGGCGATTTTACAATTTCTTCCGACAAAGACAACGCTGTTAACGGTCAGAATTCTCATTTTACACCTGAGTACAGTGAGAGAATGTGAGTGAAGAGCCTTTTCCAATAACTGAACTTCACGCCGAGCGAGGCTCGAACTCAGGACATTCCATTCCGAAGGGGAGTGTCATACCACAAGACCTTAGAGTCGCACAGCTTGTGGTCTTCTGGTATGATACTAGCCTTCTAACCTGTAGGCTTCTGGTTGGGGTCACGGCAAAATTGAATCCTTGAATAAATCTTTGTAGAAGTGGAAAAAATCTTGAATTTCTTCTTTTCAATTCTCAGTATCAAAATTAACATAATATAAAACAGTTTTTTATGATATGAGTCACATTTACCAGTTAATGCAGGTATTGAAAATATTACATTTGTCATTGTATTAAGACGGGCTTTTCGATTATAGGTTTTTTGGGCCTAAGCAAATCAGATTTTAAGTTCCTGAGATATGAACGTTTGAATTAGGTAAGCAAAGTGAAAAAAAATTTTTTTGTGAAAATCGACGTTGAAGTTGAGGCATCTATTTCAGTCACAGACTAATCAGAGGCAAAGATAACTCCTTAGACATGGGCATTAAACATTTAACGAGAGTAGAAACGTTTGACCTGAGCTTGGAATGTACATTAAATAGTAGTAGTAGTAGTAAGCCTCTTGGATGATGACACTTGCTGAAAATTGTGTTATTCAGTTACAGTTGATGAATCTAGCTGCTCTCTCCATCCATGTTGTTAATTGTTTCCATTGGTCACGGTCCTGAGCCATAGTTTTGAGGTCGTCAAGATCTTGCTGTGACTTTAGAACGGAGAGCACTGGAATATTTTTTAATTCTTCAGGGATTAATTCGAACGCACCTGAATCCAGAAATTTCTTATATGTAGAGAGTTCCTGGTTCAGGGTAGTTACTACATTAAATAACGTGCATCTATATATTTGAAATATGTAAATTAGCACTTTTGTAATTATTTATTATTATGTGTAAAGCCCTTAAGTCAATCAAGACATCAATATTACTTTTTTGTCCCTCAGAAATACATCGACATTGACATTTTTGGAAAATGCGGTAAAAAAATCGATTGTTCCTACTGGTTTGATGACTTCAAGTGTCGGCGTGTATTCAACACCACTTATAAATTTTACATGTCGTTTGAAAACGCGTTCTGCCAAGATTACGTCACAGAAAAATTGAACAAACTATTCAAAGATCGCGCTCACATCATCCCAGTCGTGAAAGGAAGTCTCGATTATGACAGATATTTTCCCACGGGTTCGTTTGTGAATGGAAACAAATTTCAAAGTGCAAAAGACTTGGCTTTACATCTTAAAGAGTTGGGAAACGATTTACCACGCTACAGTAAAATGCTTCAGGAGAAAGATCGGCTGTCTGCAATGCCGTTTCGTGGAATAGATTGGTGCGATGTATGCGAGGCTGTTCATACTAAAAAAGGTAGAATAATTACCGATATCAAACAATGGTCTCATGCAAATACGTGTAAGAAAAATGAATATTTGCCAAAGATTTAGAGAACTGCCGTCATTGACGAAAATAAAATTGAGTAAACTACAAATGTTTGTCTCCAACTTCAATGTTATAAGAGATATAGAAAATTGTATCTCTGAGATTAGAAACTAGATTAGTTACAATAAACCCAGGTAAAAAACGAAAACAAAACAGAGATGTTGAACATCGCATGAGGTGGCCATGCGGACCTTTCAACTCTTAACCTGAAGCTTTCTGATTGTTTAATTTCAATCACTAAGGAGTCTGTGAGAAACTTGGTTTTATTTGAACTCAAATTAAACATGTCTGCTCATGTCAGTACTGTAACTAGATCCTGCAATCTTTATCTTAGATTAAGTGGTGCTATTATTAGGCTTCTTGATATTAATACTACTAAACTTCATGTTGCCTCTATGATATTTAGCTGGATTTTTGCAATAACTTGCTCTATGGTTGTCATAATAACGTCATTAATCGACTCCAAAATATGCAGAACAAAGCAGCTCGATTGGTAACGATATCTGAAACATGTATTGTAATGTTATATTTGGGTTTTTTTTTGGTTATGTATGAATGTAGTTGTTCGGCTGTCTATATTTTTGTATTAGAGTTTTTTTATATAGGTACGCATTTTGTGTTGTGCATGTCTTGCATGTGAGTGTGAATGTTGATTGCGCGAACGTATAAGCACCCTTTGTTACTTAGGATCATCGTAAGACGATTGTTTTATGTTAAGTTAGTTACTGAAAGAACTCCGTCCGAGCTGGTAGTCTTATCTATGCCGAAACTACGACATTGGTCTGGATTTTCAAGAAATGATGCTGGCTTAGTATGAATGTTAGTCTGATTTCTTGAAAATAACCTCTAGAGTATTGAAGCCGTATTCCACATACCTTTGTTTTTTTAATTTGGGGTTGGGTGAAAGAGAATGTCTACTTTATCAAACCAACGACTTTAGAGGAACTTGAAGGGTGAATACTTAAAGTTATGACTTCCATCACGGAAGAGTTTCTTGTGAAATTAGATGGACTTATCCATGTCCATTTTCTTCTGACATGTTGTTTGAGCCATGTGTTTGCAATAGCGTAGCCTTCTTGTCTGCATCGGTCTATCAGTAGTTCTCTTCTCTCCATAAAGTCAAATGATGTTCTCCACTCGTTTCTCACCAACTTTGGCGCTAAACATCTCCCATGATTAAAGTTATTTCATTCTTTTTGCGATGCTTTTTTCCCTTCTCTATTTCTTCGTAGATGCAGTAAGGAACTTTTTTTTCCGAATGCGTTAAGTGTCAATCAATTGATACTGCTAGCATTCATCATGATCCTGGGGAACTGGGCATTAAAGGAAAGTAAGACAAGATTAGCCATCTTGGCCTTCCATACTTGACAATGGTTAATTGTAGTCCAGGAAGATTGAAGATTTGGCGAGAGATGAAGAATGAAACCGTACACCCTACCCTCTATAATTTTGGGTGCAGAAATTGAATGCAAAGTTGAAACTGTCGAATGATTGCATAAAGGCTCATTTTCTGAAAGAGGAGATAATTAATGATTAAAAACAACAAATTCTTGTACAAAGTCCTCCACGCACAATTGATACAAAAAAAACAAAACAACTCAACAATTCTGTGTAAATGTTGTTGACTGAATCACTGAGAAAACTTTTCTTATGTACTTTTACAAGTTTGACAGAATTCCTACAGAACAGAAGCAAAACAACATGTTAGAAACAATAGGTTGAAATTGAATTGGGAAGTGTCGAATTTGATTTGGAATTTTGAATTTTAACTTGACAACGTGTGAAATTGACTGAAAAAGTTTGAATTTCGTCTATATTTGACCAGAAAAAAGTGAATTATTATTATTATTATTATTATTATTATTATTATTATTATTATTATTATTATTATTATTATTATTATCATTATTATTATTATTATTATTATTATTATTATTATTATTATTATTATTATTATTATTACTATTATTATCATTATTATCAAAAAAATCGTGAGAAACACTCACAAATTGTTGGGTAACTTGATACCGCTTTGAAGACATGAATTGGAAATGGCTAATCGCGATTTGACTCTGTAATGTTTATTGTTCACTAAGGATTTGTAAGTAAAACATTATTGTCATCCGCCACCTATCGCTCTCTCTCTCTCTCTCTCTCTCTCTCTCTCTCTCTCTCTCTCTCTCTCTTCTTTCTCACACACGATTTTCTTGGTTGAATGTCCTGGGAAAGTTGGGTTTCTGATTACATGTTAACCAGTATCGGGTAATCGAGCTCGGTACCTTCCGAATACGAAGCAAAGACCGTACCGCTGAGCCATTTTGAGTTTTTTGACAAGATGAGTGTCATTTTAATCGATCGAGATTTGAAGGACCTGGCGATTTGCAGTGAGGGATATTGTAATAACTTTATTAATGGCACTCTACCAGGTGACGTATGCTTTATGAAATGGATACTTCTTTCCACATGGCCTGTTGGGTTATTAATGAAGCAACTTCGAGCGCATTGATCATGGTAAATAAGAGGCAACATGGCTAAGCGGTAGGCCCTTAACCTTGCACGAAAGGCATCGAGTTTGAATATCCGTTTCGCTTTGTGGCCTTGAGCAAAGTCACTTAGTCCGAGCTCACTTTGCGGCGCTGCACTGCGGCTGACATCTATGTTATTCCAGTCTTTCCTTGGAATAGGCACTTTGATAACCACTCTTGGATAGTCATCATAAAATGTAAACAATGGCAGTGATTGGTTGACATAACAAACTACACAGGATTTACTATCGAAGGTATGGGTCTAAGTAAAATACCCACTGTTCTACCGCTTGATTAATAAAACAAACACAGAAAACTATGTGTCAATATAAATGTTTTTAATGTGATCGAAAACATTGTGTGATAACTGGTCATTCATTTTGCGGTGTAAACACAATAACAATGATCAGAGAGAGGTCGATATATCATTCACGTTCTTGTTTATAAAAAAACCAACTATGTTTGTCCGATACGTTGAATGTGTGTCATTAAATTCCATGTCCTAATTGGTCATATATATATATATATATATATATAATATATATATATATATATTATATATATATATGTGTGTGTGTGTGTGTGTGTGTGTGTGTGTGTGTGTGTGAGTGTTGGTTGGTACTCGTAGGTACGAAAGTGCTCGATAATGATGGCTAGAGCTAATATAAAATATAAATTGTATCACTCACTTATATGTGGCCAAAACGTATGTTTCTGTGGCTTTCATCCACATCTATGCCAACTGGACACGTGGACAAAAGCCACAGAAACATATGTTTATATATATATATATATATATATATATATATATATATATATTATGTATGTATGCATGTAGTATGTATGTATGTATGTATGTATGTATGTATGTATGTATGTATGTATGTATGTATGTATGTATGTATGTATGTATGTATGTATTAGGTATGTATATATATAATAATATATATATATATATATATATATATATATAAGTATCAATCCACTGTTTAGGTGACCACTGTGAAATGCCCCAATTGGAGGACCAATCATATGTCTTCTTCAAATTGATTAAACTATTCAATCTTTGTTCAGATGAGTATAGTTTGGTGCCCTACAATGATTTATGAACATAATTCTGATGCTTGATGATCACAATGGTATATAGAAAATTACTCGGTCCCCCTACTGTTTTACTAAGTGTTTCTGCTGCTTTAAGGAGACATTTGGTAAAAACATGTTTTTAGGGAGACCACATTA
>NC_088363.1:40658209-40673137 GCF_034508935.2 Berghia stephanieae
TCTGATAATGTAATATTTACGTCATATGGAGAACTTAATCGGGTTTAAACTTAAAAGCACTCTGGTTATTCTTAAACTCGTGTAGAAAATTGCCCTGTCATGTCTTTACTTTTTGATGTCATTTTTTTTTTTTTTTTTTGTGACCTCGAAATCGTTGATCACGCCAGCACGAAGGTATTGAAGATCGTTATTGGGGTCAATAACCATTTTGTCTCTGCGCTTGCCGTACTTTTTAACATATAAATGACACGGCTTCAGCCTGATAATGTAACCGCGTCTTTAGAGAATTAAGGCCATCTGTATCCACCGCCCATGAGTTGTTTACATTTTCATTAAAACAAATCACATCTACACACCCCGCGAAATTTTATCTTCAGTTTGCGGCGATTCTCGGCTTGGTGAGGTTGGGAAACCGTAATCTCATTTTCTTACTAACTTATAGGCCTATATTTTGTATTTTTACTAATCAACACCCCTTTTTGACGGTACCGTCGCGTTTTTATATGTATTGTATTATTCCCATGACTAATCACAAGTTTCTAGATCATTTCAGAGTTCACAGAAGTTGGAAGAAGACGGAGGACAGGACCGGATTCATTTTGTAAGATTTCATCTAGAATGGTAAGTTTTCAGGGGCTTTTTTCAGTTTCGTTCGTCATTTTCTTGGGACTCCAACATTATCCCACCACCAGTGTCTAATCACTCTTAATTGTTTGAGTTTCAGATGGACCATCCAGGAAGACAACGAAATTTCAAGGGAGTCGACATCATCTACAGGTAAGAAATTTAATCTTTTTATCGTGATTTTTTTAAAAAATCACGTTTGAATTTTACAAACTGAAATAGTAGATACCGATATGCCACCTTAGATTGCCTTCAGCATTAATCAACATGAGGTATTTATGAAAGTGAACAGATTCATGGAGATAATTCATATTCGAGAGATTAACTGTTGAGGTAAAAAACAAACAAAAAACATCTAAGTTATTGTTAATTATATTAGTTGGTGAGACTGCATTTCTTTCAAAACATAATTTCTTCAATAATCTAATTATATACAAATTCAAAATATTAACAAGAATTACGTTTTTCAAAAATTCACTACAGGACGGAATCAAGAGACCGGATTGGATCGTGTATTCTTCAAAGGATTGGATTCGTAACGGAGACTTCATCACGAGGTAGGAATTATATTCTCTCTCCTCTCTCTCTCTCCTCTCTCTCTCTCTCTCTCTCTCTCTCTCTCTTCTCTCTCTCTCTCTCTCTTCTTTCTCTCTCTCTTTCTTCTCTCTCTCTCTCATCTCTCTCTTCCTCCCTCTCTCTCTCTCTCTTCTCTCTCTCTCTCTCTCTCTCTCTCTCTCTCTCTCCCTCCCTCTCTCTCTCTCTCTCTCTCTCTCTCTCTCTCCTCCCTCCTCTCTCTCTCTCTCTCTCTCTCTCTCTCCTCTCTTTCTTTCTTTCTCTTGGCTCAGTTCACCGGGGAAAGAGTTGTAGGGTAAGGACATGATATTTTAATAATTATTGCTTAACAATTAATTTGACAATGATTGGATAAATGATAAAGATTTATATAGTACGAGTACGACAACTTTTTAACAGCTGTAGACTGTAAACTCCTACTGAAGAGAAAAAATTAGACGATAAAAGAAACCACAAGGCACCAAGTGATCAAAGATATGAAACTATTCGAAACTTATGGCACATATCAATGTAATATTATAATTTGCTGGCTGATGATCATATAGTAGCTTTGTCTATAATACTTTTGAGGACGTTCCTTTAAATATATGGTAATATTATTCGTTTGCGTTGTGTTGTAGATGTTAAATACAGTCGAGATAACTAGGCCTAGTGCACTAGCAAGAATTTTTCAAAATAGTGATATGGGTATTAATTTAGCGTAGAAAAAGAAAGGGGAGTAAAACATTTACTGGAGTGAAAAAATTATCGCTCTATCTCAACTGGTTAAAAAGTTATGACCGTTTATGTGGTGGAAAATCTCTATATAGGAAAATATGTGACCAAAACACAGCAACCCAATGGATAATCAAGTATAATTCAGTAACTGCTTCAGATACATCTATGAAATTTTTACATGCGGTAATTCAACATCTCTGTAATACATTGCAAACAGAAAAAGAATTATTTATTGAGAGAGAAAAGTATAGTTTAGAGCTGAAACAGCTGAAATCAAGGAAAAATAGATCACGACATGCAAATGAATGACCTATTGTAATTTTGGAAAAGTCAACAATAAAATATTTATTCACATGAAGATAGACCAAATATACCACTGAATCGGCGTCATTTAGTTGTTCACTTTGAACTTTTCAAAATGAAAATAGACCTCATAAAAGCAAAGATATTGACTGATAAATGTTTGAGGTGGTGTATTAGTGTTTAAAATATCGAAAATAGGTGATTTTAAAAACTTCCGCTCCCCTGTTCCCCAAAATTGAACAGTCGCCCGTCAAAGAATGAAAAACGTCAAAATCAACGCTGTGATTATCCCCAGACACCTGTCTGGGGATAATAAAATTTCGTTATCCCCAGACACCTTTTCATTATCCCCAGACGCATATTTGAAACTCCGCTCTTTTAAACAATTATCCCCATGCCAGAATATGGAATGTTTCCAAATGCGCATAGAAATAAGGAACGAAGCGGCAATTCGGACCCGAGTCTGAATTGCTTCCCGTGGCAATTCGGACTCCTGCCACAATGCGCCTGCGCAATCACAGGAAGTGTCGGAAGTGGAAACTGGGGCGAAAGTGAAGCGTGGTAGGTAGGGTGGGGGGAGAAGCTGCTCGTTCTCAGTTGTCAGTGTCAGTTGTCAGTCGGTAGGAGGGCGAGTGAGGAGCAAGTCACGTTTTAGAACTCCCGAAGTGACTGCCTTCAAAAGCGGTGATCTATTATTCCCCTTTGTCTTACTTTTTCTTGAGTACTTTTTAATTGTAATTCTAGAACTTTTTGCTATCCAATTTCTCCAGTTTTACTGGCGCTGATATGACCTAAATATGTTGCAAGCTCCTTTAAAAAACTAAACATAGATCTAAATAATCGTGGTCTTTGGGAGATTACAATTGTAGTCGCAATTGTAAACGTTAACAATCAATTTGCCCTCGCAGATAAAAGAGTGTCTTTGTGTAATGATTGGAAGATTTATTTGATTTGCCATGAGCGTGTTGCCAAAGATACATGCATGACATATCTCTACATTAATATAATTTGTCATTTGCCGCCGTGAAAAAGTGCAATATGACTTTGGGCATTGGGCGTTTTATTTAAAAGGCAGTCTAGGTCGGGCTTTGACAAAAGGCAGTGTCTTAATTCCTTTTTAATTAAAAAAATATGCTGTTTTATTTTTATATATAAAAATAGAGGCGATTCTTGGCAGCAAGCCATGCAATAGAGCCCCGCCACTGGGGTAGGGGCAGAGTACTGTCAAACACTAATATTATTAGATAATACTGGACTAGGTACCAAAATAAAATAAACACTGGTTGAATACAGAAAGAAAATGATCAACTGGTAATGGGATTGGTGGGGGGGGGGGGTAACCCACAAACGACCGAGGTGCTGGATGCAGGGGAGAACATGGTGCTACGAGATCAAAGAGAAAAAGCCGCCGGCTCTTGGGTTGTGGAAATGATTGCTGGGGGGGGGGGGGGGGGGGGAGTGTGTGTGTGTGATTATTCTGTTTTTAATGAATTAGAGATACTCATGAGTGTGTGTATGTGTTCAGGAAGACCAATACGGTTTCTATAGCTGCAAACGGAATAGTAACTGAGAGTTTCACTAATGATAAGTTCATCATTCGGGCGCATTGCATTGCAGTATTCCGAATCGAAGAGCCATGAAGTTATTCAGACTCGACCCTGGTTAGCCACGGAGTTCTATTCAGTTTAGACTCGAGTCCGAATTGCCACGGGAAGCAATTCAGACTCGGGTCCGAATTGCCACGGGAAGCAATTCAGACCCGGGTCCGAATAGCCTTTTCCAATAAGGAAAGTTAATAAAATATCTATAAAAACATAAAATTAACCAACATTAAAATCAGTTGTTACTACATATACACAATATGCGTCAACTTCGAAGTGGCTATCATGGCCGAATGGTTTAGTCGTCTGCCCTGGAAGTTTGACCAGAATCGACGTTGTGGGTTCGAATCCTGGTAACGTCACTTTTTTTTTTAATTTTTTAAATTCCGTCTTCTTTTTACAGAACGTTGAAATGGATAAATGTCCCATCCATCCTCCCCCACCTCTTTTTTAAATTTTTTATTAAACTCACTCTCTCTTTAAGAAATTCATGCTCAGAAACGGAACATTTACATAAAGGTTAAGCAAACAAAAAAACTCTAAGGTTTAGGTCAAAATAAAAAAGAAAAAGAGAGATTTCCCTCGGAGCAGGGAATAGTGTTAACAATAATAATAATAATAATAATAATAATAACAATTATAATAATAATAACAATTATAATAATAATAATAATAATAATAATAATAATAATAATAATAATAATAATAATAATAATAATAATAATAATAACAATTATAATAATAATAACAATTATAATAATAATAATAATAATAATAATAATAATAATAATAATAATAATAATAATAATAATAATAATAATAGGCGTCTGGGAATAATGACAGCCCAAAATCAAAATCGATCAGAAAAAAAGAAAGAGAAGCGTAACTTATAAAATGAATGTATGGACATGAAAATGCCAATTAATTGAATAATGTAAAACAAAAATAACTTACATTAATTGCATATATTGTAAGAAAAACAGTTGTAAAGTTTTGATGTGGATTGACGAAGTTATCTCTCAAGTAAAAAAAAAAGCGCAGCAGACGACAGGAAGTGAATCAATATTATAAGAAAATCTTGTGCAAACAATCGAGGACAAGTTCTATTTTTTGGGGGAGCTATAACTTTTGAGTGCAACCATATTTTGCTCTGAAATTTTTAGAGAAGCTACTTAAATATATATCTCAGAAGGACGTTTTTTTTTAGTAAGAAGGACCATCTCTGGTTTAAAAGTTATAAACGTTTAAACACACAATCTCTTTACACAAAGATTTCTCAAAATCACGATATGGGAAGATAATAATATTAGAATGACTGTATGTAGAATTTTATGCCCTTTCCAATGATATATAATACTTGCCATTTCATTTCACTGAGAAAGAAAAATGAATATTTTAAAAACACTCCTAAAAATTTTCCCCTCAAAAACGGAAACAGAAATCCTTGCCTCTTTTCAACTCGCGAGGGCTACTTCTTGCAAGTGCCTAGATATATAGAATTCTAAGTCTAATTTCTTACACTACAGATAAGACGTCTTCGCTTACAGTCAAAGCTTTATTCGTTGTAGTAAATTCATTCCGAATCCAAATAAAATAAAATGGATGGATTTCAATTTCAGGGTCCGTAATATCGAACCAAATTGGTCACCCCAAATTATCTGTACATGCCCATACACAATTCCATTATCCATACGCTTCACTACAGTGTGTCACATAACTATACTATAACGCCGTCACATAAAGCCTTTTTGTGTGTTTACATAGCGCTCTTTTTCACGGTGTATTGAATTTTTTTTTTAGATAATAAAAAAATCTTGCACTAGACTAGACATAAAAATCGACATTCATACCAAGCTGAACTGAATTCATCTGAATGAGTATAATCCACATTAATTAGACTGTTAACGGTTTTTTCAAAAGTAAATTGAATTTGAAAGCATTGAATTCAATAGCTTTTAACAGCCTCATAAGCCAAATATTTTAAACTGTGTGGTGTAATATGAGTCAATATTGGAGGTCAAAATAATTAACTGAGTTATGCCCCTTTGTATTTTAAGAACTGAGATTCTTTGCAGGTGATTTTTACAATGAAGCACCTCAAAATACAAGGAAAGCTTTCATGTGCTTATAGAAATAGTGAAATAACGATAAGTATTCAATTGTAAGCTTCAATTTATTAGACAAAAGACAGATACTGTCTTACAATTCAATACTTACCGTTTTTTTTCTTCTTCGAGCTTCAATCAGCACCATTTTAATTATAGAAATAGTGTATCTGCACAATATATCAAACTTTGAAAAAAATTCCAGCCGACAATTTGATGCATACGGGAATTGTAGAATGAACAAATCTAATTTATGACTGTTTTGTTAGACTCCGATCTCACCATTTTCTAATCCATTGTTTGGAATTCACAAACAGAGTTTTACAAACTGAAATCATAGATTCCAGTATTCCACCTTAGATTGCCTTCAGCATTAACCAACATTTGGTATTTACCGAAGTGACAATTTTTCTCCTGATAATTCATTTTCAAGAGTTTGATTTTATTTTTTTAATTGGCGAGGTCAAAAAATTATTAGTTACTATTATCATTAAGTGCAAGGCTGCATATCTTTCAAAACATAATTTCTTTGCTCATTATCTGTTTACAAATTCAAAACATAATCAAGAAATACATCTTTTATTTTTAATTCACTAAAGGACAGCATGAAGATACAGGATTACATCGTGTATTCATCAAAAGATTGTATTCGTAATGGAGATCCAATCTTGAGGTAGGTATTCCATTTAGTTCTCTCTCTCTCTCTCTCTCTCTCTCTCTCTCTCTCTCTCTCTCTCTCTCTCTCTCTCTCTCTCTCTCTCTCTCCCTCTCTTTTTCTCTCTCTTTCTCTCTCTCTCTCTCAAACCTTCTGTGTCTCTCTGTCTCTCTCTATCTCTTTTTCTGTCTGTCTCTCTGTTGGCTTAGTTATTTGGTGAAGTAAAATACTAGCGAAAGAATGAAAATGGAAAGGCTTCATATGGGAACAAATCAAATAATGGACGTTTCGGGTACAAACCCTTCGTCAGCACAACAATACACAAATAAACGTGGAAAACAAATAAAATAGAATGAAAAATAACTTGTATCGCCTCAACCCCCCGCCCCCCCTCCCTCCCCTTTTTTATTTATTTATTTTTTTTCTTTTTTTTCTGTTGACGTTGTTGCTTTGTTTGTTTGTTTGTTTGTTTGTTTTTTTTTTTTGGGTTTTTTTGTTCTTTTGTTGTTTTTTTTTCTCTTCTCTCCACTCTTTTCTATCTATCTATCTATCTATCTATCTATCTATCTATCTATCTATCTATCTATCTATCTATCTATCTATCTATCTATCTATCTATCTGTCTATCCATCTATCTATCTATCTATCTATTTATCTGTATTTTCCACTTTACTATCGCATCGCCATCTGATCGTTCGTATTTCCTTCGCGAAGATTCGACCTTCGCTCATCCAACAACCCCCCCCCCCCCCCCCCACCTCCGCCGTGACTCTTTCAACTCCTCGCCCTCTCCAACGCCCCCTACTGTTTCACAAGAGCTTTCTACTACTACTACTATTACTACTATTACTACTACTACTACTACTACTACTACTACTACTACTACTACTACTACTACTACTACTACTACCACTTATATGTCTTTTATCTTCCATTATTTTCTGGAAAGTTCTGTTCCCTGACGCTGACCTTTTCTTATCAATTAGATCACCCCCCTGGGGCACCCTATCCTCTACCCACGCCATGCTAACATTTCATTCATACTGCAACCACCATTGAGTACAGACAATACAAGTTATTTTTCATTATATTTTATCTGTTTTCCACGTTTATTTGTGTATTGTTGTGCTGACGAAGGGTTTGTACCCGAAACGTCCATTGTCTTTTTTGTTCCCATATGAAGCCTTTCCATTTTAACTCTTTCGTTAGTATTTTACGACACCGGCTTCAGGCAGCCCTTACTGTTTTCTACTTAACTGGTGAAGGCGTTGTATAGAAAGGGGTACAAAACAAAAACTGTACTACTGAGCCACACTTCCCCACCCAACTGAAACTGAAACAGTGATAAAGATCAATGTATCCTGCCAAAAACATGGTTATAAAGAGTTCACAAGTGATAAAATTAATAAAACTGGCCCACCATTTAAAGAAAATGTGTCTCTATCCTTACTGTAAAATATTTTCTCGTCATTTAGCTAACAACTACAAAGTAAAATTGCTTATAGTTATAGTAGTAGAATTCTCTTTTTACTAATGTTATATATTGAAATAATCAGGAGTTTGGTTTGATGAGTATAAACTCTCATAAGTGTCATAAAATCTGTCTGTGCTGCACGATTAATAGCCTTGTGCTATGTCTTCATTTAGAAGTTAGCTTTTGAGGCTCAACAGGGGAACAGAACTTGTCACATTGTTTTAGTAGTTAACCAGTTGAGCTATCGGGATGAATGTAAAGATGATCTGAACGTTAGTTGTGAGACTGCATTTCTTTCCAAACATAACTTCTTGGATCACAACATAAACAAGAATAACGTTTTTTATTATTTTCTCAAGGATGGACAGGATTGGATTGTGTTTTCTTCATAGGACTGGAGCCTTCTCTTTGAGGTAGGAATGTCTGTTGGTCTTCTTTCTCTCTCTCCCTCTCTCTACCTCCCTCACCCTCTTCCTCTCTCTCTCTCTCTGTCTCTCTCTCTCTCTCTCTCTCTCTCTCTCTCTCTCTCTCTCTCTCTCTCTCTCTCTCTCTCTCCCTCTCTCTATCTATCTGTGTGTTCCTCTTAGTGGGGACCTGTGCTTGTGTCAGGATGAGACATTTAGGTGATCTCAAACTAAGTACATTGATAGTGGCTCTACATCTACATCTGTTCCCTATTTGATCTCCCCTGTCTCCCTTTTTCTTGGGTACTTTGATTGTAATTCTAGAAATTTTTACTATCCCACTTTCTTCCTTTTTACTGGCGCTGATATTACCTAAATGTGTGGCAAGCGCCGTAAATCCCTTAAAAACGAACATACTACCACTACTTCAAGCACCACCACCATTACTACTGCTACTACTGCTATTGCTACTACTACTACTACTACTACTACTACTACTACTACTACTACTACTACTACTACTACTACTACTACTACTACTACTACTACCACCACTACTACTACTACTACTACTACTACTAATAATAATGATAATAATAATAATAATCTCTAATACTACTTCTACTACTACTACTACTACTACTACTACTACTACTACTACTACTACTACTACTAATCTCTAATACTACTTCTACTACTACTAATCAGTGATGCCAAAACTCCGGTCTCACAGGAAAAAAACTATGGTCGGGAGCCAAAAATTTCGGTAGCGGGCAACTTCCGTCAAATTCCGGTGAGGTCAATTTGTTCCAAGGATACCCCCCCCCCCCTTCCAAACACCTCATCATCACTGCCACTAATATTACAACCATCGTCACTACTACTACAACCACCACCACCACATCATCATTACCACTGCTACTACAACCACAACCACCACATCATCACTACCACTACTACTACAACCACCACCACCACATCATCATTATCACTACTACTACTACAACGACCACCACTACATTATCATCACTACCACGACTACTACTATAACCACCACATCATCATTATCACTACTACTACAACCACCACCACCACCACATCATCACAACCACTACTACTACAACCACCACATCATCATTACTACTACTACAACCACCACCGCCACCATACATCATCACTATCACTACTACTTCAACCACCCCCACCACATCATAATCACTGCAACTACCACTACTACTACAACCACCACCACATCATCACTACCACTACTACTACAACCACCACCACCACATCATCATTATCACTACTACTACAACCACCACCACTACATCATCACTACCACCACTACTACAAGCACCACCATATCATCATCACTATCATTTGTACTACAACCACCACCACCACCACATCATCATCACTACCACTACTACTACAACCACCACCACCACCACATCATCATCACTACCATTGCTACTACGACTACCACCACCACATCATCATCACCACAACTACTACTACTACTACTACAACAACCACCACTGCAACATCATCATTACTACCACTACTTCTACAACCACCATCACCACATCATCACTACCACTACTACTACAACCACCACATCATCATTACCACTTCTACTACTACAACCACCACCACCACATCATCACTACCACTACTACTGCAACCACCACCATCACCACATCATCATTACCACTACTACGACTAC
The DNA here is from genome assembly GCF_034508935.2 of Berghia stephanieae. Classification (NCBI taxonomy): domain Eukaryota; kingdom Metazoa; phylum Mollusca; class Gastropoda; order Nudibranchia; family Aeolidiidae; genus Berghia; species Berghia stephanieae. The sequence goes on from NC_088363.1 coordinate 40,668,392, forward strand.
AACCACAACCACTACATTCTCATCACTACCACGACTACTACTACAATCACCACTATCACATCATCATCATTACCATTTGTATGGGGATCCTTACCTCCCATAGCGGGCAGGGAGGTACAAACTGTGTCTTCTATCACCTTATATCTGTTATCCAACATGCTTTCTGTCTTTGTCTCGGAATGAGATTACTTGGTTTTGTCCTGGCACTGGCAAATGCATAGTTATTGTTTTGGGAGATGATATTTTTTCCTTGTAAATCATCTCTCTGTTATGTATTATTTTTATTTTGAATGTATAATGTAAGCATTTGAGTGTGTTCCTCTTTGTTGGGTTTTGTGCTTGTGTCTGGATGAGACTTGTAGGTGATTTCAAACTAAGTACATTGGTGGTATGCTCTTGGAATCTACATCTGAGCCCTATTTGTTCTCAATTCCCCTTTGTCTTACTTTTTCTTGAATGCTTTATTTGTAATTCTAGAACTTTTTACTATCGCATTTTCTTCCTTTTTACTGGCGCTGATATAACCTAAATGTGTTGCAAGCACCGTAAATCCCTTAAAAACAAAACAAACATACCGTTTGTACTACAACCACCATCACCACTAACATCAACATCACGACCACAACACTACAACCACTATGCCACCACCACATCATCATCACTACAAATACTACTTCAACCACCACCACCACATCATCAGCACTACCACTACTACTTCAACCACCACCATATCATCATCACAACCACTATTACTACAACCACGAACACCACCTCATCCTCACTACCACCAGTATACTACAGGAAACTATGGGATTGTATTTTGCAATGTGTTTATGTAACATTCCAATTCCTTTCTCTTGTGTGCGGAAATTCCTCTTTCAACATTGATATTCCTATGAGTGGTGTCTGAAACTCCTGTGAGCCAAATTTAAAGTTGGCGTCTCTGACTACTACTTCTACTACTACTACTACTACTACTACTACTACTACTACTACTACTACTACTACTACTACTACTACTACTACTACTAATACAACTAATACTTCTACTTCTTCTACTAATTCTAACATCTAATACTACTACCACTATCACCACCACATCATCGTCATCATCACCATCATCAACATCATCATCACTACTACTACTACTACTACTACTACTACTACCACTACTACAATCATCACCACCACTCATCACTGCTACTGCAAACGCCACCACGACATCATCATCATCAATACCACTGCTTCTACAGCTATAATCACCACATCAACACTACTGCCACTACCACTACAACCACCATGACATCATCACCACAATTACTACTAAAACCACCATTATACAGCATTACCACCACTGCAACAACCACCACCACCACATTATCATTAATAAAACTTTGCTTACAACCACCACCACCACCACATCATAATCACTACCATCGTTATTACAATTAGCTCCTCCAGATCATCATCCTACAACTTTTACTACAACCACAACCACCACATCATCATTACTAATACCACCAGTACAACCACCTACATATCATCACCACACCACGACCACTGCACATCACCACAACTACAACCACTACTACCAACACATTATCATCACTACCACTACTACCACAACCACAACCACCCCATCATCATCACTGAAACCACAACTATCACATCATCAATACCAGTACGACTACAACCGTCACTGCCACATCAACCTTTCTACCACTACTACTACAACCACCACCGCCACTCATCCTCCTCTCTACAACCACCACCACCACCACATCATCATCACTACTGCTACAGCCACCACCATCAACACCACTACCACTGCTATTACTACAACCACCGCCTCCACATCATTATCACTACTTCCAATACAACTACAATTACAAGCACATTATCATCATACCACTACTACTACTACTACTACTACTACTACTACTACTACTACTACTACTACTACTACAAATGCAGTCAACTCCACCTCATCATCACTACAACTACTACTACATGCACCAAAACATAATCTTCACTACAAATACAACCACTGCTACCACATCATCATCACTACTACTACTACTACTACTACGACTACTACTACGACTACTACTACTACTACTACTACTAAGACAGGAGGTAAATATTTTCATCGAGGCAGTAATTGCAAATAATAGCGTGCAATATGTGTTTTGATCATCTTTTTTGTGCACCATGAATGTCATATTGTAGGTGTTAAATAGGCCTCTCACAAAATAGTATGTATATAATACTAAGACGAGACCTCTCACAAAAGATTATGTTTATTATACTAAGAACAGGCCTTTTATAAAATATTATGTATAAACTGAGACTAGGCCTCTCACAAAATATGTATATACTAAGACTAGGCCTTTCACCAAATAGTATGTATAAAACCTAAGACAAGTTCTCTCGCAAAATAGTTTGTATATACTAAGACTACAAAAGACTTAGTTGAAGCAAACCTTGAAAATCTTGAAAGATAGAAAGCCCAGGATTAGACAAGAATCAACAAAAGTTGAACTAGATGTGAAGTCAAAGAACTGATTTTTTTTCCCTGCATTTTATGATCTGTTACTTTTTGTTACAGATATTTGACGTCATCAAGCTCCAGGAATCGAGATTGGCCATATGTGGGCGGTAGGGGCGGTGGCCAGCAGGGATGGTGAGGTCATGGAGGATGATTCTGGTATTCAGCGGAGTAATGGGATGGGTTATATTGGAGGGCCCCGGGGATTGTAATGGCAGTGATCAAGATGTTGGAGGAGTTGTTGGTGGCGAGGTGATGATGGGGATGTAGATGGTGGAGCAACAATAGTGACATTGTTGGTGAAGGTGGCATTGTTGGGTGACGGGATGATGGAAATCATGATGGGAGGGTTGTGGTGGTGAAGGGATGATGATGGGAAGTGATGATGATGGCAATGGTTGTGAAGGGAGGTAATGGTGGAGGAAGTGATGATGGTGGTATTGGTGGGGTTGTAGTGATTGTGATGTAGAGATTGTGTTCGTCGAGGAAGGTGGTGGTGGGTGGAAGTTGTGGGGAGGATGAGGATGCTGGAGGTAGATTCAGTGATAAAGTGAAGGTGGTGGTGTGGTTCTGGACTTGGGTTTGAGTTGATTCCAACTGGTTAGGGCCGGGTGAGTTACATTCGTGTTCTTTGTTGACAAGATGATTGTGGTTGGCATTCGCATGGATTTGAAATACAGATAAGTGTGCTTCTACCGGTGGGGGTGTATTTGTTTGTGTTTCATGTCCATACCCAAGTGCAGTAGGCGGACTGGAGGCCTACAGGAAGCCCGAATGTGTTTGGGCAGAATGTTGATTTACAATTGTCTTGAAGACAGGGATAGGGATGTGATTTGTTTGACTCTTTCTGGATGGGTCACCTTGATCCTGGGTTTGGAACTGTGCCATTTACTGGATCTTTATTGTTGAACCTGCTTCTATCGTTTTCGCCAAGCCATGGCTTTCACTTATTACCACTAACCTCACATCATGGTCTCTTCTATCACAACCCCTATGACTCTACCATTACTTCCCATCATCCCTTCCAAAGCTATCACCTCCCAACACAACCATTGCCATCAGAATCGCCTCCCATCATCATCATCTTCACCACCATAGCCCTGCCGGAGTGATTTCCATCATCACGTCACCTGCCTTGCCATTTTTACCATCATTGTCACTGCTGCTGCTTCCATCATCTACATCCCTGCCATCACTTTTATATCAACAATACTTTCTTCATCTTGAGCTCTGCTGGTGCAATCTCTGCCGATCTGACCCTGAAAATTACTCTTAGAACACCATGATCATTTAAAGTGGCTTTATCGTCCCTGCCACCTTGCAAGGCAAGCAAGACAAGCAAGGCAAGCAAGTCAAGCAAGGCAAGCAAGTCAAGCAAGTCAAGCCATCAATGGTGACTCTTATCACCATTGCCACTATCACCATCAATGGTGACTATCATCACCATTGCCTCTTTCACCATCAATGGTGACTCTCATCACCATTGCCTCTTTCACCATCAATGGTGAATCTTATCACCATTGCCTCTTTCACCCAATGGTGACTCTTATCACCATTGACTCTTGTCACCATCAATGGTGACTCTTATCACCATTGACTCTTGTCACCATCAATGGTGACTCTTATCACCATCGACTCTGTCACCATCAATGGTGACTCTTATCACCATTGCCTCTTTCACTATCAATGGTGACTTTTATCACCATTGACTCTTTCACCATCAATGGTGACTCTTATCACCATTGCCTCCTTCACCATCAACGGTGACTCTTATCACCATTGCCTCTTTCACCATCAATGGTGACTCTTATCACCATTGCTCCTTTCATCGCGTCCTTTCCTATTTTTTTCAAGCCTATATTATACACTCAAGCACTTAAAGAATTCATTCACCGTTAATAAGATTTAAATGCCCAATCTTTAACTTCAGATATGGTAAACTTTCAGTTGTTTTTGTCGTATTTTTTCAAGTTGCAGTGTTGTGTCATTTTTCTTTAATCTTAATTTTTTGTTCACAATATTTCATCAATTCTCAACATGACATATGGGAATATCTATTACAATTACCTTGTAGTTGGATAGAAAGATAATTTTCTTAAGAAAAGTCATCTCATCAAAATTAAAAGAAATTTTTTTCCTGTCTCAGAATTTTCAATGGCCATTTTAATGTTAATGACTCGCGTACTGTATAAAATAGC
>NC_088363.1:40673237-40703237 GCF_034508935.2 Berghia stephanieae
AATTTTTCATCGTCCCCTTCCTCTTTCCTCTTCCCCTTCTTCTTCTTTTTTTTTCTTCTTCTTCTTCTTTTTCTTTTATTCTTCTTTTAACACTTCTTCCCCTCTCTTCCTCTTCCTCTCTTCTCCTCTTCTTCTTCTTCTTCTTCTTTTTTCTTCTTCTTCTTCTTCTTCTTCTTCTTCTTCTTCTTCTTCTTCTTCTTCTTCTCTTCTTCTTCTTCTTCTTCTTTTCTTCTTTTGTTTTTTCTTCTTCTTCTTCTTCTTCTTCTTCTCTTCTTCTTCTTCTTCTTCTTTTCTTTTCTTCTTCTCTCTTCTTCTTCTTCTTCTTCTTCTTCTTCTTCTTCTTCTTTTTCTTCTTCTTCTTCTTCTTCTCTTCTTCCTTCTTCTTCTTCCTTCTTCTTCTTCTTCTTCTTCTTCTTCTTCTTCTTCTCTCTTCTTCTTCTTCTTTCTTTTCTTCTTCTTCTTCTTCCTTCTCTCTCCTCTCTTCTTCTTCCTCTTATTCTTCTTCTTCTTCTTTTCTTCCTTCTTCTCTTCTTCTTCTTCTTCTTCTTCTTTCTTCTCCTTCTTCTTTCTTCTTCTTCTTCTTCTTCTTCTTCTTCTTCTCTTTCTCTTCTTCTTTCTTCTTTCTTCTTCTTTCTTTTCTTCTTCTTCTTCTTCTTCTTCTTCTTCTTCTTCTTCTTCTTCTTCTTCTTCTTCTTGTTCTTCTTTTTCTAGAAGTAACATATATTGCCAGTTGGACTGTGTGTTTATTTGCTCCTTGCCAAGGAAGAAATATATCATTTCTGTAAGGAAATGGGCCAAAAGTATTTTTATCTTTTTTACTCGTTTAAATATATAATACGATGTTGAATTAAGCAAAGTCAAACATGGAATTTAAACAAAATGAAATTCATTGTAATTGGATATGGCATTTTATTTGGCATCTTTTAAAGAAATCACCAACATGTTCTAATAATTTGTAATAACCATTAACTGTTTATTGCTCGCACAAATTATAAGATGCTACCACTTTCTAACATAGATTTTTAAATCTTGATATTTAATGACATTGTATATAGTTTTGATGAGTGTTTATAATAATGTATTTAGGACATACATATGTAATCTCATTGTATATATAAAATCCACATATACTTGTGGGGCTGTATTTTATATTGTCTTTTTACAATTGATCCAATTTTATTTCCATACTGTCTGGTGACCTGCCACTCAAAACTTTCATAATTCTCAATTATATCGGCTCAGACCACTCAGAGAAAATGTTTAATTTTTTAATCACATTCTTGGCTTGTTGAATTTGATATTGTCACACGATTTAGTGTGACCAATTCTAAAGTTAAGATATTTTTATGGTTAAAGTGGTGAGAGTGAAAACGCGTGTTGTAAAAATAATTAATGCAGTTGTGAAATGATAAACACTCCTGCTAAAAGGAATACAGTTTTGTCCTTTCCAACGTTTTGAAATTATGATGTATTATGTATTTTTTGTGGTTTGATTAATTGGAGATCATCATCATCATCATCATCATATCGTGTCGCGCCAGTGGTGGATCCATTGGATGGCTTCAGGGGTGCAGCCTCTTGGGTCCATATCACTGATATGTGGTCCAAGTTCACACTAGTGAAGGATGTGGTCCATGTTTTGAGCCGTGTCCACATTGACATCGGCAGTCTGAAGAAAGTCCCCAATTTTGTAAGGTTGTTTTGGTCTTCCACACTTTAGACCTTGCCCGGTTCAGTGTCAACCAATCTTTCCTGGGGAGATTTACTTCGCTTGGCAGTTGTTCTTTGGGTTCCTGAATGGCATCATTTGGGCAGCAGTCCCATTCTTTCCATGAATGCACTCTGTATACGGCTGCATGGTCTGGGTGGATGCCTTCAGTTGTCGGGAAGCTTGTTGTAAAGATAATTAATGCAGTTGTGAAATGATAAACACTTCTGCTAAAAGGAATACAGTTTTGTCCTTTCCAACGTTTTGAAATTATGATGTATTATAGAAGAAACCATATTTTTTGTGGTTTGATGAATTGGAGATGACACATTTTCATGTGACTGAATCCAAAGTTAGATATTAAGTGAAAAGAGGGAAAGTTCATATCCTGAAATTACAAATGCAGTAGTAACGTAATCTGTACTTCTGCTAAAGATAAAATGAATTTGTCATTTTCAAAATGTTAAACTTTTTTCTCTCCTTTCTTTCACTTTTCCATACCAGCTAAATTTACCCTAAACTGTTTTGAGGAAAAGGTTCACCAATATGATTTTGATATCCATTCACCTCATTTTGTATGTTATAATGATGATTGCCTAATTTATAACATAGAGATATCACCTTTATCAAATTTCTAAACATTTTCTTTTTTTGGTGTTGTATAAATTTTATGACCACTCGTCCCCCTCCTCCTCCTCCTCTTCCTCCTCCTCCTCCTTCTTCTTCTTCTTCTTCTTCTTCTTCTTCTTCTTCTTCTTCTTCTTCTTCTTCTTCTTCTTCTTCTTCTTCTTCTTTTTTGTTTTTATTCTTCTTCTTCTTCTTTGTTTTTATTCTTCTTTTACATTCTTCCCCATCTCTTCCTCTTCCCATCCTTCTCCACCTCCCCCTCCCTCATCTTATTCTTGTTATTGTTGTTGTTGTTGTTGTTGTTGTTCTTCTTCTTCTTCTTCTTCTTCTTCTTCTTCTTCTTCTTCTTCTTCTTCTTCTTCTTCTTCTTCTTCTTTTTCTTCTGGGCAGGGAGGTACTTGCTGCGTCTTCTATCCCCTATATCTGTTTTCCAACTTGCTTTCTGTCTTTGTCTTGGAAAGAGATTACTTGGTTTTGTCCTGGCCCTGGCCTGAGTCCTAGCTGGGAGGGAAACAGTCAAATGCATAGTTATTGTTTTGGGAGATGATATTTTTTTTCCTTGTAAATCATCTCTCTGTTATGTATTATTATGTTTGTTATTTTTAATGTATAATGTAAGCATTTGAGTGTATTCCTCTTTGTTGGATTTTGTGCTTGTGTCCGGATGAGACTTATAGGTGATTTCAAACTAAGTACATTGATGGTTTGCTCTTGGAATCTGCATCTGATCCCTATTTGTTCCCAGTTCCTCTTTGTCTTCCTTTCTCTTGGGTGCTTTAATTATAATTCTAGAACTTTTTACTATCCCATTTTCTTCCTTTTTACTGGCGCTGATATAACCTAAATGTGTTGCAAGCGCCGTAAAACCCTTAAAAACAAAACATCTTCTTCTTCTTCTCCTTCTTCTTCTTCTTCTTCTTCCTCTTCTTCTTTTTCATTCTTCCCCATCTCTTCCTCGCCCCATCCTTCTCCTCCTCCCCATCCCTCATCTTATTCTTCTTTTTCTTTTCTTCTTCTTTCTTCTTTCTTCTTCTTCTTCTTCTTCTTCTTCTTCTTCTTCTTCTTCTTCTTCTTCTTCTTCTTCTTCTCTTCTTCTTCTTCTTCTTCTTCTTCTTCTTCTCTTTAGTTCAGACATTGACATGTTGAATATTGCAAATATTGCTCTAGTCATATATTGTATGTTTGAAAATTAAAATTATACTGCAGTTAGATGTGGCATTATGTTAGGCATCTTTTTAAGAAATCACCACTATCATTTCTTTTTCTGTCTTTTGTTATATTTATTGGCACCATCTAAATGGTTATTACACATAGAACTTATAGAATAACTGCCTCACTCTTACATAAAATTTTAATTCGTGATATGTAAATATGTGTTTATAGACGTCTAATTGTGTTTGTGACAAATATGTTATCTCATTGATTTTTTAGAGCTTAACTCCCGCAAACAAAAGAAAGATCTTTCTTTCGCCATAATTTTGTATCACTTGTGAATAAATTCAATTATCAGATTATTACATAAATCAGTTTAAATCAAATTTAACATCACTTCCTGAAGTAAAAGAACTCAATTTTAATTTATTCCCTAATTTGAAACGTGAATCGCCTTTGGAATCCAAATTAATTCCCGTTTCTGCAGGTTTTCCTGTATTTTGGTGAGAATAGTTTGCTTGCTATGTGTGGATCATATTACAATGTACTTTTTGCCAATTTGAATATGACTTAGCTACCCACTTATGGCTTGATAAACATAGGTATGGCTTTTTAAATAATAGCAAAATGAGGATTCTTATCCGGATCTCTATTGAATCTGTTGCAAGCGCCGTACAACCCTTAAAATCAAAAAACAATTATTGAATCTGAAGCTCTAGCTAAATGCAGCTACTGGACTCTGAGTTGTCGACTATGAATATGTTAGAACTTTTCAACATTATATCTGTATTTATATTCTTTTTTTTTTTTTTTTTTGGTCATGTTATGACACAAATCGGTGACTTGTCAACTCAAAACATTAATAGATATAAAAATTTTGATGCCGTAAATAATAAATGAACAAAAAACAATTATTACCAAACATGTTGTATGAATTAAAAGTTGAATATTTTCTTGGCTGAAGCACTGGGGTATAAATACATTTTTATTCAACTAAAATTGAATACGTATTTCTCACCTAACCTCTGAAGACAAAATTAAAAAGAGAGGAAATCAAACTAAGTACTGGTTTCCAATATTTTGATATGTCAATCTTATTACAAACCACTCTCTATTGAGATTTTATGGATTCAAAGGGATCCTATATTTGATCTTAATACATTTCTCCATACCAGCGTTGACATTTTAAAAGTCGTCTTGAGGAACCTTTGTCAACTTTTTAATTTGCCTTCGTTTATTGTTGCCATTTTTTCATACTATTGATGTACATGAGTATGGATCCTGTATTAAAATTGAGAACTCAACATTGTTTTCTTAGATTTGAATTTAAAGATTCACGTGTTCAATTTTTCATTCTTGAATTCTTTAGGATGGGGAAAGGGGGGGGGGGGGGAGGAGAATTGTGCTTCTCCAGCTGACTGTTGTGTTCCCCGCCCGTTCTCCTCTTTCCTATTTCTTTATTTTTCCCCGGATGGGGTCTCTGACCTCCCATGGTGGAAAGAGAGGTCACTCACTGTGTCTTTTATCTATCTCTTTCCCTTTCCATGTTGCTCTCTCATGGTGAACAGGTCACTTGCTGTGTCTTCTATCCCCTATACATATGTTTTATGAGTTGCTTTCTAACCTTGCCTTTGTCTTGGAATGGGTTTACTTGGTTCTGTCCTGATCCTCTCCGGAATCCTTGGCTGAGAGGGAAATAGTCAAAAGTATGCAAGGATTTTCATTGTAAATCCTCTCTCTTTTCTGGACTGATCGTTACATTTTTGTGTTGAAAATATCTTTTAAACATTTGAATGAGACTTTTAGGTACATTGATGGTATGCTTTTGGAATTTCTTGGATACTTTAATTTTTTCACTATCCCATTTCTTTCCTTTTTTTTATTACTGGCGCTGATATAACCTAAATGTTTTGCAAGCGCCATGAAACCCTTTTTCTGGATTGAGATTGCTTGGTGTTTTTTCCCTGGTTATGTCCGAAATCTTTAGCTGGGAGGGAGACTGTCAAATGTATAGTACCCTTTTAAAGAGATATTTTATTCCATTGTTAATCATCTCACTGTTATTGTTGTGTGGTCCTATCATTATGAGTTTTGGATGGTTGGCTAGGTGGTCTTCAGATTGGAAGGCACAGGGCTCGATTCCTACTCTGAGCGGCGTATAGTTGAATCACATTCTCTCACCGGACAGGTGTACAATGAGTACATGGCTCTTAACAACGTTGTTTCTGTCCGAAATAATTGTATTAATGCCTAACCGACGTTATATATCGTCCCACTTGTTGCTGTTGGCAAGATACCCATTATAAAGCCCTTAGAGTTAGAGCGTGCTTAGTGGATACTGCGCTGTTATAGTATAATAATATAGTGGTCAGAAGTAATTTTATTTTGTCGACCCCAGGAATGTCTTGGTGGATTTCGTTCCATACCATGCATTAATCTTATGAGTAGCATTATGTGTATAGTAACATGCTATGATAGGGACACGATATGATGGTGTATACATCTACTGATAATTTGCATAAGACGTCTTTTTTTCCTTTAATATTCATTGTGTTAACCAGTAAAACCATGAATTCAAAAATTTGGCCAGAAAACTGGTCCTTCAAATATCGATCGATTTAAATGAATTCTTTGGCAAAAACTCTCAAACCAGGGACCTCACATGGGTCCTTTAAATCGATGAATATGTGAAGGAAGAGTTTTCTGGCCAAATTTTTAAAAGCATGTTTTACTAGAGGTAGAAAGTTAATTGGTTAACAAAATACCATAGGAACCATCAGCTCAACGAGCAAAATGTAACTATTACGATCAGAACAATCGTATTTATTTTTAGACATAGCTGGTAATCTGTGTGCTCAACTGTTTTAAAATAAATGAAGTAACAAAATTCGACTTTTGCCTTTTGATCAAAGGTAAAATCAATAAGGACAATACAATGCTGATTTGTATTTCCAAATTATTCAATTCAAAAAATCAAATAACAACAGAAAGAAAAGAAAAAAAAACATTAAACGTTCAAAGCATGACATTTATTTATATATATATATATATATATATATATATATATATATATATATATATATATATATATGTGTGTGTGTGTGTGTGTGTGTGTGTGTGGGTGGGTGGGTGGATAGGAGTGTTTGTTGATTGTTGAATGTTGATATTTGCGCAATCTCCGAGCAAATGATTTGGGTTTAAAGTGAGTGGCTTAAACCATGGAACCAACTCGACGAGTGAAAACATTAAATTATAAGTCATGTGCTCGTACACTTCAACTTTATAAACCTCCATCTGAGCTCCCACATCCTCTTCCCCCGCTTCCCCCATCATCCTTCCGCTTGTCCAGCCGTCCCATCTCACGTCCTCAAGCATCCCTCTATTCAAGATGTGAGCAGTGATGGGAAAGAGGGACGTGCGTGTCAACCTTTCATCGGTGCTCTTCTATTATGTGAGGGTGTGCTTTAAACAAATATGCAGTCATCTTTCACAGTGATATAGTTTTTTATTCACTCCTGTATTTACAATAATTTATTTTGATGTCATATTGGCAAGAAATAAGATATTGATTGTATTTTGAGAAAGTTAATATTTTGATTTATATGTGTGAATTTTTAGAACATGTCTATAATAGATTTATATCCTCGGCTGTGATTTGCATCTATACGTTTATTAATAAATTAATAAAGGTGATTTAATTTTAGATAAATTTAGACTTATTTATTATTCAGTAACATTATATGACATGCGATAATGTATTTAAGTTAAAGAACTTTTGGATTGTCTTAAAAACGAGACTAACATTTAGAATAAATATTCTTAAAAGTGTCTATGAAACAGTGCTCGACAGTACAGAAAGAAAGATACAAGAGCAAAAAAGTCTGCCTTGTTCTTTATCTTGCACCAGTACCTGCTTTCTAATTGTCACTTTAAAATTTAGAATACGTACTTGCGATCTAGATCCCTTAATTTTGAAGTGAGAGTATTACATTCAACCTTGAGTGGAATGAGGTACATTTAGTACTTAGATAAATAAATAATACTGTGGATTCATATCATTAAACCACCTTCAGCTAAGTGAAATATTTTAGAAATAATAATCATTTTTTCCCTTGATGTTAAACTTGTTAATAGTGAAGGTTGATCTCTATCAATATCCTAACACAGTCGGTGCATTGAAATACTAGATTAATAAAATAAAAAAAGGTGAAAATTGCGTGAATAATCCTGAAAGATAAGATTACAGTTACAAAATTGAAATATCTTTGCAAATTTCAATTCATTTTGTTCCAAACGCAGACGGCCGATAAATACGAGATTACAAACACCGTCTAATTCCTACTACCAAAGACTGTTTTCACCTGGCACATAATCCCTTGACGTCAACAGACTTTAACTTTAAGACAAATTAAAACCGTCATGCATGATGCGACGATAACATAAGAGTTAAAGAAAAATTGTGACTCAGCACGTCCATCGGGTGATATGTCGAAATGAACAAGATGGAAAAAAAACTCAGTTTAAAGTCAAAAACATCAGATTTATAAAATATTTTTAAACTTTAGGAAATTAGACTCATTCTTCACAATGAATGCGTTTACTTAAACATTAATGTTGTTATATATATATATAATTTCATTCATCTAGTCTCTCTAGATTTTATACCAGTTTAAGGCCATTGGTCACAGATATGGCCACATTTTCGATGTCCCGGAGAGAGAGAAGGGGGGGGGGGGGAGGGGTAAACTTAAAACGGAGAATAAGCTCTTTTATATTATCAAAAACAGAATGACATCATATTTACGTCCGCTTAAAATATAATAATCCATGTTCGATATCCGATCATTGACATGCTGTTACCTTATCTCTTCTTATCAAACTGATGCATAAAATTAAAATAAAGTAATAAAATTATATATATATATATTATATATATATATATATATATATATATATATATATATATATATATATATGAATAAGGACACTGACATTATATTTTGTAAGGACCGTTTCAGTGATGGTCGCACCTCCCTGGCTGTCGACAGATCCATAGTTCATTGTTTATATTTGCTTCCCTATTTCCTGTTCCGGTGTGTTTGTTATTAATTATTAATTTGGCGGTGATTAGTATTATTATAAGGTGGTATGCTGTAGTGGGTTCTCAGTGCGCGCGCGCGCGCGTGTATGTGTGTGTGTGTGTGTGTGTGTGTGTGTCACAGAAATTTAAGAATATTTTATCTGAGCTATCAGGTGGGGCATTTCTATTGTGGGAGGCCGGAGAGGGCAAGAATCGAAACAAAGAGGAAATAGGAGCAAAAATAAATAACAATAGCAAAACTAATTTTGTTTAAAAGGCATAAAACGTTCGATTGACAAATTGTTATTTTTTCTTTTGCACCACCGGCAATTCATACCAAGTAGGACAGGAAAGACACTCATTGATGGCCAGAGAGTAGGATTGGTTATTCCAAACTATAATTAATCATATTGATGTCATGCGTTTAGGGAAAATACACACATCAGCTAGTCGGATATAACATACCAATACACAAGCTTATGTGTAACCTTAAACGTTTATAGTCTGACTGACATCATTTAGTCAGAACTTGTCATTGTTTGTTATTGATTTTGTTTTTTGGTTTTTTTTAATGTTTTTACGGCACTTACAACAATTAAGGCCATATCAGTGACAGTGCCAGCAAAAAGGAAGAAAATGGGAAAGTAGACTTCAAAGTTTTAGAAGCACAATTAAAGCACCCTAAAAAAAATAAGACAAAGGAAAATTGGTTCAAATAGGAAACATATGTAGATTCCAAGAGCACACTATCAGTGTACTTAGTTTGAGATCACCTAAAAGGCTCATCCAAACACCAGAACAGGCCCCCACTAAAGGGAACACACTCAAATGATTACAATTCATATATCATATGGAAACAGTGCATAACAGAGAGATGATTTACAAAAACATATAATTATACACACGACTGTTTCCCTCCCAGCCAAGGACTCCGGCCAGGGTCAGGACAAAACGAAGTAATCTCATTCTTAGACAAAGACAGAAAGCAATTGGAAAACAGGTTTAAGGGTGTAGAAAATACAGAAAGTACCTATATGCCCACTATGGGAGGTCGGGAACCTCATCCAGGAACTAGTCATTAAAATGGCTGTCAAAAAAAACAATAACAAAGAGCTGAGACCGTCAATTTCGATCCTTCTATAAGCGTGGAGGCAGCGTGATTCAGCGGTACGGTCTTTGCTTCGTACCTGAAGCTGCGAGGCTTTGAACAAGTCACCTCACCATAGCTCAGTTTACGGTGTTGCACTGCAGCTGTCGCCTAAGATATTCCAGTCTTCCCTTTGGGTAGACCCTTAATACAAACTTCCCCTATATAAGATGAAAAAGGGAAATATACTTTTTTTTTAATGTTTATTTTTATTCACGTGTCACAGGCATAGCAATATGGCAAGATTTATAGATTAATATGACAATATAGACATAGTACAGAGCTGCCCACTTAAAATTTCAAAAAATCGTAGTTTCCAAGGGGAAAAAAAAAGAAAAAAAAATCCGCCTTAGACAGCTTTAGAAATCAATAATTTGCCTTTTGCATGATCCAAAAATGGTTCAAAGTCCTGAATATAGGTTCTAAGGACTAAACTTTCCTTTTCAATAAGATTTAGGGAGCGTTCACATATTACGTCATCAAAAATTTGCCCTTTTTAGACCCCCCCCCCTCCCCCAAGTCATCACTTGTCATCATTGACCTGACCCCCGCCCCCCTCCCCCAACAGATGATGACGTCATCTAATTTAATAAAAACTAAAAGATAACTTTAATTTCACAATATTTATTATTCATTTTTCAAACCATAAACATTGATTATCAACGTTTGATAAAACACATTCAGACATTTTATTAATTTCAGAAACTGTTGATAATTTATGTTTTACGATACAATGGGGACATAAAATTTAAATTTGCAAAGATAAAATCTAACAAACATTATTTAAATTAGGCTACTTGGTGCAGGTGCTATTAAAAAAATTTCAGAAAGTGTAATTTAAAATAGTATAGGAGGCAAATTATTTTATAGCATATTAGTCTTTTAGTGGAATGAATTTCTGTTTCAATTTCCAAACATAAAATTAATTGATTCAAAAATGTTTCTGCCTTGGACCTCTGGCAATGTACTATAAATAGTATCATCAATTTCATCTTCATCGTCATCACTTTCTCCCATTTGCTGTTCTTCTTGTATGCCGCATTTTCGTGAATGGTCTTTCATTGCTGTGATCGAGGAGTGATACAATGAAATTTAGGGCAAGTTCGCCTTTTGAGAAGTGATACCCCTTTCCCAGTTTGTTTCTTGAGAGATGGGCAATACTCATCATAGCAATTTATCTTTAGCTGTTTTGAAAGGAACAAACTTTGAAATAGGCTTAATTTGCCTATGTTTTGATGACATCATCTTGGGTCTGACCCCCCCCCCCCCTCCCTCCCCCATGTCAACACATGTCAACATTTGGTAGACCCCCCCTCCCCCACTAGCTGATGACGTAATATGTGAACGCTCCCTTATTGAGTCAAAGAGGCGACTGCAGTTCTATAGCTACAGCCAACACTTCGTATTTCTACCTATTTATCGTATTAGTGGGCAGGTCTGGACATATATATATATTTACAAACTCGATGTTACGTATCATAACGTTAAAGAACACTAATGATAAAAATATGAGCACTCACACACAGACACACACACACACACACACACATACACACACACACATACATATTATGTATATATATAACGTAGCTCTAAAACTATTTGACTATGTAGTTATAAATCTTATGAACTGTCCCAATGTAATACACACACACACACACACACATATATATATATATATATATATATATATATATATATATATATATATATATATATATATATATATATGGCGAGTGAACAAGGGACGGTGAGATATTGACAATGCGAAGTTAACCCAGAACAATGGAGATAAACACCAATGGGAAATGATCAAAGGATTATAGGATGAGATATAAGTAGCGTAAGACAGTGAGATGTGGATACTACTAATGAATGAAATGCGCCGTCCAGTGGAGCTAACCCCAAATCTAAGTAGGGTATCACAAGCGGGGATTTATTAACCCGGAAGTGAACACAATTGTTGAATAAACATTTGACTATGGTAGATGCACACCAGTGGGGAGCTAACATGAGACTCACTGAAGTGGACACCAGTGGAGAGTGAGTGAATCCAGGGCTATTTGAGGTGGATACCAGTGGGGATTGAACCCGGTACCAGGGGAGGTGGACACACGTTGGGAATAAACCTGGGACTGTGAGATATATGGACACTATTGGAGACTGACCCAGGGATACGGAATAAGACATCCATTGGAGAGTGAACCCGAGATTATCTCTATCTGACACCAGTGAGGATCAAACCTGGAACAATGTCTACATGCTATAATCTTGGTCATTCTACTTCCATTGTTCTGGTCTCGTTCCCCACTGGTGCCCATCTCATGTAGTTTAGGAATTACTTTATACTGGTGTCCATATCTCATAATTTGTCCCGGATTTAAGCTCTATCGGTGTCTAATTTTTATAGTCCCGGGTTAGCTCCCCACCAGTGTCCACCAATAAGTTGGTGTTCCGGTCCCCCCCCCCCCCAACAGTTTTGGGTCCACTCCCCATTGGTGCACATCCCATAGTCTCTGGTTCACTCCCCAGATGATGATGATGATGATGATGATGATGATGGAGATGATGATCATGATGATAATAATAGTAATTATAATAATTTTAATTATGAATACGATGATGGTAGGACGATTTATTTTGCTTCCATGGTTTAGTGAATAATTGTGTCTCCATGGTTCAGTGAATATTTTTAAGGGAAAAGTAAAACTCGTTGTAAGACTATCTTAAGGCAAGTTACGATAGTTTTATTTCCTTAAATTTTTAACCGTTTAGTTAAGATATTTTTTCAAAGTTGAACAACCTTTTTGCTTTTAATGCGATAGGAATGTCGATTTGGCACAAGGTGCGCAGTAATTCAACGCACAACATATCTCTCATTGCAAAAATATCGTAACTAGACTACTACTACTTCTTCTTCTTCTTCTCCTTCTCCTTCTCCTTCTTCTTCTTCTTCTTCTTCTCCTTCTCCTTCTCCTTCTCCTTCTCCTTCTTCTTCTTCTTCTTCTTCTTCTTCTTCTTCTTCTTCTTCTTCTTCTTCTTCTTCTTCTTCTTCTTCTTCTTCTTCTTCTTCTTCTTCTTCTCCATGTACTTATCCCCCGTCAAACAGATTTATTAATCGAAGGCCAATTCAATGACAATTCTAAGGGGCCCCATACACGTTGAGTTTTCTACCGTGGTGGTAGTCCTGATCCCTGCGTCAGTCGCACATGATTTTTGCCCACACATGTTCGGAAGTGCAAACCGACCGGAACCCGTACCAGTTGCTGGTTGTCTTTTCTATATTTCTTCTTATTTATACAATCATGTGAGTGTGTGTTGCCATTTTTACATTTTGAAATGAAAATGGAAACTGTGTAATTGTTTCCTCAATTTTAAAGAAAAATAAAGGAAAGGAATAAAGAAGAACAGGGCCCTTTGGAGTAAAAAGTGTCTCTTAGCAGCTCCGGAAAATGCGATGAGGCCATCTTTTTTTGTTGATTCCTCCAGGCATTTCTCAAATCGTTACTGTATACTTATTAGCACCATCAAATTAGCACCAATGAACTGTTTGTATAAAAATTCACAAGGTCTTCATATGCTTTCTTTCTCTTTATTTTATTACAATAGTTCTTACTTTTTACCGTCCACAAAAACTCATTTTAACGATATTCTTCAATAAAATCATGTGTATTTTGTTAGGACCAAAATGCCATTGTTAAATAGACTAAATAAAACTTAGTTATAAAATTTCGCAGACTAACAAGGTCAAATATCTGAGCGTCTAGAGCTACGGAATAATGATTTTCATCATGATGATTATTACCTATTCTAATTATTACAAAATAAAATAATCCCTCCTCTCCCCCACCCCTCTCCCCGCCCTTTATTTTGGGTAGACTATAGACGTTCAAGTTTACACCCAGTTTTGTGTGTTGGTATCAATGATTTTGCCATCTGTCAATCTCAAATGTCTGTGTCAAGGTCGACAGTGATGTTGCGTCAACGGTTGAGGAGAAAACAAAATGTAGAAAAGAACACGAAAACAAAAAATAAATAATAACAATAACTGGCATATTATGTCACTACATTGGAAATCACGAAAATCGTAAAACTATTTTTCATTTTGTATGAAATCCTTTAAAATTTTGCGGCGATCAAGAACGAACCTTTTTTGTTCATCTAACTCTTCCTGACTCAAAATTTATAATAATATTATTTTTTAAAATAATAACACATCATTCATTTGGCTCAATATGCAGTAGACCTGCTCAAAGCGCTTTACAAGGGGTCCCAAGCCAACATTAATACTAAAAATGGAGGATGAGAAATGACGCCTGTCAGGTGATATTACACATTTTTTCCAACAAAGTCAACGAACGGCCATGCACTCATTTTACACATGAGTACGATGAAAGAATGTGAGTAAAGAGGCTTTTCCAAGGACTCAACTCTGCGCCACTCAGAGCGGGTCTGGAAACCTGGACTTTCCTATCCCAATGCAAGAGTCATACCTCTAGGCCCCATGACACAACAATGATGGGCACTGTTCTGTCGACCACATAGTCTCACTCAACAATTTTTGGAGTAAACACATAGTTCTTGGAATCAAACCTATAGTAAATTTGACGCTGATCACGAATCTGACGTCAAAACAACGAAAATATGAAAAAAATGTTCCGCTTTTTTTATACTGCCACGCCATCGATAGCCCGCCGCCTCGAGAAATATTAAGCAAGTCGTGATTTTCGAGCGACCGACCGTCTCTCCACTTGTCTCCCAGGTAATTGGCCATACACATTGCGATTTCACTACGATTTGCTTCAGCCGTGACTGTCCCCAGATCTTCACTGATAGGGAAGGTCCACGTGGCCACGTTATGCGATTTTCAAAATCACTGTTTTGTTTTATTTGTCTCAGAAATACAATTTTCTATATCCGTTGTAACATTGGGATAATTGTCAGTATTAATGGGAAACAGTAGATGGGTGTCGTCTGAGGAAAAATGGAACTCAATAAAATATTTGGAGATTATTTCATCTAATGGTCTGATATAAAGGTAGAGTAAAGAGTATCCCAGAATTCTGATCCCAGTGGCACACCAAAGAGAGGGGACAAAGAAAAGATAAGTCGATCTACATATACTGATTTACTCTTGTCAGAGAGGTAAGAAGATAACGAGTCAAGAACTGTATCCCCGAATCCAAATAGTGTTTTATGTCTGTCAGTTTAATGAGTATGGTCTATGGAGTCAAAAGCAGCTCTAAGGTCGAGTAGTATGAAAACAACATCATCAGTTGTTTTTCTTTACTTAAATGGATTATGATATCATTGTGAATAAGCAGACTGAAATTTAGAGAATAGTTTGTGTTAATTCAAAAACGTGTTCAGACTAAAAGCAACGATTTTCTCAATTACTTAGACATGAGTCGAGATTCGAGACAGGTCGATAATTATTTGGGTCTTTTTTGTCAAGGCTGGGTTTCTTAGTATGGGAGTGACAATAGCACGCTTAAGATTTTTAGATACATCACCAAAAATCAAACTAGCATTTGATCTATGGATGAGAACAGGAACCAAAATATTAGCAGTAGAAAGAACAAGCCATAAAGGTATTGGATCTATTGGGCTAGTTGTAGTAGTAGTAGTCATTGTCTCAGCACGGACAGTACTTCCGTTTAAGTGGCGGGCTCAAATTCATCAAATGCTACTCCCGTGGAAATGCATTAGTTTACGATTTAACTGTTCCCCCTTTGTCCAACTCATTCCGAATTCTTGATATTTTATCACTAAAGTGTAGAGAGATACTCGTATTTGCGCTAACAATAGGGTCCTCGAAATTATTTGAACGGGTGATCCTTAATCAGTATGTTCAGGGTAGCGAACAGTTCACGTGGGTTTCGTTTGACGGTTTCTATTTTATTTTGAAGAAACGTGTTTTTACAAGATAGATCTATTTGTTCCGTTGTTGTTTTAGTCCTAAATAAATTTGATAATGAATTTCTAATTTGAACATACAAGGAACATACAAAAATAAATCAACAGATCTGAAAACATAACGAGAACTTAGATATAATTGTCATACACCAAGTAAAATACACAAAAAAGTCGAGAAAATTTTTCAAAACTTGAATAAATTATAAATATTTTGAAATAGTCAGTTACTTTTCAAATATTCACTTTTCTTACACGTATTTTCATGAGACCATTGTTTGATATCATTAATTATTCTACCATTTTTAGTATGAACAGCCTCGCATACATCGCACCAATCTATTCCACGAAATGGCATTGCAGACAGCCGATCTTTCTCCTGAAGCATTTTACTGTAGCGTGGTAAATCGTTTCCCAACTCTTTAAGATGCAAAGCCAAATCTTTCGCACTTTGAAATTTGTTTCCATTCACAAACGAGCTCGAGGGAAAATATCTGTCATAATCAAGACTTCCTTTCACGACTGGGATGATGTGCGTGCGATCTTTGAATAGTTTGTTCAATTTTTCTGTGACGTAATCTGTGCAGAACGCGTTTTCAAACGACAGGTAAAATTTATAAGTGGTGTTGAATACATGCCGACACTTGTAGTCATCAAACCAGTAGGGACAATCGATTTTTTTACCGCAATTTCCAAAAATGTCAATGTCGATGTATTTCTGAGGGACAAAAAAGTAATATTGGTGTTTTGATTGATTTAAGGGCATCACGCATAATAATACATAATTAAAAAAGTACTAATTCACTTATTTCAAAAATATAAATGCACGCTATTTAATGTAGATAGTAACTACCCCCAACCAGGATCTCTCTACATATCAGACATTTTTGGATTCAGATGAGGCCAAATTAATCCCTGAAGAACTAAGAGATATTGCAGTGCCCTCCTTACTAAAGTCACAACAAGATCATGACAACATCAAAACTCTGGCCCAGAACCGTGACTAATGGAAACAATTAACAACATGAATGGAGAGAGATGTAACTGAATAAAACAATTCTCAGCAAGCGTCATTCAAACTACGAAGCTTACTACTACTACTACTACTACTACTACTACTACTACTACTACTACTACTACGACGACTACTACTACTACTACTACTACTACTACTACTACTACTACTACTACTACAACTACTACTACTACTACTACTACTACTACTACTACTACTACTACTACTACTACTACTACTACTACTACTACTACTACTACTACAAACTACTACTACTACTATTACTACTACTACTACTACTACTACTACTACTACTACAACAACAACAACTATACTACTACTACTACTACTACTACTACTACTACTACTACTACTACTACTACTACTACTATTACTACTACTACTACAACTACTACTACTACTACTACTACTACTACTACTACTTAATGTACATTCCAACCTCAGGTCAAACGTTTTAGCCCTTGTTAAATTTTAAATTCCCATATATAAGGAGTTATCGTTGCCTCAGATTTGAGGCGTGAAATGGGTGCCTCAACTTCAAACTCGATTTTCTCAAAATTTGGTATTTACACTTTTCTTACCTAATTCAAACGTTCATATCTCGGGAACTTAAAATCCGCTTTGCTTAGGCACAACAAACCTAAAATCAAAAAGCCCGACAAAGTACAATGACAAATGTAATATTTTCAATACCTGCAGTAACTGGTAAGTATGAGTCACGTCATAAAATACTGTATTACGTTGTGACTTTCTTTTCTATTTGAGAACTAACCTGCATTTCTTTAACAAAATTCATTCTATCATCCCGGCAGTTTCGAACCCACCAAGTAGCTGTTTTCGTTTTAGCACCGGCTATTTCACCTAGGGATGGAATAAACATGAGCATGAGCATGTGTATATATATATATATATATATATATATATATATATATATATATATATATATATATATTAATTTGTGTAGCATGTTTCCCTACATTAATCTGGCAACTGGCACATGTTGTGTGTCTACTCAACATGCTGTGTTGGATATTTTTGTTGTTGTGTATTCTTTTCTTCCAATATCTAATATTCGCATGTTCGATTTGGTGAAATTGGCTTAAATCTCAAAAACGCTTAGAAAAATTCAAAATAAAAAAGCTCCTCTATCAAACCAACCGGCATGCGCCATGTCTTATTCTTTCCTGGAAAAAGAAAACAAGGGGCAATTTTTACTATTTATTTAACAACAAAAATTAAAAGACAGTTATGAATTTCTAGTAGAACCGCAAATCCCTTAAAATATTAGTTGCGGAATCCTGGATTGACCTAAGTAGTCGGCAACTACTCGTATACATGATTCTTCTACTTCTGAAATAATAGAGATAATGACCCCCCCCCCCCCACCCCCCGCTCCAAAGAATAATAAAATTAATATCAAATTTATCCTTTAGTGTTTTCAGAGCAAGCATTTTAAAATTTGGTAGGACATTAATCATCGTTTTCTCGGAGAAGACTAAAAGAGTCATTACGCTGCCAAACGTAATTTTCACCATACATTTAACATCAGTCGGCGACATACACCGGGGCCCATTTTTATTTAAGCGGACTAGATTTAGCTCTATTGTCAAGTAAATGACTTCCTAGTCTTAATGTTGAGAGAAGCGAATGACTAAAAAAATAATCGAATTTTATAAACGTTTTTTTTTAGTGTCTGACTAGCTCTAGACTAGAAGTGGGTGTTGCAAGGGCGTCGACTACTTCAGTAATTTTGTGCTGGTAACTTCAATCTCTTTAGATATTGATGGCAGGTAAAATACCAGCCTTCTTACTTTCAACGCAAAAGATTGCCAAAGAGGAAATAAGCAACACATATTTCTGACTTACAATTACCTGTTCTTATGTTTAAATTATTTTTTGCCAAAGACTTAATCGCCTGAAGGCAGTACTACTTATCCAGATTCCTCAAGAGGAGTTTGGTTCTTGGGAAACTTAACACATCTGACTTTCTTCATAATGTGGGAAGTAAACAAGATCAGGACTTCTAACAAAACCTACAAAAACTCCCTTTACACTCTTGTTGTCGACCTTTTGGGGATGGTATGTCATAGCAAAACAGCTGTTGCAAAACGTCTCCATGTTTTCAATGTTGGGCTTTCTTCAGTCATTGAAATGGAGTGCCCTCAATGTTTTTTTTTTTTATGATAGCATCTGATTTGGATATATTATTTGTTTTTTAGCTTTGGGAAATCTGCAATGTGTACATACGTCTTCAGGTTTATGGGGAGCCCCAATTGCAAAATAATAAATCTTGACATATCGAAAAGGCACAATCAAAACGCCTCTGGCACCATGCTCGAAATGTAGGAATTATATATAAGTACAATAGTGGTTGCAGAAGATAAAATATAAAAGTCAGTCTTAATATTTTGTTCGAATAAAACAAGGGACATAACTCAACATATATAACAACAAAATAGTTAAACGTGGTTATGATTATCTACAATGATGTCTTGGAAATTATAATTTACTTATAGAAATCATTGAATGGAAATTCATTTATATATATATATATATATATATATATATATATATATATATATATATATATATATATATATATAATAAATGTGTACACATCATGTGAAAGCGAGATTGTTTTGCATTTTCAAACTCTCACTCAATGTTGAAGGTTTGATATGTAAATACGACCAATAATTTTATTTTTCTGTGCGTGTCTTCCAAACGCGCATTCTCAAGTTCGTTCAAATAATAAAAACACGCCAAAATTCGAAGCGAACGAGATTTTACGAATATATTAATAATATACTCTTCTAGTTTGGAAAAAACCCTGACTTTACTGCGTCACAATCGCAATATATATATATATATATATATATAATATATATATATATATATATATATATATATATATATATATATATTATATATATATATATCTACCATGGGCTGTAATGAAAATACTCTCAAACATATGCGAAATGTTATCCATTAAACCGATGTTAGAACAAACCCATAATTGATAATATAATGTACACGTAAATTATACAAACCCATTTTATTTCCCTTTTATTCTTATTTTATACCCGTTCTAATTAGGCGTATATAACAGCACCATTATATATATATATATATATATATATATAATATATATATATATATATATATATATATATATAATTTAAAAAACTAAAAATGGAAATCTTCTTTATCCTCGGCAAAAAATAAATAAATTTTAAAAGTTGAAAACAAATAGAACCATAAACAAAAACAAAAACAAAAAACGATTAACGTAGAAATTCGGGAAATTATCCTTGCCGTACGCATCCAGTTTTACTAAAATTAGATTTTGAAACGTAAACATATTTTGAATAGATTAGATGATAACTCTTAAAGACATTTATTCAAAATTAAATTGAATTTACACTTCACCAGTTCGGGTATACAAATGGATAGATTGTAATAACAGATAACATGAGCACTGTCAATGGAGGGGTAAAATATTAGAAGGAAATATTCTTCAACTTCTGCGTATGATATTTTAAGCCCATTCCCATTGCTGTCCGTTCACAAGGTCGTGCAGCGGAGACGTGAACTTTATCGCTATTCCAGACACATATGAATGAGCGGATACAGTCTTGAGGTATGACACACGCTTTCCGATTGGAAAAAGCTCATTACTCACCGTGTACTCAAGTGTGAAATGAGTAACTGGCCGTTAACAGCTTTTTCTCTATCGGAAAAAAATATTGTAATATCGCCTAACAGATGTCATGTATCTTTCTATATGTTACGTGTTACTGTTTGTCTGAGAACTATTGTAAAGCGCATTGAGCACGTTTCGTGGATATTTTACCATATACAAGCTTAAGATTCCGAGCCCATTACCAATTCGCGTTCACAAGGTTGTGCAACGATATTAATATTAGGAATTTCGTCGAAATCTCAGACACATGAACTCTTGAATATTATAACATCATACTCACGATAATGATCTTGTTTGTAAAGCAATGCGGAATCCCGCCAGCCTAGCCTGACCCAAGGAATCACGATATCGGAATCAAGACGGTAACCCATTGTTAGGTTAAATTGATTCTTCCAAAAGTTGTAATCTGAAAAGTAGAGAGTGATTTATGCGACTCTTTCCTTAAAATGATTTGGTGTCGAAGTGAACGAGATGTCAAACGTTTTAATTGTCTTTATTCTTGCCCAAAATAGGGATTTGAGCCAGAAATTTTCAATATGTATTATTTTGTTCATTATTTTGAAGCTGATATTTTTTATTTGAAATTTACTTTTATCAAAAAAGCAGTAATACCTTATATGTGAAACAGAATACATATATGAACAGGGTTATTTTTACCGATAAACACGCTAAGCGTGCTACGAATGTGTTTTATTTACTTTCCCGGAAGGCCATACGGAACCATATTTCTATTTCATACAGCACCAGTCACTTAGGTGTCCTTTTTGTAACACACCTACAAAATCCCTCTCTGCTTGTAGCAAAATAATCCTCCACACCCGAGTCGGGAAATGGTCATATAATGTGTGCAAAGTTCCTAACGCAAAGACAGAATATCGGACGCGGAATTTTAAATGACCAGTCCATTTGGTCAGTGGATACGCTTAACATTGCTTGAATTTTGTGACAAGACGAGACACCTGATGCTGAGCCATACAGGAAACACGACATACCTCCAGGATATCTGTTGGTGAGCTCGGTTTCATAGCAGTGAGTCACCCACAATTGACCCGGTCGCCTCTTTATATCGGGACTTGGTAACATGCCTTTACACATGAAAATAACCACGTCGGCTTCGACCACTTTTTTCCCGTAAGGATCCAGTTCACAATTGTAGGGGCATCTCTTAAAATCGACGTTGTATTTATTCTCTTTATAAAGCCAGCTGAGGATTTGTATAATTAATAGAAGATTATATACATAGAACAAACAAAACAAAAACAACGAAAACAACACAAAAGTCAAAATAACTAAATAAACAAAAGTATCTAATAATAATAATAATGATAATAATAAATAATAATAATAAATAATAATAATAATAATAATAATAATAATAATAATAATAATAATATAATAATAATAATAATAATAATAATCAACACAAAAGTCAAAATAACTAAATAAACAAAAGTATCTAATAATAATAATAATAATGATAATAATAATAATAATAATAATAATAATAATAATAATAATAATAATAATAATAATAATAATAATAATTGTATTAGTAGCAGCAGCAGCAGCATCAGTAGTAGTAGTAGTAGTAGTAGTAGTAGTAGTAGTTGTAGTAGTAGTAGTAATAGTAGTAGTAGTAGTAGTAGTAAGTAGTAGTAGAGTAATAGTAGTAGTAGTAGTAGTAGTAGTAGTAGTAGTAGTAGTAGTAGTAGTAGTAGTAGTAGTAGTAGTAGTAGTAGTAGTAGTAGTAGTAGTAGTAGTAGTAGTAGTTGTAGTAGTATAGTAGTAGTAGTAGTAGTAGTAGTAGTAGTAGTAGTAGTAGTAGTAGTTGTAGTAGTAGTAGTAGTAGTAGTAGTAGTAGAAATAGTAATAGTAGTTGTACTAAGTAGTAGTTGTAGTAGTAGTAGTAGTAGTAGTAGTAGTAGTAGTAGTAGTAGTAGTAGTAGTAGTAGTAGTAGTAGTAGTAGTAGTAGTTGTTGTAGTAGTAGTAATTATATTAATAATAATAATGATTATGACCACGATAATACTAATAATAATGATAATAATAATGATATTAATAATAATAATAATAATAATAATAATAATAATAATAATAATAATAATAATAATAATAATAATAATAATAATAAATAAATAAATAAATAAATAAATAAATAAATAAATAAATAGATAAATAAATAAATAAATAAATAAATGAAATATATAATGACTAAGATGTCGACGACGACGACGACGACCACGATGATGATGATGATGATGATGATGATGATGATGATGATGATCCAAAGTAGTGAGGGTGAAGAAAAGTGAGGAAGAGGACTACTACTACTAGGAGGTAAGAACGACAAATAAAATAGTTAACAGCAGTTTTAAGCCCCCTCCACGTGTCCCGTATATCCCCAGAAGAAAAGCATTTTTCAATTTTATTTTTGTACTTGTCTCTACAACTAGATATTGCTCTCTTTATCTCTTTTTTTTTTTCAAATCTTTTTTGTTTCCACTAGTAAAGAGAGTGTTCTTTTGGTTCAATAAAAGTTTTAGATCTTTTGTTATCCAAGCCTTGTATTTCTTTTTTTACAACACACTAGCTGTTCACAGAATTTTAAAAACTCACTCACACAGTCATTCAGCTCATCCACACTATCACATGATTCGATAAAAACTATAATCATATAAAAATATGATGATGATATCTAAAGTAGTAAGGATGGAGAAAAGAGAGGAAGAGGACTACAAGGAGGTAAGTTGGACAAATAAAATATCAGCTATACTTCTCTGAATTTGAGTTGATTCTGTGTAGAGAAATAATCTTTGTTTGGCCTTGTTTAGATTCCAATATTTTAGAAGCATTCTCATTATAAATTACGGGATTTTTTATATATAGCGATTTGAACTCGTGTCTCTCAGTGGATTCGAAGCCAATGTTTTTCAAATCCTCATCCATAAGCAAATTGTTGATTGATGTTAGGTTTGTCGTTTGCCGTTCGAGTGAAGTGGATTGACGCGGTATTTTATGAACATTTCCAGTAATATATCCGACGACATTTTCATTAAATCTAAACAATAAATAAGAGATAGAAACGATTCCTAGAATACACAACAAGAGAAATTTGCGTTGCATGCCATTCTCACGTCTTAAACAAATGGAAAATGTCATTTTGAAAGTAGAGTGAAACCGTGTTCAGTGAGCTTTGGGCTACAAAAAGCTAAGCTTTTGTCTCTATCAGAGACGGTTTGTTTGGAATTTTTGTATGCACTTTGGCGTTCAAGATTTCAAGATACCCGAATATCAGAAGAATCTTTTCATGTTCCTGAAATAAAAAGAGAAGATGATTGAAATTATAAAATCTATGTTACTATTATTATTATTATTATTATTATTATTATTATTATTATTATTATTATTTATTATTATTATTATTATTATTATTATTATTATTATATTATTATCATATTATATTATATTATTATTATTATTATTATTATTATTATTATTATTATTATTATTATTATATTATTATTATTATTATTATCATTGTTTATTATTATTATTATTATTATTATTATTATTATTATTATTATTATTATTATTATTATTATTATATTATTATATTATTATTTATTATTTATTTATTTATTTATTTATTATTTATTTTATTATTATTATTATTATTATTATTATTATTATTATATTATTATTATTATTATTATTATTATTATTATTATATTATTATCATTATTATTATTCTTATTATTATTACTATTATCATTATTGTTATTATCATTATAGTTATTATTGCTTTTTATTTAAGCTATAAATGATGACTTAATGTGTTCAGAGATATGCTATAACTATTGGCCAACAACCTAAAATAAACATTTGATATGATTTGATTTCGTATTTTATAACAATATGATAATAAAACAATGAAAATATTTTAATGCATCCCTTAATATTTACAGACGTGATATAATCCACATATTAAGATAAATAGATAATAGAAATATGATGTACAAACGCACACACACACAAATAATATCATCAATTCTGTCTAAACGACTTGCTGATACTGTACGCAAGACTTCATCTATAAATTATTAATACCTATTAAATTCTCATCTTGTTAATCAAACGGACAACGAATCCCCCTGGCCATTATCGTGTAAACCATGGTCCAATGAATGAGCGTGAGTGTCGTCAAAACCCAAACTTTAAAAAGTACCAACTAGGATAAGATCACCATAGATTATCGTTATATATCGTGAAATAAAAAGGGAGACTAATACGGACAATGACCCACCAGTGGAGTGAACCTAGGTTATGTGGGATGGGCACAAGTAAAGAGAACTGGGTAAAACAAATGACCAATGGGAGCGATGGACACATTTGAAGAAACCAAGAACTGTTCCGGGGTGGGAGGTAACACTATGGGCTTGTAAGAAAAATCTACATATCGAAGGAAATAAGCCCAGTGAATTAACCAATGATAATTACTGTTTCGTCTGGTTTGACAAAAAAGTGGCAAGAAATACGGCAATGGAGCTTGTGCTATAGATTGATTAATCTAGGTATAGGGATTAATAAGTAAATGTATATAAACAAATGATAGACATTAAGCGCAGTGCATCATATATGATACATGAACTATAAATAACCGGCTGTGAGTAACTACTATTGTCTCTTGAATTACACTAAAAAACTATATCATAATCAAACCATCATTGAGGCTTTCTTTTAACAAATATGATTTGTGACTTTCAAGTTTCATGCTGCTACAAAATAAGTAGCAAAAAAGAACAATTCCCCCAAGGATTCTTGTTATTTTTTATTTCTTTTATCTTATCTTTTAATCTATATTATTATCTATTATTATCTATCTCTTTTCTCTTCTTATCTCATTCTCTGCTGCTGCTTCTCGCCTGCTACTGCACTACTCTACTCTCTCTACTCACTCTCCCTACTACTACTCTTACTACTACTACTCTACTCTACTATCTCTCCTCCACTCTCCACTCATCTCACCACCATCACATCTGAGTGCTTCTTTTCCACAAAACTATTTCGTTGCCTTCTCATCAACTGCTTCATTGTCTGACTTTTCAACTGCCTCATCTCTCGTAAAAAAACAATCCCCAAGGTCTCTCTCTCTCTCTCTCTCTCTCTCTCTCTCTCTCTCCTCTCTCTCTCTCTTCGTTCTATCTTTAGTCACATCTTCATCAATCTTTGTCTACGTTCAATCTCTCTCTCAAGCTTACTTGCCTCTCATCCTTTTTCTCTCTCTTCACTTATATCTCTTTTTTTCTGTTTACCTCTTTCTCTCCTCCTTCTCTCTCTCTTCTCTCCCTCCCTTTCTCTTCTCCTTTCCTTCTCTTCTCTTCTCCTTCTCATTCCCCTCTTGTTCTCCTCTTCCCCCCCCTCTCTCTCTCTCTCTCTCTCCTCTCTCTCCTCCTTGTGTTTTTGTCTCTCAAATTTAGTAGGTATTCTAACAAAGCTAACTTATTCATATATGAATATATAACATTTGTAACCATCCCTCCGACACGTTTAATGAGATAAATAATTACAACTCGCATCTTACATCACTGCCCATTGCATATCGATCTTTAGCAATTCTCACCAACACTAGACTAACACACTACCTACACAATACACAGCGCTTGTCAATGGCCTTTTAACCAACTCGGCTCGAGACGCGTGCGACACGGCCTTGACTCTTTTAGTACGCCATGCCTGAAACTGACCATGTCCTTGTAATCACTTAGCCTGACACTGAAGATATTTTTTGTAAACTCATAGCCTCACAATTACTCGTAGAGTAGACTAAACTGATTTAACCGTAGTAAACTCATAGCCTGACACAGACCGTAGTAGTAAACTCAGAGCTTGACACTTCGCGAAGTCCCAGGTTTGAGAGGTTTTCTTTTTATCAAGATGAGGATCATTTAAATCGAACGATATTTGAAGGACGAGTTTTCTGGCCAAATTGGAATGTCCCAATTTTTTTTTCTTATTATTCTTTTTTATCATTCCATTCATTCGTCGAACTAATCTTTACCTCGAACACGGTTTCCTCGACTTAATTTCACCCAGCCAACGTAATAAAACTGAATTAATTAAAGGTTGTTTATTTAAATTGCGCCCAGTGATTTCGACCACTGACTTACTGTAATATTGACAGTTACTTAAACGTGAATCGTGTATATGTAACTACACTGCATGTGTGCGTATGCATATATACACACACACTCACACACTCCATCGCCGCTTCACATAAAAGACACTTCTCTGCTTGCCTTTTTCACTTCGCCATTAGTACCAAGTTCAATTCCACGAGCCATGACGTGCTAATAGTAGGCTACGGCGGTAAAGAAATGTTGTGATACAGCACTCTCTACCCCCCCCCCCCCCCTTCCCCCCTTCCGACACACACACACACACGCACACACACACACACACACACACACACACACACACACACACACACCATTGTAACATATCAATAAAGTAAATAATAATAAAGTTCCCTTTATTCATCCCCGTGCGGAAATTTGTCTTATGGTTTATTCAAAACGAAGACTGAAATAATTCCGTAGTGTCAGCCGAAGCACGGCGCCGCAAATTGAGCTAGGGAAAGGTGGCTGGCTGACGGCAAAATAACACGGTGGATATTCGAATTATGTATCTTTCGGGCACGGAGCAAAGACCATACCTCTGAGCCACAATACCCCCTCCCCTTCCCCATCAAACGATATGGCAATGTAACTACGGTTTCCTCGAACGTTTTTGCATGTCCCGAACAGTCCGATTAAACCGTGCTGGAGTGTAAAATAATTATTACAATTATACAAAAAGTGTTGATAGCTGGTTAAGAGGAAATCGAAATCATTTTAAATTAATATAATGAGTAATAATTGGTAATGTTGTGCGACAGAAAATTAAGAGGAGATTATTTGATTGATTTTATATTCATAACCACAAACTAATTCACTATTTTTTTCTTTCTGAATTGATGCTACGCGTTCAATTCGACTACTCATAACAGCCGCCAACCGGATATAGGGTGCCGCCAGCCATCCTATAGCCCTAGATTTTCTCCCCACTGATGTTCACATCTCAAAGTTCTGGTTTACTTTCCACTTGTTACAATATCTCTTGGTCCCGGGTCCAAGAGGCTTTGTGTTCTTGTGGTATGACACTCGCTTTCGGATCGGAAGGTCCTGGGTTCCAGCCTTGCTTCGCGCATAGTTGAGTCCTTGGGCAAGGCTCTTTACTTAGATTATTTCACCGTGCTCAGGTGTAAAATGAGTACCTGTGCGTTAACAGCAGTGTCTGTGACCAAAAACAAAAGTATAATATCGCTGAACAGGCGTGATGTCTCGTTCTAAATGCTAATGGTTTGGGACTTCTTGTAAACCGCTTTGAGCACGTTTATTGGGTAGTGCGCTGTACATTTTTTTTTTAAACTGAAAGAATTTCCCACTTGTGTCTACATTCCGTTTTCACGAGTTTATTCCCCACTACTGTTCACATCCCGGGGTCTCTCGGTTTCCTCCCCTATAATACTGACATTCCATTATCCTTGGTATATCCTCAGCGGGTGACCATCTTAAATAGTCCCAGTTTCAACCCCCTCCGGTGTTCACCGATTAGAGTCCCAGGGTCAATGCCCACATTCACTTTGATGGTGTTGTGAAACAACACGAGGGCCACGACTCTTTATCCTCTGATCAGTTGATGGGCAAATACTTAAAGTACAGCAGTTGGAAACAGCATGACGGTTATAGAGCTCTTTTCACTCTCACTCACTCAATGCCATGACCGGATGGTCGTCGTGGGGACTTGCGTGAGGCAGAAGTTACAGTCTTCCTCCATGCCTGCTTGTTGCTAGCCCTATGCCTGTCATCTGCATTTTTTGCGGCCGCAAATATCAGGGTGATCCGCAAATTTTGGCAAATTTCCCAAAATTGGCAAATCGTGGCAAATTTTGGGAAAATTGGCAAATCGCGTGGCAAATTTTGGGGAAAAAAAGAAGCGAAAACAAAATAACGAAAAAAAAGTGCGAAACTTGAGAAATGTTGTAGCTTTGCCTTGGCCCAAACCAAGGGAAGCTAATCTCTACGGATAATGATTCTTTAAAATCTTTGTAACAACGCTATTGTGTAAATTAATAAATGTAGCCTCCTTAAATGTAATAAATTGTCTTATATATATATTTTTTTTTCTGTATCGCGTGTTCATTTTTACTGAAACGCTTAATTCTCCTCGGCAAATTTTTTGGCAAATTTCTTGGCAAATTTTGGGGGTTTTGAGGGCAAATTTTGGCAAATTTTAGGTCCCAATTTGGCAAAAATTACAGATGACAGCTATGCAACAGCTACGGTACCGACATCTCTTTCCATTCTTTTATATTGTCCAGCCACATCTTCCTTTGGCGCCCTCTTCTGCGCTGGCCTTCGACTGTGCCCTGTAGGACTGTCCTGCTCAGGCTATCGTGTCGAGTATGGTGTCCAAACCAGGACAGTTTTCTGCTCTTCACAGTCACTAGAAGAGGTACTTGTGGGGCTGTCCGAGCTTCTATTTCTTCCAGGACGTCTTCGTTTGTGCGATGCTCCAACTGGACTCCCAGTCCTGGCAAGTCCCCTACACTCGACCTGTTTATTCAGACTTGTCTTAGACAGATAGAGGCACTGCGACCCACACCTATCAAGAGGTCTAACCTCACCCGTCTTGAATGGGCTGCCGTACGATCACTTAGATCACGTCGTGATATAGTGATCAAAGCGGCTGATAAAGGAGGGGCCGTAGTTGTTTGGGACGCTGAGCTCTATAGAGCTGAGGGCCACAGGCAATTGAGTGACCAGATATTTTATGAGAAAGTGACTTCGGACCCAACACTTGCTAACAACACCAGAGTCCACCAGACAATCCAGTCTTTGGTATCGCAGGGAGAATTACCTGGTAGAGCAGAGGTCCTTAAACACGACCCCAGCGACCTAGGTAATCCATGTTTTTACATGCTCCCTAAGATACACAAGATCAGGGAAGTGTCTGACACTCCACCTGGAAGGCCGATTGTGTCGGCTATCTCGTGCCCCACTGAGAAGGTATCACAGTTCCTCGATGCGGTATTTCAACGTATAGTTCCCACCCTGCCATCGTATATCAAGGACACTAACCATGCTCTTGGTGTCATTGACGAAATTCGATTCCAGGATGAACGTCCACGGCTGATTTTCACCATGGATGTGAAGGCACTGTACACATCCATACCGCATCCTGACGGACTGCGTGCCATCAGGCATTTCGTCGACCGTCATCCATTACCAGGGATTTCCAGCAACAGCATTGTGAGGCTCACCGAACTTGTGCTCACACTCAACACTTTTGAGTTCAATGATGTATTTTTCCATCAGATCTCAGGTGTTGCGAGGGGTACCAAGATGGGTCCCTCATATGCTAACCTCTTCATGGGCTACCTTGAGGAAACCTTCTTCCATCAGTACAGTGGACCTGCCCCCGAGCTGTTCAAAAGGTACATTGACGACTGTTTCGGCATTACGTCATTGACCCACAGCCAGTTGAAAGGGTTCATCCTAGCGATGGACTCCTTCCACCCGTCCATTAAGT
>NC_088363.1:40705737-40728237 GCF_034508935.2 Berghia stephanieae
TTCGTTAGTATTTTACGATCACCGGCTTCAGGCAGCCCTTACCGTTTTCTAGCTCTGGTAATGGAGCTACTCCTTTTTCATATATTATACATCCTATTTCCATTGTATTTTTATCTTATTATGTAAATTATAACACGTCTGTACAAAAAATTTCCTTTTTGGGATGCAATAAAGTATTATTATTATTATTATTATTATTATTATTATTATTATTATTATTATTATTATTATTATTATTATTATTATTATTATTATTATTATTATTATATGACACGCGTAGCAGTCTTCTATAGCACTTGCTTTCTAACGCCCTTATGCGCCGTTGTGCATCCAGGCTTCGCATCCGTACAACAGATTGACAACACCAGTGATTTATACAGTTTGACCTTTACATTAAGACTCAGGCTACTTTTCCAAATCTTTGTTAACTGAGTCATCACTGATGTTGCCATTGCAATTCTCTTTCGAATTTCAATTGTGCTTGTCCCATCTTTGCTTAGTGTCACACCTAGATATTTGACTGTCGTGACCTCTTTAATTGTTCATTCCCCACTGTGATGTTTGTTTTGCTTTCTGCGTTGCTGTTCACCAAGATTTGTGACTTTTCGGTACTTATTTCCATTCCGTATTGCGATGCACATTCAGCTAGACGGTTTGTTAAGTCTTGTAGTTCTGGTTCTGTGCCCGCCAGTAGGTCAATATCGTCCGCAAATCTTAAATTAGACAACGGGCGGCCGCCGATGGATGTCGAGGTGTGATAACCCTCCAGCACATCTTGGATGATGCTTTCAATGAATATATTGAATAGCATCAGAGATAATATGCAGCACTGTCTGACTCCTACAGTAGTATTGAAAGGAGTTCCTTATTGATATTGGTCATTTACCAGGACTGTGCTGTTTGACCTGCCATACAATGCCCCTATTGTCTGGATGAGCCCTTCTTCAAAACTATATTTCCTCGTCACATTCCAAAGACCATCATGCCAGACTCTGTCAAATGCCTTCCTGAAGTCTATAAAATTATGGTACAGCGCACGCTAATGCTGTGATCACCCTGCAGTTAAATATTTGCTCCACGGTACTTCTTCCTGATCTGAATCCTGCCTGTTCTTCTGCCAGTATTTCTTCTGTTCTAGATTTCCTTTTGTTATGGATTATTCGGAGTATGACTTTGTTTGGATGGCTTATCAAGCTTATTGTTCTTTATTTCTTGCATTGTTTTAAGTTCCCTTTCTTTGGGAGGGGAATGCCGATGGATTGTGTCCATTCTTTGGGCCATTCTTTCTGATCTAATACCTTTTGGCAGTGAACACGTTTATTACTTCTTCTCCGCCGTCTTTCAGCCGTTCAGATGGTATGTTGTCAATTCCTGGTGACTTATTATGTTTAAGGCTTTTTATTGCTGCTTCACTTTTTCCTTGAAAATGGGTGGGGTATCGTTCACTGCTGCTGTATGACAAATTGGACGAAGTACTGAATTGCTTGTATTTAGCTCTATGTTGTACAGGTCATTGAAGTATTCACTCCATCTTTTAGTTACTTCATCTTTGTAAGCAAATTGCCATTTTTGTCTTCGATTGCGATGGTTTTTGGTTGTACAGAGTTTTCACTAAAAAGATAGTTGTGAAAAAATTGCTGCGCAATATTTTTGATATTTTTGGACAACCCTTCGTACGTAGTCACATAGCACAGTTAGCCCTTCTCTGTGCTATGATTTTAATGGTCACTCGTCCAAACGTACTTACAAAGCACCTGTAAACCTTCTCTGTGCTATGATTTTTATGGTCTCTTGCTGTCTTTACCGCCCAAAGCATTCCGCACAGCCAACCTTGCACTGTGTAAATATGAATAGCAAGTGCAGATTTGCGGCCTGACATTGGTTTATATATCCTGGTGAGTAATAATAATAATGATGATGATGATGATGATGATGATGATGATGATGATAATAATAATAATAATAATGTTAATAATAATAATAATAATAAATAATAATAATAAATAATAATAATAATATAATAATAATATAATAATAATAATAATAAAATAATAATAATAATAATAATAATAATAATAATAATAATAATAATAATAAATAATAATAATATAATAATAATAATAATAATAATAATAATAATAATAATAATAATAATAATAATATAATAATATAATAATAATAATAATAATAATAATAATAATAATAATAATAATAATAATAATAATACATTACCAATACCGCGTTGCCGCAGCTCTAGGCACACATTTCCAAGAGGTGAAATCATACATGCGGCACATAATAATTACACAAATCAGATCTGCGCTATGACTACCCACATTCCCATTCATAACAGGTCAGATAAGAATTCATCAGGGGTGAA
The DNA here is from genome assembly GCF_034508935.2 of Berghia stephanieae. Lineage (NCBI taxonomy): Eukaryota > Metazoa > Mollusca > Gastropoda > Nudibranchia > Aeolidiidae > Berghia > Berghia stephanieae. Next base: position 40,708,118 of record NC_088363.1, read on the forward strand.
TCTTAAAGTACTTTTTGAATGTCACCTCAGACAAAAATACTTCACTTCTTATATCTAAAGTGTTTGTGGAGGGGGGGGGGGGGGATTGATAAAATTCTTCCTAGAAAATGTTTTAGAGCCTTTGTGAGGTACACGCAGAAGGAGTTAAATACTGGCTCTTAGCTCCGGAGGAGGATCATAATGTGCGGTTATGTGCTCTAGTGGTAAAACACTCGCTCGTCGCATAGTTGAGTCCTTGGAGAAGGCTTTTTACTCATATTCTCTCACCGTACTCAGGTGTAAAATGAGTACCTGGCCGTTAACAGCGTTGTCTCTGTCCGAAAAAATTGCAATATCGCCTAACAGGCGTCATGTGCCGTAATACATGTTAAATGTTGTTCTTGGCCAGGGATTACTTGTAAAGCGATTTGATCACGTTTAGTGGATATTGCTCTATATAAAAGCTCAATTAAAATTTAATCATAATGGTAAAAAAGATCTATAGTCAGATTTTTAATAAATGGTGCATGTTCTTATTCTTTTTTTTTCTCAACTGTCCCCCAATGCATAGCTGCAAAAATTTGTATGGACCTCTGAATCAATTTGTCTTAATAAAAAAAATATTTTTTGATGAATTTTAAAATAATAGGGAAGGATTTTGTTTATAACATCTATATTAAAATCGATAACAGGTGAGGATCGGAACTCATAGAAGATTTACATTATCAAAATTATGAATTTTCCGCATATCCATTTTGAAGGAATTCGTTAAACTGGAGTGTTCGGTTAATTGAAGCTTAAACGATATACGTGCAGTATTTGAATATGAAGCAACGAATGGCAATTATTAACTATCAGACATCTACATTTTATAACTATCAATACACATTACTGGTAAATACAAACGAAAGTGAACATAACGCGCTTCCAATATAATTTTGATTGCAAAAGTTTGAGAAATAGCTTGTGTTTATGTCAAAGATGATTACATAAATTTATGTAGACTGGTCAAAAGTAAAAATTCATCACTTATGAGACAGTGTCTCCACAAATATGTGTTCACAATAACAACAACAAAAACAACAACAACCACCACCACCAAGAAATAATAGACACATCAATCAGCACAGTCTGATGACGAGGGGATGAAAAGGAGAAATGAAACGACTACAGAAAGATTCCGAGCATCACTCTATCCAATGAAATGTAATTTTGCTCTAGTTTGCGAAGGTTGAGGCATGCCTTTTCTCAGTCTACTCTTTGTTATCATTTATTGCCTCGTCGGTCAGAGTAAATTTGGTGTTCCTCCTCTCAATGTTTCCCTCTACTTAGGCCCAATGACCTCAATTGGGTTGCGCTCACAGTGATATGGGGGAAGTCGCGCAACCTCGTGTCAAAACTCCATGATTAGACAGTCTGCTTTGAGAGCTGTTTATGATTCATTTCTTTATATTTTTTACGATCAGAATATGTAGTACTGTCTGATTGAAACCATGAAATCATGTCAGCTTTTATATTTGCCAAAGTTGGAGCCTTAAAGTGACCGTGTAGCGTTGTCCAATACAATACAGCTGGGTGCGTCAATGGAGGACAGCAAACGATATTTTGTCAGTCTTAAAACACCTTTGCATTGACCCCAGAATGATATTACAGATGATGCAGAGAAGAAAAAATGGCATGGCATCCTTTTAAACATCCAGCATCATCACCACCTGCAAGAATAACAATGATTCTCGGTCCAGAACCCATTGGCCTTTTTCTGCTTGTATAATCAGACGTCCAATATTTTTTCGAATGTATATTTACGCTCACCCATACATCTATGGATGATATCCATATCAAAGTTATCTATGATCCTTTTCCTGCCACTTCGTTCTACACTGGTAATCTCTCTGTCGTTGATTTGTGAAATTCCAAAACCATTGTTAGTAACATCAATCAACAATTTGCTTATGGATGAGGATTTGAAAAACATTGGCTTCGAATCCACTGAGAGACACGAGTTCAAATCGCTATATATAAAAAATCCCGTAATTTATAATGAGAATGCTTCTAAAATATTGGAATCTAAACAAGGCCAAACAAAGATTATTTCTCTACACAGAATCAACTCAAATTCAGAGAAGTATAGCTGATATTTTATTTGTCCAACTTACCTCCTTGTAGTCCTCTTCCTCTCTTTTCTCCATCCTTACTACTTTAGATATCATCATCATATTTTTATATGATTATAGTTTTTATCGAATCATGTGATAGTGTGGATGAGCTGAATGACTATGTGAGTGAGTTTTTAAAATTCTGTGAACAGCTAGTGTGTTGTAAAAAAAGAAATACTAAGATATTATCCTAACAACAAGGCTTGGATAACAAAAGATCTAAAACTTTTATTGAACCAAAAGAAAACTCTCTTTACTAGTGGAAACAAAAAAGATTTGAAAAAAAAGAGATAAAGAGAGCAATATCTAGTTGTAGAGACAAGTACAAAAATAAAATTGAAAAATGCTTTTCTTCTGGGGATATACGGGACACGTGGCGGGGGCTTAAAACTGCTGTTAACTATTTTATTTGTCGTTCTTACCTCCTAGTAGTAGTAGTCCTCTTCCTCACTTTTCTTCACCCTCACTACTTTGGATCATCATCATCATCATCATCATCATCATCATCATCATCATCATCATCATCATCATCATCGTGGTCGTCGTCGACATCTTAGTCATTATATATTTCATTTATTTATTTATTTATTTATTTATTATTATTTATTATTATTATTATTATTATTATTATTATATTATTATTATTATTAATTATTATTATTATTATTATATTATTAATATTCATTATTATTATCATTATTATTAGTATTATCGTGGTCATAATCATTATTATTATTATTAATATAATTACTACTACTACAACAACAACTACTACTACTACTACTACTACTACTACTACTACTACTACTACTACTACTACTACTACTACTACTACTACTATACTACTACTACACTACTACTAGTACAACTACTATACTATTATCTACTACTACTACTACTACTTACTACTACTACTATACTACTACTACTACTACTACTACTACTACTACTACTACTACTACTACTACTACTACTACTAACTACTACTACTACTACTACTACTACTACTACTACTACTACTACTACTACTACTAATACAATTATTATTATTATTATTATTATTATTATTATTATTATTATTATTATTATTAGATACTTTTGTTTATTTAGTTATTTTGACTTTTGTGTTGTTTTCGTTGTTTTTGTTTTGTTTGTTCTATGTATATAATCTTCTATTAATTATACAAATCCTCAGCTGGCTTTATAAAGAGAATAAATACAACGTCGATTTTAAGAGATGCCCCTACAATTGTGAACTGGATCCTTACGGGAAAAAAGTGGCCGAAGCCGACGTGGTTATTTTCATGTGTGTAGGCATGTTACCTACTCCCGATATTAAGAGGCGACCGGGTCAATTGTGGGTGACTCACTGCTATGAAAACAAATGGTACTCTAATTATCCTGGAGGTATGTCGTGTTTCTTGTATTGCTCAGCATCAGGTGTCTCGTCTTGTCACAAAATTCAAGCAATGTTAAGCGTATCCACTGACCAAATGGACTGGTCATTTAAAATTCCGCGTCCGATATTCTGTCTTTGCGTTAAGAACTTTGCACACATTATATGACCATTTCCCGACTCGGGTGTGGAGGATTATTTTGCTACAAGCAGAGAGGGATTTTGTAGGTGTGTTACAAAAAGGACACCTAAGTGACTGGTGCTGTATGAAATAGAAATATGGTTCCGTATGGCCTTCCGGGAAAGTAAATAAAACACATTCGTAGCACGCTTAGCGTGTTTATCGGTAAAAATAACCCTGTTCATATATGTATTCTGTTTCACATATAAGGTATTACTGCTTTTTTGATAAAAGTAAATTACAAATAAAAAATATCAGCTTCAAAATAATGAACAAAATAATACATATTGAAAATTTCTGGCTCAAATCCCTATTTTGGGCAAGAATAAAGACAATTAAAACGTTTGACATCTCGCTCACTTCGACACCAAATCATTTTAAGGAAAGAGTCGCATAAATCACTCTCTACTTTTCAGATTACAACTTTTGGAAGAATCAATTTAACCTAACAATGGGTTACCGTCTTGATTCCGATATCGTGATTCCTTGGGTCAGGCTAGGCTGGCGGGATTCCGCATTGCTTTACAAACAAGATCATTATCGTGAGTATGATGTTATAATATTCAAGAGTTCACGTGTCTGAGATTTCGACGAAATTCCTAATATTAATATCGTTGCACAACCTTGTGAACGCGAATTGGTAATGGGCTCGGAATCTTAAGCTTGTATATGGTAAAATATCCACGAAACGTGCTCAATGCGCTTTACAATAGTTCTCAGACAAACAGTAACACGTAACATATAGAAAGATACATGACGTCTGTTAGGCGATATTACAATATTTTTTTCCGATAGAGAAAAAGCTGTTAACGGCCAGTTACTCATTTCACACTTGAGTACACGGTGAGTAATGAGCTTTTTCCAATCGGAAAGCGTGTGTCATACCTCAAGACTTATCCGCTCATTCATATGTGTCTGGAATAGCGATAAAGTTCACGTCTCCGCTGCACGACCTTGTGAACGGACAGCAATGGGAATAGGCTTAAAATATCATACGCAGAAGTTGAAGAATATTTCCTTCTAATATTTTACCCCTCCATTGACATTGCTCATGTTATCTCTTATCACAAGCTATCCATTTGTATACCCGAACTGGTGAAGTGTAAATTCAATTTAATTTTGAATAAATGTCTTTAAGAGTTATCATCTAATCTATTCAAAATATGTTTACGTTTCAAAATCTAATTTTAGTAAAACTGGATGCGTACGGCAAGGATAATTTCCCGAATTTCTACGTTAATCGTTTTTTGGATCGCAGGTTCAAACCCCACCACCGCCGCGAAAAATTTTTTTATTCTCTATTGTCTTCTGGCACTTTTCTACTCACTTCATATCTTGTTTTTACCAACATAAGTGCCTGTAATACTCACTTTTCTGAATTAAAAATTCACCCCATACACCGGAGCATACTCAATGTCTCAATCGTTTCTATGTTATATGTTTGTGATGAGAATATTGGCTATTAAGCTTAACTGCTGGTCAAAATTACTTCGCGATGGTGGTGAACGAATCGGCGATCTCAAGAAGTGGGTGAGAGAGGGATCTAGAAATGACTTTGGGTTTGAAACGAATATTTTTGTGTTCGTGGATAGCTCACACGGTAGAGCCACGCTCTCACCTGCCAGGCGGAGTTGTCGTACCAATAAGGTCGCAGGTTCAAACCCCACCACCGCCGCGAAAAATTTTTTTATTCTCTATTGTCTTCTGGCACTTTTCTACTCACTTCATATCTTGTTGTTACCAACATAAGTGCCTGCTCCACTCACTTCAACAGAGAAAGGGGAGGGGGGTCCCTGTTATTGTGATCATAATTCAACAACAACAATCGTTGAACAGGTCTGACAAGACAAATTGTTTTTGTCTTAATCTGAACAGCCTTAATCAAACCATCCAATTCCTTAATTACTTTTACTACTTAATCTCCTTAAATCCCATGCATTCTCTTTTCGTGCTTGTCTTGGACCAAAAACCAAACCACACTTCTCTGAGCTTGAAAATGGACCTTACCACTTAAAGGGATAGTGATCTTAAATATGCATTCGTCCGACTTTTCCAGCATTTATTCATAAAGAGAGGGAAGGTCACAGATTGTATCAAATTGTGTTAATTCTGGGAGTTTAAAGAGGGACCTCAAAGAAAATGGGAAGGTGTCTGATAAGTTTTAGTGTCAGAGGTTTAAGAAAATGGTCTTGAGTTCATGCAAGCTTCAACTTCAACCAAAGCAATCTCAAGCTGTTTTCTTGAAAGCGAACCTTTACCCGCATATGTCCTAATTCCACTTGTTACACTCCTCACCATACGCTCATAAACGCCTCCCCACTATGACGCAAATGCAGGTTCTGCATTCCATTGAATAAGTTCAATCCGGAAGTGATCAACGAGACGCTTGTGAGCTCCCTTAAAGGTCTTAGCATTCTCTGTATAACCCACAGTAGGTTCTTCTTGAGAAAACATTTTCAAGGCTAAATAAAATTCATCAGAAGTCAAAGAGTCTACTTATCATAAATGGACAGCTCTAGATTCTCCATACGTGAACAACAGTAAATACAGTTTCTCTTCAGAATTGTTTAAGCAAAAAAGGTCTTCATTATCCAAACAATCATTGAAAAAAGGAGGGGGGGGGGATATGGTTTGGCAATGCGACTCTCCGGCAATAGAGCCGTTGACTGGACAAGTAACCTTGACTCCCGTCTCTGACAAACCACACAATGGTTCACAACTCTCTTGGATTGAGGTATGACCGAACAATCCAATATTTGTCCCTGAAATGGGAAATCAATAACTGACACCAGCATGTTTCAAATTATTATTGGTTATTTGGATCAAAAATGTTGAAGTCGTGAGTGGCCGTCGCTCAATTGTATGAGTTTCCTTTTTCGCGCAAGCCGAATCATATCTCCGAGATCATTCTCTATAATACATCTCATCGTAGAGGAACTTTAAAGAAAGTCAAGGTCTCCTTTTCTTTTATCACTATTTTAGCCTAAAGCAGACGTAGTCAAATCTTGAAACCTAGAGGTTATTGGTACAGTATCATGGGGATAAAACAAGTCCATAGTTGGAGCCTTCAACATTCAAAACTGCTAACGAGCGATGATTAACTTGAATTTCAACATACAGTGTCCACAAATCCTTACTATTTTTCTTGGGCATGTTGAGCAGTGAAGTGATTCTTTTTTTTTATTCCCCCCCCCCCCCAACCCATTCACTAGCAACTCTTTCGCATGCTCAAAGTTTGCCGCTGTAACTGTAAGTAAACGTCTTTGCAAATAGGCCTTAGCATACTCCTTAATCGATGCCTGCAAATACGAACCTTTATTACTATCAGTTTAGTCTGTACTCGAATCGATGACTGCTACAAAATTATCCTAAATAATTCCTGCCCTTCCGAAGTCACTTGAAAAGGCCGAAAAATAAAGCTTTGGCAGATTGGATGTAATGCTGATGTTCTTTGTCTCTTTCTTTTTTACTAATCGCTGAAAGTTTTTCTATTATCTTGTTTATTCTTTTTTTATAATGTTCAGTCCTTAACAATATATCTATTTTTGTTTGGCTATATTCAGCAGCTGTATTGTTTTCCTTTTCCACTTCATGCTCTTACAATGAACGTTCATAAGCTGATTACGAAGTCGCCACGTAAATATTTACATGAAAATGATAAACTGAGATAATCTGAATGAGAGTATATCTAATGATTTTATTGAAGAAAAGCGTCCCTCAAGTGGCGGATGTCATTAACAAAAAGACTTGAAAAAAACAAACAAAAAAATAACAATAACAATAAATGGTTTTCAAACAAAAAGAAGTAACAAATAAAAAGTGAGTTAACTTAAATAATAAATTCTACAAAATAATAATATGGTGATCTTCCCTACACCGTTAATAGATAAATAATGGGGAAAATATGAAAAAGGATGAAAATGCGATTTTTCTCTATTCTAACACATCAATCAAAAATTAATCAGCTTTGAAAGCTGTGATTCAAATAACATTGCTACAAAACATCAACTGAAAACCATGTGGTGATAAATAATTATTTAAATTTATAAACTATTGATCACCCTAAAATTACTGACATCAAGGAAATAAAGTTAGTGAAGGAAAAACAAAATATTGCAGTTGAAGTGAGCGTAAAATGAATAGAAAAGAATAGAAGAAGGTGGGTAAAAAAGAGTAATGAAATGAATCCCCTTTTAGGATTTGAGATGAAATAGTCAAAATACGTGATAGTCACCAAGTGGCATTTGTAAGAAAATGATCTAATGATTATTTTAAACGAATCATTATTAATTCAAGAATATAATGAAATATAAAATAATAAATCATAGTTGTTTGTTATCATGAAAATTAAATGTGTCTGTAAGTTCCAAGAAAGTAACTTAAAGATACTTAAAATAATTCATTGAAAAAAAATATCAAGCAAAGTATAATAAAAGACTTCTGAATTATAACTTTGTTCATTTCAATTATTATTCTCCTTTAATGATGGGCTTCAGCATTTCCAGTTTTGCCCTTGTAACAGGTTTAGTGAATAAATCTAACCAGTTTTGGTCTATGTGCACATATTGAATATTAACTGTTCTTTTCTGGATTTCATTCCTGATAAAGTGAAGTTTTATGTCAATATGTTTAGATTTTTAATGTTGCACTGGATTGTTAGCAAGTGCAAAGGCTCCCTGATTATCTGCTATCAAAGTGAACGTTTCAAATTCAATTCCCATCTTGTCCTTGATAGTGTGCGTTGAGAAAAAGACCTTTTTAAATGGCTGCAAACATTGACTTATATTCTGCCTAGCAAGTGGATAGTGCTACTGTAGGTTGTGTTCTGCATTTCCAGGAAATGAGAATTTTGTTAGACAGCATAAACCCAGTTACGCTCTTCCTGTTACTGGAGTTGCCCAAATGCGTCACAAAAACCAGTCAGTTTGATAGGTTCATCAGATTTGCTGTAAGACAGTTTTTGGTCATTTGTTGCTTTTAAATGTCTCAAATCATGTTTGGCAGCAATCATATAATTTTTATTTGCTTGTGACATGTATTGGGACAGCTTTGTGACGATGTAGCACAGGTCTGGTCTGGTAGCAGCCTTAAAGTGATAAAACTACCCACTATCTCTCTGTAATGTTTGCCTTCAACTGGTTCTACTGGTTCATCACGTAATTTGTTCAGATTTACATCATTTGGTTTGTATTTAGGCTTGCTATTAGTCGTACCAAACTTTTATACCATTTGTCAACGCATTGCTCACTACCCAAGTCCAGGTCTGTTCTGTCATGTAAAATGTTGAGCTAAGATTCTCTTTGATTACATTCATGTGAGATACGCCTTTGTTGCAATGATTATATGTCATCTACCTACGAAATGATGACTGCATGGTCCGAATCTTTTGTGTACACACATGAGTCAACTAGTGATCGTGTAAAACTTTGGTCAGTCAGGTGTTGGTGTAATTTGATATTCCAATTTCTGCCATTTTAAAAAAAAATCATATTATTGTGACTTTTTAGTTACAAGACGGGTTGTTGTCCTGATTTGCTTTTCACATGATAGCCTTCTGGCTGTTCAACGTAAAGTTCACAATATTTGCATTGAGTTTTAGCATCCATTTGGTAAACTAATAAATCATTTTGAATTGCAAGTTGGATCAATGTTTTGATTGGTGCTATGCGGGCAGTGCGAAATGATAGTCTCCTGAGAGTCTATGCCAGGAATTAAGGAAAACAGTACAACATATCCAGGTTCCTCGAGAGGAGTTAGGCTCTTGAGAAACTTAACACATCTAACTTTCTTTATAATGTGGTTTTCAGGAAATTAAACAAGATCAGTGTAATGTATTAAGAAATTAATAATGAATGAATGAATGTACGAATGACGAGTCACTTTTGTAACTCTTGTGACTGTATGAAACCGTTGGTGTTAAAAGAGCAACGTCTTCCGTTGTAAATAGAAAACGAATAAGCTGTGTTTCGTGTTCCATTGATTTAGATCTCCTTTTATCATCACCATCTTACCAAAAATACAACATTGGCGACGAGGATGGGATCAACAATTAAGGTATTAGATTCAACCTTCCTAGACCATATTTCAAGCAAGCTAAGATGAATTTCGGCCAGATAGAGCAGTTTGACGTTAGCAAAGAGTCATTCTCGGAATACTTCGAAAGAGTAGAACTATACTTCGTGGCAAATCAGATCGAAGACGAAAATAGACAAACTGCAATATTCCTCACGATTATCGGTCCATCAAACTTCAGGCTACTAAGGAATCTGGCTACACCAAGAAACATCAAAGAACTAAAACTAGATGAACTTTGCCAGCTGATGAAAAATCACTTCGAGCCAAAACCATTGAAATATGTGCAACGTACCCGGTTCAAAAATAGGATCAGGGCACCAACAGAATCCATCAATCAATACATTGCGTCACTGAGGCAACTGAGTGAATACTGTGAATTCGGCACAACACTGGATGAACGTCTGTGCGAGTGACTGGTGAGGGGGATCAATGATGAAAAGATTCAGCGCAGACTACTTTCTGAGACTGATCTCACATTCCAGAAAGCAGTCACAATCGCCCAAGCTGTGACCACATCAGAAACAGGAGCAAAAGATTTGCTAACAGCAGGCCCCCACCAAGACCATAAGATACACCATCTTCGTCAACACCGCTACAACAACAATGACCACGCCAACAAACCTGAACACAAAACTTTCACCAACCCGAGTTCAATGTCACAGTCTCACACATCATCGAAATGCCAACGCTGCGGCAGTGACCACCGAGGCACTCCGTGCAAATGGATCAACGCGAAGTGTTTTCATTGTAACAAAGTGGGGCACCTGTCCAAGGTATGTAAATCGAAAAACAGACACAACCACCAACCTCAGCATCATAAACCCTCGTCACACACAGCTAAAAACGACACTAGGAATCATCGATCGTATTATGTATCAGAAGACCAAAATCACCATCAACATCATCGCAATGTCGATCACCCTGAATCAAATGCATACGACCTTTTCAACATGGTACAGGACTTAAAAACACACAAACCGGTGTGGATACCGCTTCAAATCGAAGGGAAGGAAGTGTCATTCCAGCTTGACACAGGCGCATCAGCAACTATACTACCGAAAACAACATACGACAACTTATTGTTACATACACCTCTAAAACCATCAACTGTTATCCTGAAAACATATACAGGAGACACCGTACAGATTTGCGGACAATGTCGCGTGAATGTCCAGTACCAACAACAGCAAGCAACCTCTACTCATCGTTGAAACCGCTGGTCCACCACTACTTGGAAGAAACTGGTTGGAGACCATCCAACTCAACTGGAACAACATCTTCCACACCAACGCTAAAACACACGCACAGGGACTCCAATCAATGGTTTCCAAATACAACGTGTTCAACGACAATGCTGGGTTACTAAACAACCACACCCAACACATCTTCCTGAAAGAAAACGCCACACCCATCTTCAAAAAAGCACGCCATCCACCATTTGCTCTTCAGGACAAAATTGAAAGAGAATTACAACGTCTAGAAAATAACAACATCATTGAGAAGATCAATTACTCAGACTGGGCAACACCAATCGTACCCATTCTCAAATCTGATTCGACACTCCGCATATGTGGGGATTATAAAGTGACCGTCAACAAAATGGTTGCAAAGGAAGAACATCCAATTCCGAGAATAGAAGAGTTGGCCAACAGGCTTGCACATGGTGAGAAGTTTTTAACCATCGACTTCAGCCATGCGTATACTCACCTTCTTCTCGACCCTTATAGCCAAAACGTCACGACGATCAACACGCATCGTGGTCTTTATCGCTACAAACGACTACCATATGGCATATCTTCGTGCCCAGCCATCTTCCAACGGGTAATGAAATCTGTCTTCAAGGATATCCCAAACACGGCGATCTACTTCGACAATCTGTATCTCGCTGGCGCCAACGATGCACAACACTTCGAAACACTTGAAGCCGTGTTGAAGCGCTGTGAAGAAAGGGGACTGAACGTAAAAAGGGCTAAATATGAATTCCTGCAGGATGAAATCGATTTCCTTGGATACCGCCTCACGAAGAATGGCATCGCTCCACAATCTAAGAAAATTGAAGCTGTACGAAAAGCACCTGCACCAACCTCAATGCAGGAACTACGAGCCTACCTTGGAATGATCAACTACTATTCCAAATTTCTACCCAACATATCACACCGTCTTGCACCACTATACGATTTACTAAAGAAAGGAAGCACCTGGAAATGGACATCAGCTGAGCAATCAGCCTTCGACGATTCGAAATCGTTTTTAATGTCCACGGAGCTACTGGTTCATTTCGACCCCAACATCCCTCTTGTCGTTACCTGCGATGCCTCACCAAGAGGCGTATCAGCGATTCTTTCGCAACAATGGGAATGAACAACCTATCGCATTTGCTTCCAGATCGTTGGATAAAGCAGAACGAAATTACTCCCAACTGTACAAAGAAGCGTTATCTATCATTTTTGGATTACGAAAATTTCACAAATACGTTTTTGGACGACATATTACGATCAACACCGACCATAAGCCACTATTGGGTCTTTTCGGAGAAAACAAACCATTACCTGACCACGCATCATCGCGAGTACAGAGATGGGCGGTCATTCTGAGCGCGTACGACTACCAACTGAAACACGTCCCAGGTCAACGCAACAACGCAGATGCACTCAGTCGTCTACCGCTGCCTGAAGTAGCAGCACCTACGCCGTTTCCTGAAGATCTTCACCAGATCTTCCAGGTCATCGACAACCTACCCATCTCCAGTACCACCATCGCATCGGAAACCTACCGACCCTGTACTTCGTCAGGTGTATCAAATCGTCGCACATGGTCATCCATGGCCCACTACAATTAGCGAACAACTTAGACCCTATTTCGCACGCAAGCTCGAATTGAGCATCGACAATGGATGCCTGCTGTGGGGTACGCGTATCATCGTTCCAACGTCTCTTCAACGGGATATTCTTTCACTCATCCATGAGGATCACATCGGAATCGTTTGGATGAAAATGCTTGCCAAAAGTTACGTGTGGTGGCCCAAAATTGATATGGATATCGAATTCTGTGCGAAATCGTGTGCCAATTGCCAGAGTTTTAGGAACTTACCCGCTCACTCACCCCTACAATCATGGAACTGGCCAACCAAACCCTGGAGTCGTCTTCACATTGATTTCGCTGGCCCATTCTTAGGTCATATGTTCTTAATTATTGTGGATGCGCACTCTAAATGGCTAGAAATTCGCATTATGAAACGGATTACCTCAGCGGATACTATTTTTCAACTTCGTCATGTGTTCGCAACTCATGGATTACCCGATAAAATTGTTTCGGACAATGGTCCATCGTTTGTCAGCGAAGAGTTTCAAAATTTCCTTCGGTTCAACGGCAGAGAACACATCAAATCGACACCATACCACCCATCTACAAACGGCCTAGCTGAAAGAGCAGTTGCCACCTTCAAGTCGGCGATGAAGAAAATGAACAATGGTAGTGTTCCTGAACGCGTAAACAGATTTCTTCTGAAATACAGATCAACGCCACAAACAACTACAGGCCTCATCCCATCTGAACTGTTGCTTGGTAGAAAATTAAAGACTCGTTTGGATTTAATTCATGATCAGGTGCACAAAACTGTTGAAAAGAATTTGGACTGTCAGAAAACTTACCATGACAAACATTCTCAGTTTAGAGACTTTACCATTAATGACAATGTTTTTGTTAAAAACCAAGGCAATACCAATCCATCTGACCCAAAATTTTGCCTGCCAAAATTGTTGCGAAAACAAGTCCCATGTCTTACAGAGTTCAAATGTATGAAACTGATCAAGTTAAACGCTTTCATGCAGATCACATTATCCCAACTCATGTTTATCTCGATGCTGGGGCATCTCTTTCTAAAGAGGGGAAGGGGAAATAGACACTGAACAAATGGGTATGAGTAATGCAATGAATAGCAAACCAGTTGACTTGGCAGATCAGTCAACACAACCCACGACTACTACTTCTATCACAGATGAGTCAGCAGATGATGAAAACAGTCTGACGCCGACCACATCTGAAAGTAATGTTCGAACCACACCAGTGTTGAGAAGATCACACAGAACAATTAAACCACCGGAAAAGTTAACTTTGTAATTTTACCATGACCATGTCTTGCTCAAGGGATTTGAGCCACTTATCTTTATAATTTGTTATGTGACCTTGTTTCGTCACTTGTTCTTTATCTCTCATCAAACAACTTCTAAATTTATGATAGTCGGTAAGAAACTCACCCATCAAATAACTATTAATAATTTTGCAGAGAAAATCAGCAACACCTTACTTTATGAGATATATATTCACCTTAACTTTTATTTCTGTATTAGCATTATTTAAGGTTGGGGGAATGTAATGTATTAAGAAATTAATAATGAATGAATTAATGTACGAATGACGAGTCACTTTTGTAACTCTTGTGACTGTATGAAACCTTTGGTGTTAAAAGAGCAACGTCTTCCGTTGTAAATAGAAAACGAATAAGCTGTGTTTCGTGTTCCATTGATTTAGATCTCCTTTTATCATCACCATCTTACCAAAAATACAACAATCAGGACTCCTAACAAACCTACAAAATCTCCCTTTACACTCTTGTTGACGACCTTTTGGGGATGTTATGTCATAGCAAAACAGCTTTTGCCAAGTCTCTCCATGTTTTCAATATGAGCTTTCTCCATTCATTGAAAAGGAGTGGCCTCAATGTTTTATGATAGCATCTGATTCAGATTTTAGCTTTGAGAAATAAGCAATGTGTGCATACGTCTTAAGGGTTTTGGGGAGCCCCAATTGCGAAAGAAGGCATCTTGACATATTGGAAAGTCACAATCAAAAGGACTCTGGCACCATGCTCGAAATGTAGGAATTATCTATAAGTACAATACTGGTTGCAGAAAGATAAAATACAAAAGCTCTTCTATCAAATTAACCAGCATGGGCTTTTTTTTATTTTGGTCGACTAAAACAAGGGACATAACTCAAAAAATATAACAACAAAATAAAGTATAACGAGGTTATGGTTTTCTACATCGATGTTTTGGAAATTATAAATTACAGATAATATAAATGAATGCGAAATGAAATTAAATGTATTTATTAAAGTATGTAAATGTAAATGTGTACACATTATGTGAAGGTGAGATTATTTTTTTTTAAACTATCACTCAATTTGACCATCATAATGTTGAAGGCTTGATATTATGTTCCTACGACATATAATTTTATTATTCTGTGCGTGTGTTCCCACGCGTACTCCCAAGTTCGTTCAAAGAATCGGATCATGCCCATAATTCGAAGTGAACGAGAGTATAAGGATCTATTAATATGACACTCTTTTAGTTTGGAGAAAAGCCGATTTTACTGCGTCACAATCGCAAAAAAAAAGTATAGAGCAGTAAAATTAGGTGCCCCAAACGTAAACAAAGGTCTAGAAGCACATGGCAAACCACATGTTCTTGTCTTGACAGCTCACGTTCCAATGTAAATTATAGAAAAAAATAACCTTTAAAATTTGGCTGTTAGGTGGCAAAAGAAACACATATTCATAAATACTCGATCATGCATCAAATAATGTCTAGATATGGATATTTTATGGAACAAAAGGTAAAATTTATCAAAAGTTACAGTCTATCTATTTTTAGACCAGAGCAAATCATTGCGCTGGTGTGAACAAGACGAGAATTATTCAGAGCCTGGTTTTCAGAATAATTTAGCCTTATATTATTATTTCTGCAACTGTTAGATTTTATGTAAACATATTTTCAATACTGAAAGTGTATTGCCTACAACTCAAACTACAAAATTGGGAGACCTATATTGTGCGTAAATTATTCCGGTCCCTTACGAAAATCACTAGCAACTTGTTATTGTTTACGTTTGGGGCACCTAATTTTACTGCTCTATATGAAGCATTCTTGGTATTGTGCCCGACGTGTACATATTTGCAGGTTCGATTACCCTATCTATTATGGGTTCATGAGAATACTATCAAACCAATACAAAATGGTATCCATTAAACCGATGTTAGATCAAGCCCACAATTGCAAATATGTACACGTCATATATACAAAACCCTATATATATATATATATATATATATAATATATATATATATATATATATATATATATATATATATATATATGTGTGTGTGTGTGTGTGTGTGTGTCGTCGATATATATATATATATATATATATATATATATATATATATATATATATATATATATATATCAAGGAGGGCTTTAGAAAGGAGGCTCGCCTTGGATTTTCAGCCCCCGCTAGTGGGGCCATTGGTTGGATAACGATTTCAAGCAAAACTACCGCTTTTCTGCCTTGGTACAATTTCCTTGAATGCGCAATAATTGATTCTGTTCTTATAATTTCGGTACTTTATAATAAATTGGTTAATTGGCGACCATAAGTTTTAAATAATGTTATTTCTTATGTCTTGAATGATATGAAAATATACAAAAAGTAGTGAACTATCAAAAATTTCACAGGAAAGTATGAACTATTTTTCTATGACGCCCTCTTACAAACTGAGTGATTGGGTTTGTTATCTTTTTTGAAATCGAAAGTACGAATCTGATTTCAATACCTTTTAATAACTATGGCTAATTTATCGAACCAGAATCTTTGAAAAGTGGTAAGTACTAATAATAATTGCGTAATAATTATTTAAGACATGTTTAGAATTATCAACTGTAGTTCCTGCAGACGATAGTTGGGCCCATTGTCGTGTTGTTCTGTCGAGTCGCACAGATAATCAGAATCATACTCCGCCTGATTCGGAATCCGAATCGGATTAAATTACTGTTCCTTATTTTATTACGAATTATGGCCTGCGGCTTTATATTTATATATTTTTCTATATGGTTAACTGACAAATATTGACTTTATTGTTTTAGTCTAGTGTATAAGTCTAGAGGGCCCCTTTGCTCGTCACGTCAACTTCACAACTTTATCTTGAACAGACCTAATCCTTTCTATTTCTACTCTATCTAGAACTTGAAGTTGCTAGTTAGTTAAGTTAGTGGGTCTGATATTACCATATCATATTCATATATGATGGAACTGGGACTCTGACTCTGAATATATAGTTATGCCCATTACATGGATCTGTGTTGCTGATATGATTGTCAATCGTATGGGACTAGTAGCTAAGACTCTTAATATATAGTTTTGCCTCATTGATCTGAGATGTTACTGTTGTTACAGTTACACTCACTCACTCTATTACTATTACTATTATCTCTGTGACTATGGAAAGGAATTATG
The DNA here is from genome assembly GCF_034508935.2 of Berghia stephanieae. Classification (NCBI taxonomy): domain Eukaryota; kingdom Metazoa; phylum Mollusca; class Gastropoda; order Nudibranchia; family Aeolidiidae; genus Berghia; species Berghia stephanieae. Next base: position 40,725,201 of record NC_088363.1, read on the forward strand.
GATCTGATCTACTCCATTGACTGAAAGGAATGAACTAGTAGTCTGAATATATAGTTTTGTCTCATTGATCTAGGATGAGACTCTATTAAACAACTCTATGACTATGGAAGGGAACTATGGATCTGATTCTGATGCTACTCATTGACTGTACTCTAAGGAATGAACTATAGTAGTCAGATGTTTTATGAATGGCGCATGTTTTTCTAGTTTTTCTAAGATGTCCCTCTATCAAAAGTTGCAAAACTTTGTGTCAACCTCCGAATCAATTTCTCTTAACTGAATAAAGATTTTGGCCCATATTGAATTGTGATGCCATATCACAAAAAAAGATTTCTTCTTCACAACCTATAAAAAGCCACTTTAAAACCGCTGTCATACAATTAGAGATTTTACACTGCTAAATATTTAAACAGTTTCGCACCACAAAGTAAGAGATGACTTCATCGTTTTTCAAAAAAATCTTGTGACACAGTAGTTCCGGCTAGTGGTTATGAGTTCACATCATACTATTACAAAAATTACTATTTTCCGAATAAAAGCAAAACACATTAACATAAAGTAACAACTTATGTAGTTTGCATCCAATTTTGACTTTATAATTTATTGCTTTTTATTTACATCACGTCGCAATTACCGAAGACTGATATGAATCTCTAGTTTTAACTTATTTGAACTAGTGATTAAATACTCAAAATTGTCAAATAAACATTGAATGTTTATATTTAACTTTGAAAAATTGTATCTATGCATGACCGATTAACACAGCATTTAAAGTTTTCTTTTAAACCTATAAGCTCTTAAACAATACGATATGATACAGAATCTCTATCGGTTCCTTTCTCGTAAAGCTGCGAAAAGAAGTCCACTTGTATCTATCGATAAGCCATTAAAGAGGACATCTATGGAATTGGAATTTCACAATCAACTCTGAGTTTTGCATGTTATTGTTGTTACGTTGTTGTTGAACACAAGCACATTTTGTGGAAACACTGTATCATAAATTGATGAATTTCTACTTTTGACTGGTCTACATTAAATTTATGTACTCCTCTTTGGCATAAATACCAAGCTATTCCTCAAAACTTTGAACTCAAAATAATGTTGGAAGTGCGTAATGTTCACTTTTATTTGTATTCATCAAACACGTATATTGATTGTTATAAAATGTAAACTTGTCTGTCGTTCATTCATATTCAGATTCTGTACGAACATCATATAAGTTTCAATTAACTGAACATTCCATTTTAACAAATTCTTTCAAAATGGATAAGGGGAAAATCATAATTTCGACACTATAAATCATTTTTGAGTTCAGATCCTCACCCGTTATCGATTTTAATATAGCTGTAATAAGTGAAATACTTTCCTATTGTTTTTTTTTTTTAAGTCGTGATAAAACATTTTTATTAAGACAAAATGATCCAGAGTTTCATACAAATTTTTGCAGCTGTACATCGTGAACAGCTAGCTGAGAAAAAGAAGAAAAAGACGCGCCCCTTATTAAAAATCCGACTATTGTACTCTGAATATATATTGATCTGATATGTTACTTTATTAATTAACTCTATGAATATGGAATGGAATGGAACTATGAATTTGATGCTACTCCATTGACTATATTGAATGAACCAGTACTCTGAATGTTTTTCCTCACATGAACTTTTGCCTCTTGTGGGTCTGATGTTCATGGACGTGATTTGTTAGCAAATTCAAGATGGGGAAAATTGTGGTGTTGCGAATTACAATGGTAACTACAATAAAGCCAACAAATGTTGTGTGTTCAGATTGCCTATAAAGAGGAACCAGACCGGTAAACATGGTTAAACAAATCCCTCCTCGTGATGATATTGAGCCACATCCGACAAAATTTGTTATTTGTGAAAGACATTGGTCTGCAGGTGTTCCAATGAAAATTCTACCTGGCAGACCGATCATCCCTTAGAGGGATGAAATAGTGTTCAAAAAATTAATAAATTCGAGAGATCCTAATTACAACTTACAACTACTATGTAGTGCATCCCTTAGTAGATATTTCGGTATTCATATTTTTCTTGGGATCATCCTCCGCAGATTACCTCCCTTTGTTGATATTGTACATCTCCTTTCCCCTTCATCTAATTGTTCATCCTCTTCCTCATAATCACATTACATGTACATTCATTAATCAAGCTTCTAAAGAAATCATCCTGAATCAATCACTATAACTATAAGGTCAGTTTTTAGAATATCTAACTACTCATCCTTTCCGTTTCTTGGCTACTCCTATTCACTGCTGATAATAATAATCATTAAATATTTTTTTTGACCCAGAATTCACAATCACTCTCTAAAAAGGTAGATCTTGCCATATAATGCCCCTGCTGTTATTTTGGTGTAAATTTTCTACATTTTTTTGTTGGCCCCAACTACCGTTGCCTGAAGATTCCATATGATTGTCCTTTCAGTATAGTTGTCCTTGATATATATATAATATATATATATATATATATATATATATATATATATATATATATATATATATATATATATATATATATATATATATAAACTTTAAAAAGGGACATCTTCATTATCCTGGGCAAAAAATAAAACAACCCCCCCCCCCAAATGTTTAAATAACACCCCAAAAAAAAACAACAACAACAACAACAAAAAAATACGTGGAAGTTCGGGAAATTATCTTTCCCGCACGCAGCAGTTTTACTAAAATTAGATTTTGAAACGTAAAAATGTCTTGAATAGATTAGATGATAATTCTTAATGGCATATGTTGAAAATTAAATTGAATTTACATTTCACCAGTTCGGATATACAAATGGATAGATTGTGATAAGAGATAACATGATCAATGTCAATGGAGGGGTAAAATAAAAGAATGAAAATATACTTCAACTTCTGCGTCTGATATTTTCCATCGCGTTCCCATTGCTGCCCGTTCACAAGGTCGTGCAGCGGTGTTGGGAACTTTATCGCTATTCCAGACACATATGAATGAGCGGATATTTGGTATTGTGGTATGACACCTGCTTTCCGATCG
>NC_088363.1:40733237-40775737 GCF_034508935.2 Berghia stephanieae
GTGGGTGGGCACTTCATTATTCAAATTAAGATTGATTGAATTAATGCGTTGACGTTTCCACGTCTTCATATATTTCATCTCTGCCACTATATTATTCATCGTTTAAACGAAATCGCAGGCCTAGTGTCAGACTATAGTGATGCTGTGCGTCATGGTAAACTGCTCACAACATCCGCCAGCCGGATATATTGTACCAAAACATATAACTATATGTAACGTTAAACGTTATAGTCTGATTTTAATGAGTAGTAATCATAAAAATGACTGGCTTAAAACAATAACAAATAGCTGAGTGGCTTCAATTTCGTTCCATCAATAAGTTAATGAATGCTATGCGTTGATTGACTCAAATAAGAAATAAATAATTAAATAAATCACAATTCCGGGCGACGGTCACTGTTGCAAATTAATTTAAAAAAAAAAAAAAGAAAAGAAAAAAAAAAAGACTTGGGTGCGAAATCTGTATAGAAAGAGTCCAGTTAGGATCAAAAGTAACAGACTTAACATCATGGCGTGAAATCATAATTAATAAACATTTAGAAAGATCCGAGGACGTTTGGATTGCCATCAACGACCACTTGAACAAAAGTATGTCCAAACATGTACCAACGAACGAAATCTCAAGGGAATTACACCTAACACTACCATGGATAAACACTACCGTCAAACGATTATCCAGGCGGAAACAAAAAGGCATGGAGCAGAGCCAGAAAGTCCAACAGTAAGAAAGACTGGTACAATTACGCCAGACTGAAAAAAAGAAACGCAAAGAGAGAGTAGAATAGCCTATCACAATTATGTTAAAGAACTTGTGAGTGAAGACTCGAACAAACAGCTCTGTAAATGTATAAAAAGTAGGAGGTGCGATTCGGTTGGTATAGCGCCCCTTGAGTATGATTATGTATTATACTCTGACGCAAAGGAAAAAGCAGACATTCTTAATAGTCAACTCTGCTCTGTTTTTGCTTCAAAAGCTCATGCCAAAATTTCCACTCAACAACTACAAGGAGAAGAAAACGATCCCAACACTAGGGCCGAAATCAAGCTGACAGTAGAGGGCGTTTCCAAACTCCTCGCATGTGGCCCAGACAAAATACCATCCCGTCTCTTAAAGATATTGAGTAACGAATTTGAACCTGTCCTCACACATTTGTGTAGCCCTATTCGTCCTTAAGGTCGAATAGCATCAACTGTGGTTGCCGTACGTACGGACAAATAGTGTTGCTTGCACTATTCGTCCTTCACACTAAAGCTGGGCAATATTCCGTTTTTGCTTTTACTGAGCTGGACTCGAATCCACGTAATTACATGATATATCCGTATCGTCTTAAATGTTTCACAAACCCCACCTCCTCTGTTTGTGAGTCAAATAATCAGTTAAGTGTGTATGTGTGTTTGAGGTGTGTGTGTGTGTGTGTGTGTGTGAGTGTTAATTTCATGGGTTTTTTTTTGTTTTTTTTTCTTCTGGGATATGATTTTTATTCCAGAATGGTAATTGATTTCTTATAAGGAACAATTGTCGTGTTCTCCTATTGGTAAGTATCCCATTCAATTACCTGCTCGAGAGTTTGGGTTGGCTTGGCACAGAGGAAGATTCGGCAGGTTTTCTTTGTTTGGGGGGGGGGGGGGTTTTGTTTTTTTTTTTTTGTTTTTTTTTTTTGGGGGGGGGGTTATTGTTGTTCTTTTTAAATTGTTTTCTTTTGTTGGTATTTTCCCTGCTTTTGTTTGATTTTTGTGTGTGTGTGTGTGTGTGTGTGTGTGTGTGTGTGTGTGTGTGTGTCTACGTGTGTTTTGCCTTTTTTATGTGTCTACGTGTGTTTTGCCTTTTTTACATTTTTTTTCAATCTATAATAGTGGGTAAGCACTCAGTAACTATTTGTTTTAAATGACTAGTATTCAATTTGTCAAAATATTATATTAGTCATAATAGTATTAGCAGCGCAAAAAAACACCAAATTTATGTATCTCTTAAGAATCAGTTTTATAAAAAATGTTATAATCTTGATAATTCAGTGAGTGCCATCAATAATAGCTTGAATTTAGCCAAAATTTTTAACGCTGTCGATACCTGTCCTTTAACTTCAGAAAATTTTGTTATAAGTTGTACAGTCTTGAGTAGACTAGCTGTATGACATAATGATAGATTTAATTCATGGCGAATTCAATGCGTTATCAAATTGGCAGTAAACGAGGTAATTGTATAGACGGGATGGAATTTGGCGGCTTTACAACACGCAAATTAATTCCAAAGCCGAAAGCACAACTTTGCATTGAAACTTATCTCCATAGACGATGTCAATATATTAAAGATTAATAAAGGACACTAATACCAAGTCCTCAATATTTTCAGTACTTCGTTCGTTAGCTAATACTATTAAGTATTTGGTATCCACTTTTGCCCTGACGAGAAGTTAGAATGTCAACGGGCTGGGATTTAAAATGTCAACGGGTTGAAACTGGGTGAAATAGAATGATACAGAACATAAAAGCCCAGTTCGGCCTAAGAACAATAACTTGGCTATGTTCTTAAACTCAGAACAAGGGGTAATGTTGTCAGGGGGGTTGGGGTTATTGTTTTGATCTGGGTATGGGGTCTAATAAGTCTGATAAAGTTACGATTACTGGCCAAAAACAAATTCCTAACTTTAGTTTAAAATTAAAAAATAAAAAGACGGAAATATATAATAAGATTGATATATTTTAAACAATGGTCACAAGAAAAATAAATCCACGATTTTTCTCAATAATTCTGTACTCAAACAGCTTTGTATGCAAATGTTGTATTCCAGATGTGTAATTTGGCTTATCGCCACTCAAGGTGGCATTTCAAATTTTATTACAACTAACGTATCTATGTACCTAGTGATACAGACCTGCCAAGCATTCGACATATTGTGTTATAGTGGAAAAAAGAATACCATTTCAAAAGGATTTGTGCTGCATTGTAGGTTAACAAACACGCAGGTCTGACATCCGAATTCACTTATGGGCCTGGTTTAACATTGTTGTATAATGTATTTTGCGTTATTTTTTAAAAGATTTCTATTACAAGAATGAGCCCATAAGGAAATGGTTATCAGACCTAAAAATAATTGCACGTCGATCCACATCAATTTTAAAACCATCACCATCACTACCACAAGCACTTTTACAACATAATCATTACCATCAGAATCGCTACCACCATCATTTGCACAATATCATAAGTATCATCAGCACCACAATCAATATCACCACCACAGCATTATACCTACCATTACCATGGTCATATCAATTATTGCCATCACTAGCAAAATCAAAACTATCATCTCAGCCACCACCACTCTAGGAAACAATCATTTTAAATATCAATACCATACGGGCACACTATAGCGTCACCATTGCCATCAACTTTATCACTCTAGCTTCTTGATCAGTGACATCACCACTACCATCATTTCATCATCGAAACAAGAATAACATCACTGCTATCATTGTCACAAATACTAACGAGAGTTTTTATATAGCGCAATATCCGCTCGAAGTCTCAAAGCGCTTTACAGGGTGTCACAGGCCAACAGCAACACTTAACATCCTACATGATGTCTGTTAGGCGATATTACATTTTTTCAGACAGAACAACGCAGTTAACGGCCTGGTACATATTTTAAACCTGAGTACGGTAAGAGTGGACTCAACTATGCGCCGAGTGAGGCTCGAAACCATGATTTTCCAATCCGATCCGAAAGCGAGTGCCATACCACAAGACCACATAGCGCACATTCTCTTTCCTTATTTCACATTTTCTTTGTTTCCTCGTCGGTTGTCTCTAGCTCCTTCTCTATCTATTCCTCTCTTTCGTGGTCGTCTTCTTCTTCTTCTTCTTCTTCTTCTTCTTCTTCTTCTTCTTTCTCTCTACATCCATGATTCCCACCACCGCCACCGCCTCAAGATCTCTAATCATTATCATAATTGCCATAGCAAGCTCACTACGAAAACTTTAGGTCTTCCGAATGTATTTTAATTCTTCGGTGGTTGGCAACTCTTAAGTTATACAGGCGGCCAGGAACAGGAAGTGTGTGTTTTTTTAAGGGGGGGGGGGGGAATGAGAGGGATTGGTTTTAATTTATGATGTTGCAGTCGCGGGGTGGGGTGTTTCTGTGTCGTTGTCCCCTTTTGTTATTTTTTTTTTTTTCCTTTTTTAAAAACAATAATGGATCAGAGAATGTGAACGGAGAGGAGTATTTGATACCATATCCAGATGAAACGCGTTTGAGACCACTCAGACATAGAGAAAGATAGACAGATAGATAGATAGATAGATAGAGAGAGAGAGAGAGAGAGAGAGAGAGAAAGAGAAAGGCAGCCAGATAGATAGATAGATAGATAGATAGAGAGAGAGAGAGAGAGAGAGAGAGGGGGGACAGACAAAGGGAGAAAGAGAGAGGGTGCCAGAATAAAAGAGGAAGATGAGCTATATAAAGAGAAGGAAAAGACAGGACATTGGAGAACAAAGGTGGAGGCGGGAAGAAAGAAAGAAAGAAAGAGAGAGAGAGAGAGAGAGAGAGAGAGAGAGAGGAGAGAGAGAGACTTAAAGAAAATAAAGAAGAGAATATATAATATAATATATATATATATATATATAATATATATATATATAAAATATAGATAGAGAGAGAGAAGAGAGAGAGAGAGAGAGAGAGAAGAGAAGAGAGAGAGAGAGAGAGAGAGAGAGAGAGAGAGAGAGAGAGAGAGAGAGAGAGAGAGAGAGAGAGAGAGAGAGAAGACGACGACGAAATAGAGGAATATATAGAAAAGGAGCGAGAGACAACCCGACATAAGGAACATAAGACATTTGTGGGGGGGAAATATGTAATATTTTGGATGGCCGAAGTTACCCTAATTTGGCGCATCCCCCCCCCCCCCCCCCCCCCCCCCCCGTCCAACGGTAGAGCTCTCAGATCCTGGCACAAGTCGAGGGGTTTTCCGCTATTTGAAGATAGTATAATTCGACCCAGTTTCTCGCTCAATCAGCTGTAGCGATACTAATGGAAAGAGCATTAACTGGAGCTTGGATTGCTTTGCACCACGGTGTTTGATTTAGTCACTACTTCGCGGAGTGATGTCACCAACACACGAGTCGGCGCAGTGCGTGATTCGGAATCTTGAATAGAGTGGGGACTAAAAAGGCAGCATGTTGTTGGCGAGTTGGCGAAAGACAGTGGAGTTAAAATTTCTCAGTTTTATTTTTAATTAAATTATGCTGTTAATGATTTTTAAAAGATTGGTACGGTGCCTGGCACCATTCGATCCAATGGCCCCCACGCCACTGGTGTTGGATGAAGTCTGGGGGAATAATTTTGTAAGGAATTTATTCAGTTATAACCGCCTTCTTGACTTGTCCTACTTACGATTCAACAACAAGAACACTCGTACAAGTACAAACAGAAAAGAAAAGGACCCACTTGATCCAATTCGGGATTTGTGGGAATTGTTTGAAGCAAATCTACGTCGTCACTAAACGCCTGGTCCACATCTTACAGTGGACGAGCAGTTGGTGCATTTCAGGGGTCGCTGCAAGTTTCGTAATTTACATTCCAAGTAAACCAAGCAAATATGGTTTGAAAATCTACTGGCTTTGTGACACAGAAACAAGTTACCCTCTGAAAGCATTGCCATTGAGATAAACCATGGCGCTAATGTTGTTTCAGCCTTGGCAGCATCATATCTCAAAACAGGACGTAACATAACGCGTGACAATGTTTACAACTCATGTCTTTACAAAAAAAGCAATGTTACTGTTGTGGGCACTGTGATAAAAGATTTAAAAATTCATTCCGGAACCACTTCGTCATGACATCGTGAAAAAAAATGAACTGCACTCTAATGCGTTTGCATCCACAGATAAAGCAATGCTAGTGACCTACAAATCTAACAAAAAAACAAAAAACAAATGTGTACCTGTATTGAGTTGAATGCGTTCAACAACAGCCATTGAGAAACCAGAGATGAACAAAACTGAAGTGGTTTGTTTTTACAACAGCACCAAAGGTGGTGGGGACAAAATGGACCAAATGGCCAAAGAATATTCATGCAAACATACATAAAAGTCGAAGATGGGCTATGCCGTACGTTGTCAATATTTTGGATGTTTCATGTCTTACTGCCCATCTGATCTTTTGGAAGAATTTTCCTGTTGGTTCACTGTCACACAAAAATGCCAGGCAACATTTGATCAGAAAGGTTGCAAGCACCCTCCATCTCTCTCTCTCTCTCTCTCTCTCTCTCTCTCTCTCTCTCTCTCTCTCTCTCTCTCTCTCTCTCTCTCTATCTGTTGCGCCGCAACCTAATTCCTTCTCTCTCCAGGACTCGGAAAAAATCACAATACAAACTGCAATTGAGCATTTCCACGGTATTGCAACCACTCCTTCCATTCGTGCTAATTCAAAACTGTCCAAAACTATCACCAGAACCCCCTCCAAGCAAAATCCTTCAGCTTCAAAGACAAATTCCCTTGCTGCCAAAAAAAAAAACTCCAACAAAAGTTTCCGCTGTCAATTCTACTTCAAAGCCAACAACAACGTCAGCACGCAAACAACAGCAACGTTGCTCAATATGTAGCTGGAAGAAGGATAAAAAGTGTCAACAATGTGTGCAAAATGCAATGCTTTTGTTTGCTTCGACTTCGACCCCAGAGACTGTATTTGTACCAACTGCTCAAAGTCAAAGTGAAAGATTGTGCTCTAAACTTTAAAGAAACATTTCTTTTTTTGTTGCCAGAAAAAAAATCTAGACGTCTAATTTTTGTTTTGTTTGATTTAATTTTTAGAGTGAATTTGTTTTTCAAATTTATGGTTGAATAAAATATAGTTAGTAAGAAAAAATATATTTCACAAGTTTCTACCCTTTATTGTATTGACCGTAGTAAAGGACAACCTTTATTTCTCAAATATGGGTGATATGTCACCCATGGGTGGTTTATAGGTTTTTTCCCTCTTCAAAATGTATGAGTGATGCATCACCCAGGAATGGTTATCAAGTTGACGAATAACGAGTGGGTGTGGGGGTTAATGGCATTTGGCACATTTCGGCCCCCCTATCTAGTCATACTAGAGGTACTTAAGTTAACAGTAATACTAATAATTTTTTAAAAAGTTAATAATTCTGCATAAACCATTATGAAAATCTCACAGGTGATTTCGCGCCAGTAGAAAAAGGATACATAAAGTCAAAATATTACGTCGAAAAAAAAAACATCTACCTAAAGGAACCAGAGCTCAGTACAGACCAATAAATCGCCACACCGCAACGGCGGGGCTATTAGTCATTACTGTCCAACATGCACCAACGCCTGGGGGTCAATACTGACCAATAGCCACTTCGTTATACTTTTTATGTCAAGATGGGGTGAAAAAAATATCATTGGCCTTATTAGTATTAGCTGGTATATTTTCATCTCTTCTGAGTATATGCCCAAAAAGTCACCTTTTTGCCTCCAGGATCTGAATGGATAAGTCTTTCATTGCATTTTTCATACAGTGTTTTATTGCTTATTTAGTGGGGTATCGTATATTCAGCTGACATGGCGGTTTTTTGCACACAAAAACATCCCAAATTTTGCAAGCTAAAAACAGCAAAATTTGCAAAAAAATTGCAAAAATTTTGCAAAAAGTTGTGATTAATTTTCCTAAAAACCCATAATTCGTTCATGAAAGAGAAAGGTATTTGTTTTTAAGTTTAAGGGTTTCACGGCGCTTGCAACAAATGTAAGGTCATAGCAGCGCCAGTAAAAAGGAAGAAAATGGGATCTAGTAAAAAGTTCTAGAATTACAATTAAAGTACCCAAGAAAAAGGAAGAACACGCTATCAGTGTACTTATTTTGAGATTATCTGTTTCATCCTGACACAAGCACAGGTCCTCCAGTGATGATAATGAAATTTGTCAAAAAGGAGGAAAATCTACCGGCCCGTCAGTCAAACCCAAATCTAATGCAAATATAACATAGCTATTCATAGTTATTTAATATATATATATTAGACCTAAAGCACTTCTGATCATTAGACACGTCCTGGCCTTTTGAAAATATAATTTAATGAATTGTCATTTCCAATTAAACATTTTAGAGGCCTATAATGTCGCTCACTATATATATCAAGTGATTATGATAAACGTTTGGCCAAAAGACCAGGAGGTATTTGTTTTTACATAACAAACCCGGTTAGTGTCTGTATTATTATTGCAACATTGTGATGATGCAGCTTATAAATAAGAATCTTTAATTAATTGCAAAACATATTCCATCAACAAATCAAATTTAAATTAGCCTTTAAACAATCATTTCTTAAATAGATCAGCCTAACTTATTATCTCTCTATTACCAAATGATATCTATAAACTTAATATGAAGAGTAAAGGGTGGCTGAGAGAGAAATGTGGATATGAGAGAGAAAGAGAGAGAGGGAGAATTGATGAATTTTTTTAAAAATTGTTTTATAATTGGACACAAGTTGTATTGAATACTATTAACAAATTCAGGACAATCAAACAAAAACAAAACAAAACAAAAAAAAATCAAAAAGGAAGTAAAAAAAAAAGACAGGCTTATAAAACTTATAAAATCGCCAGATGTACTATCATGCTACAGCTAAAAGGTACATACACCCATTTGCTTCATCCCCTTCCCTTTCGATCATCTTCTCATCCATGGCCACCATGTGTCTTGTGCTACTTTTGACATTTGGCGCCAGTGTGGGTCCCCAAAATTCATGCAACTGAGCAGAGGTGTCAAAAAATGATGTAGAAGTAGAAGGCATATTTATCATATTTTTGTTTTCATGAACTACCACTTAGCAGAAAATGTTTGACATGACAAAAACAACGGAATATTTATGACAAAATCAGCGGAAGATTATCATCACTTGTCCCCACTGAGATAATATATTTTTTTTTGTTGTTTGTTTGTTTTTGGCAAAATCTCGAAAATTTGCAAAAATTTGCAAATTTTGCGGCCGTAATGCAAATCGGCGATTGTTTGCCATTTTTTTGCGGCCGCAAGCGATGCAAAAAGCTGCCATGACAGATTCAGGACGTCTTTTCATTTGTTTTCTATGGAACTGTCTAATCTTTGCTCTCCGGTTCGGGTCAGTGCCCATGTTCCGCAGTCAGTTATATAAAAGCACGGATTTTACTAGGGTTGTGTATAATTTGATTTTAGTGTTTACTTTTATTTCATCTCTTCTAATAATATGTATGTAATAATTCATTTAGTGCAAACTTTTCTTTCAACGTCTTCCTTGTCCTACTTTGTTCGTGGCTGTCCATCCATCTTTCTTCCTTGACAGTAATTTATGTTACACCTTTTTTTGTCAGTATTAACGCACAGTTGTTTTTGTAAAGCTTTTTTGACGTATTTTACACTGACTTGTTTGAGACCAATAAAGTCAATGTCGTCTGCATATATGCAATTTCCATATAGGGAGTTCGTTTTCAAATCGTAATTGGACCGAAGGTATAGATTTACGCACATCTTTTAAAACATTTTCTAGGTAAATTATAAATAAACAGTGCTCAAGTTGCCTCCTTGATTGTGGTGGACCGATGTTGCCAATGAATGATTTATCCTGTGAGGCAACGATTATTTTGGTGGATATCCAGGTTTTACTCATAAGGAATCGGATTAATCTAACTTCATCTTCCATTATAACTATTCTTTTCATGCATAATCTTTAACACAGGATTGGCGATTGATGGTATCGAGGGCGGCAGACATATCTTTTCCAGTTGTAACTATTTTTATTATTTTCTGACAGGGTTTTGGTAACAAGCAATTTGCGGGTCCAAACGTCATCAGCAGTACTTCTCCATGTCCTGAATCCGCTTTGACTAGGTGACAAATAATTTTCAACAATCGGTCTAAGGTGTGATCAGGGAGAGCGATTTTTAATTGTATTAAACAGCGTAATTGCTCTCAAATTCTTTGGAGATCTTTTTGGTTTTCCTGACTTTTGTAATGATCTGACATGGCAGTTTAAAAAAAAAAATCCCAACTTTTGCAAGCTAAAACCAGCAAAATTTGCACGTTAAAAACAATGCGAAAATTTGCGATTAATATATTCCTAAAAACTTATAATTAGGTCATGAAAATAGATTTCACAGCGCTTGCAACAAACGTATGGTCCAGTGTCAGTAAAAGGGAAGAAAATGAGAGTTTTCCATTGCTTTATTTACATTATTTAACCAATTCAAAATTAAAGAACTACAACGCAAATTCAAAACTTAATTTTTTGTTGTAGCACAGAAAAGCTAGATGTCGCAGAGACGATGTGCTAAGACTCCTGCGCCTGTCTGATAATATCAGATTGTAAACAGAAAATCTGCGCTCAACATCAGCGCTGTTGAGCGTGGTGTGTATGTACCACTTGGCACAAGCAGCCAAAGCTGGCACTTCATCAGAAATGGACTGCCAAAAATGTGGCGCGTCAACAGAAGCGGTGATGGAGTTCTTCACCGCGAGGGGCCCAAGCTGCCGGGTGTACCTCTTGATCTCCTCCTCGGGTACAGTTTTCAGCTTTGTGAGGCTATCAAGTTGATCCCAAGGTGGAGACAAGAGCAGCTTAGCAGATCTCAAGAAGTCAAATCAAATCATACACTTGGAATCAGGGTTGCCAGATTAATTTCAGGCATTCTGCCAGCTGGATTTTAAAAATCTGCCAAATACCACAAAAAACTGCCAAACCGTACTATTTATAGTACCCCCTTTGAAAACTCATCAGCTTTGTTAAACAAAAAATTCTCCAGGCCGATGTCATATTTTTTTTTTTTTTCATTTCCCAAGTTTTAAAAAATCAATAATACATAAAAATTGCCATGGAAAACATGTAGTAGACCTATACATTCATCCCTAGGCCTCGGAAAATAAAATCTGCCAAACTTCCAAACCGATTTTTCTCTGCCAGTGCCAGACGACTTCAAATTCTGCCCAAAAAAAAAAACATTTGGCAGAAAATCTGCCAAATTGGCAACCCTGCTTGGAATTGGAATAGCCTCCCTTTAAAGTTAAATGGAAGTCACTGTCACGTATTTGGGAACATCGTCGGACTTTTTCGGTTTCATTTTTCTTCATACAATGGTCCTAAATTCACGCTAAAAACACATTTTGCATAATCATGCGGTAAAAGTAAAGGTGAATTATGCGGCCGCATTGCGGTAAGTGGAAAATTATGCGGCCGCGTTTTCCTGGGGGGCCAGACATGACTGTGACGAGCGATTTTCTTTCACTGCGTGATTTCTTTATCATTCGTCATCGTCTCTTTCAAAACCACTTCAAACCTAGTGGACGAGACATATATTTGACTAACACCTCCAGATAAGATAATCAAAACATGGACAGCCTGTCTCCAATAAAGCTCCAAATCTTTCTAACGGAAATGTTGGTCGTTAGGTGGGGAAACATTTCCATTGTATAACGGAACACTCACTTTCAGCTTAAGGCTTATTTACCTGTTCAAATTGTCTGCCATTGTATTCATGCCTCCTGCTAATTACCTTTTCCAAACAAGACTCCAACGTGCCTAGGCCCTGAGGTCTTGTCTCGTTCAAGAGTAGCTAAAATTACAATTAAGGTCTAGCTCTCCGGTAATTCTCCGTTATTCTTTCTCACCAAAGCATCTGGATATCATTGGCTATCTAAAACAGGAACATTCTTCTGATTGGCTATTCCCATAATTCAGACGCTCTTTTCCATTTCATAAAACCAAATTCATCTCTGAATCTAATCACACACACGCTAAGAAGCCCAAGAAAGAAGAGCTATCCCTCCAATTTCAAACTTTAAAAAAGTTTGTCATCCCTCGGCTGGAGGTAAAATGAATTATTGGTTAACATTCAAAGTGGAACGAGATATTACTGTGAATGCAATTTAATCTAGCATTACTATTATAGTTTGTATATATATTTTAATTGTGCTATTCAATGGATGTTCGTAAGTTGGAATACCTGTACAAAACTATATATCTATATGTATCTTATTTTATAGTTAACAGTTGTTTATGATCTATGTTATTATTTCATTTATATTCAATATGTATATTGCTTGAATGTCTGTACCCCACCGCCAATCGCCGGCCACACATCATAACCTCACTTATAATTAATAAAAATAAATAAAGAAAACCAGGGACACAACCCTGTTAAATTCTCATCATGTAAGATAGCTCGACTGTCAGTTGATGTTTAAAACATATACTAACTACCATTATCATGGAGTTACTGCTTTTCCTTGCCTTTGTCGGCAAATAAAGGCTATTATGATGTGTCGCTCAGGACGATTCGGTGGCGAAAGACAAACTCGATTGGCTCTAAGACCTTGTTTAACTCTTAATTGAAGGTCCTGATCCTTTTTCCGTGTCCTTTGAGCACCCAGTCGTGCCGAATCCCTGCATCCCAGTCCTTGAACAGTGGTAAACCCCTGATGTCAGCCCCTAACTACAACACACTGTTGTGATGTCCAGAAAACTCTGCAAAGCAGGCGCCAACCCTGGAACTAGCTGATACATTTGCCTCAGTCAAGCAAGCCGGCGGGATAAAGATAAGCCAAACGGGCTTATACCATTTTCAAATGTATTTTCCACGGACACAAATGATTAAAAACTAACTTAATCGATCAATCATAAATGAATCGATTTATAAAACAATAGCTAAATAAATAATAAATTAGATCCACTCAATTAGAGCTATTCTTCGCGATATTAAATAAACACTTATTTTTTCTATCTTTTCCTGTAACAATCTAATTAAACTTTATGTATAGAATTTTTATTATTGCATTTGGGCGTTACTATTGTCTTGACTCACTTGTTATTAATACAATTAAGTTATAAGAGATCCTAAGGCAATTTTTGATATCCCCTAGATTAAACCCGAGCCGTTTGTGATATAGGTTGAGTGGTGCAGCTGGTAACGAGAGCCATAGCGCGCATGCTAATACTAGTTCGAATCCAGACCATTGAGCTATCGGTTGGACTCGATCCCACAACAATAGCACACAACCCGCCACAATGACGAGGAACTTCTTCCTTGTTGAGTTGTGTTCCTGGTGTTACTATTCTCGATAACCAAAACCCGTGCGGCACTATTGCTTAGCCGCTGAATACTGAGAATAGCCCTTCTAAGGTTTTATTTTTCTCAGAAGTTGAAGAGTTAAGGGAACTGAAGCTGCTGCAGGATGTTCCCCAGTCGGAAATAAATAAGTATTTCAGAAACCTTGGCCCGGAAGCTTTGAAAAAAGCTGTTGGTCCACTGAATATCCATCATTTTTGGAATTCTGTGGCAGAGGAAGTTCCTGCTCTTGCATCAGTTGCAAAAAAAGTATATATGCGCCACCATCAACTCCGCTGATGCTGAGAGGAGTTTTTCAATATACAATTTAATTTTGTCAGACAGACGTCGTAGCCTGAATGATGACTCGATGGAAAGCCTGACATTCTTGTGCTACAACAACTTTGTGGGTAGTGATTTTTTGTTGTAATACATCTCACATAAAAATCAACAGAAATGTCTAAAATTCGAACATTTATGACCATCTAGAAAAAAAAAAAGGAAATTTCCCCCATTCTATTGCATATTTTCCATTTTTCGCTCGATTTTTAGGACTTCGCTTTTTTTAATTGTTCTAAAAATATTAGAATGGAATGCAATATACTAAGTATTTTCTTGTTTGCAACAATATATAAAATGTATGTTTCATCAATATGAACCCAGTTTATTGATATAAACGCATATATTTCTCAAATGGCTCGTTCTCAAATAGCATTGTTGTTCAATCTTTGGACTTGATTTTCTCGAAACTTCGAAGCTAGAGCTTTGAGATTTGGCATGTGTATGCTCCTACTACTGTTACAAATAGCTGGCTATTTAGGTTTGTTTTGTTTTTTGTTTTTAAGGGTTTTACGGCGCTTGCAACACATTTAGAGGTTATATCAGCGCCAGTAAAAATGAAGAAAATGGGACAGTAAAAAGTTCTAGAATTACAATTAAAGAACCCAAGAGAAAGGAAGACAAAGGGGAACTGGGAACAAATAGGGATCATATGCAGATTCCAAGAGCAAACCATCAATGTACTTAGTTTGAGATCACTTATAAGTCTCATCAGGACACAACCACAAAATCCAACAAAGAGGAATACACTCAAAATTTGAGTCAAATATACATAACAGAGATATGATTTACAAGGAAAAAAATATCATCTCCCAAAACAATAACTATGCATTTGACTTGTTTCCCTCCCAGCCAGGACTCCAAACAGGGCAAAGTAATCTCATTCCAAGACAAAGACGAAAGCATGTTGGAAAATAGATATAAGGGGATAGAAGACACAGTATGTACCTCCCTGCCCACTATGGGAGGTCAGGATCCCCACCCAGATTTAGGTTTGTGATAAATGGCTTCTTTCTTTTTTTAAAAAAAAAGGCTACGCTTATTTGTACTACCACTGCAAATAACGCCAGAGCTTATTTGTACTCTTACTAAAAATAGAATTTGCGTAATTACTTAAAATATAACATTTTATACGGATAGAACTGCAATACAATGAATTATCTGGAAGTCAAAAAGTGAACACTTCATCTCATCACAATCACATTATTTATTATTACTATTATTACAAGTTGATTTTGACGGACTTTGGTAATTCTTCACTCTTTTCAAGTCACAGAATACTCAGTTTACAAGGTAAGTATACGAAATGCACATTTTAATTCATTTCTTATTTTTATAACTAAACATGCTTTGGGGTTGTGTGTTTGTTGATTGTGCATCAGCTGACGACACATTTGTCGCTACCGCGAATTACTTAACTTTATTACTTTATTTTGTGAAAAATAACAATAACAGGGCTTTAAAAAAATTAAAATACTAATTTCCCCCCCCCCCCCCCCCCCCAAATAATTTAAATCAGCCTTCCATGTCAGGTGATTAAAACCAGGTGTTTCAATGTTCGATCCCCAGTCAAAAGGTTGCTAATGTTATAAGATCAAGAGGTTTCGAGTATCACGACATTCCAGGCTCAGGGTCCTTTAAAAAAATACTTTTCATTCAGTTATTGTTATTATCTTTATTATGGCCGACACAGCATGCATCGTCCATACTTTTTCAAAACTTTTTTTTTTTTTTTTTTTTTTTGGGGGGGGGGGGGGGGGGGGGCTGTTTTTTTATATCGGAAAATTGGGTTTTGTATGTTATGTTCATGGAGAGAGTCAGAGAGAGTAATATTTTATAATGATAAGATATCTGTAGTGGTAGTATTATTAGTAGTTTTGAAATGCCTATGATGATGACAATGTGAGATAATTATATTAGTGTGATTATTTTTATTATATTTTTAAAAATTACGTACGGCTATGTCGTAGTGGTATGACACTCGCTTTTGGACCGGAAGGTCCTGGGCTCGAGCCTCGCTCGGCGCATAGTTGAACTCTTGGAAAAGGCACTTTGCTCACTTTCTCTCACCGGACTCAGTTGTAAAATGTGTACTTGGCCGTTAACTGCGTTGTCTCTGTCCGAAGAAATTGTAATATCGCCTAACAGACGGTATGTCCCGTTCAACATGCGAAGTGTTGCTGTTATAAACTTTAGCATTGGCATGTATGTGCCTATTTCGCTGTAGTGAATTTAATTTAATTTTTTGTTTTCATCGACAGCTAACATGAAAGAACACTGTTGGCGTTACTGGTGTCCTGACAATCCATAAAGATGCTGGCTCAAGGGCTATTCTGGCAAGGTGTGTTGAGGCAAACCTGTGGCAAACCTTTGCCTGTGGCAAAACTCATCAATCAGCAAACCATCATCTGGGCCAGCAGACCAGAGTGTCTGCATGCACTTTTTGACAATGGTTAGTAATGTTGTCAAATCTCCATAGCGCCTTTACATTTTTTATTGGTGATCAATAAAATAAATGCTCATTTTTCTAAATGAAAATGGCAAAGCATCATTTGAATTGAATTACTACTGATGTAGTAACTTAACGACAGACTATAGTTTGTTGCCAAGAGTTTTGTTCTAGGGATGTAAAACCAATGAAATTTCAAGTGTGTTGGTGTGAATAATGATCATTTTGTTAAAATTGCTATGTCTTTGACAAATGCATTTTATGACAATAATGCCATTTCAAAAATGCTATATGAAATGTGTCTCTTTTTTATTTCATTTCATCCAGAGCGGATCAACCCTCTTTGTGGAACTACAAAAAAAGTGGTGGCAAACAAGTAGTGTTGACTGTTTCTGTATTGAGGCGAAAGAGATTTTTATTCAAGGGTTTGGGAAAGCAAATTGCTTTTTATTCAGAGCTAGTGCACTATTTAACTGTTTTATTGTCTAAATAGAATTGATTTTGCAGTTCAACTTGACTAGATAATCTAATTTTATACGACTTGTCTCTCAAGTAGAATAAAAAATGAAAAATGAGGATAGCGTGCATATCATATTTTGAAAAATCATTAAATATATCTAGAAAGCATCTGTATAACTATTGTATACGTAAATAATTAGGTTTTGTGATTATAATGATGAATTCATAAGGTATGAATCATATTTGACCACAAATTATTTATCTTGGGCGTAAAAAAATCAGGGGTATGGGTTAGTGAACCGATTATATTTTTTAGACTTAGATCAATCTACAAATTTTCGTTTTTCTGTCCATATATCGGTCATATTTTGAAAGTTTGATGGTATCATTTCTTTTAGTTGTCTGCAAATCAGCTTTTTTGTCAAATTATAGAACAAGCTTGCGCTTCTCAATGTTGTTTTATGTCATTTGTTGATTTTCAAGCTATTCTCAAGTTTGTTCTTTAAAACTGTCAAATTTAGAATTGGCAAATGCAGTAATTAGCATCATAAGAATGGGGAGAAGGTTCATTAAATGCAACTTTTTAAATGTTCATTGTTCATCTCCGATCGCGCTTAATTTTATTGATCAATAAAATTGCTCATTATTCAGAATGAAGAATGGCAAAGACAGTGTTGAATTGAAATAATGATTGAGTACTTACGACTGACTTATTAGTTTTCAGTTTGTTTAGGATGTCAAAACAATAAATTTCAGTTTTTTGATTAATTCATTTTATTTTGGTCTTTAGACAATGCAATTTATACATAATAATGATTTCATAAATAATGCTAAAAATTTTGCTTTATTACAATTTTTCCATCAAAGATAACTTTTTGTGAACTACAAAGAATATGTAAATAAGTATGTTGACTTTTTCTTATTGGCAATTTAGAGATTTTATGTCCAAGGGTTTAAAAATTTTTATTCAGACTAGTGCTCGTAATTTAAACTGTTTTATTGTCTAATGTGTTTATCACTATGACGTTGATATCTAGATTTATAGCTTTGTTTTCAAATAATAAAAAATTTTGAAATTAAAGTTTCATTTTATTCTTTAATTATAATTAGATTGCATCTGTATATCTATTGTTCGTAAATATTGGTTTTGTGTTATATGATGACATGTTGCATCATTGATGTTGGGTTTTGGGCTAAAAAAATAATTTGAGTTTTTATGAATTTTTAAATCAATTTTTTTTCCTGTCATTGTCAACCAAATTTTCTATAAGAAATGGGCAAAAAATTTGAAAATTTATTTAAAGACTATTGCTAAAATACCTATCTTTGTTGTAAGAAACATTTTGTTAAATTGTAAAGAGATCTGTTCGTTGTTTTTTTTCTGCATCACTGTAGAATTTTTGGGGTCTAATTTTAGCTTTAATTGTCCCCTGTGTAGGGATTTGGTGGCTAATAGATTTAAGCTGGTGTTAGGGACTCAGTAATAGCCATGTGGTAGGGATCGGCGAGTAAAAGTGTGTGGAAAAGGATTCAAGAGTAAAAGGCTTGGGGGTGGTGATAGTGATAATAGCGTGGTCGTAATGGGTAGTAAAGCTTGTGCCGCTTAAGTTACGTGGTGGTAGGGATCGGTAGTAATAACGTGTCATAGTGTCAGTGGTAAAAGCTTTGACTCTATACTGTGTTTGGGACTCGGTGATAAATCGCATGTTTGTAGGGTCAGTGAGTAATAGCGATGGTACATAGGATTGAGTTAAAAGTCATGATCGGTATTGATCTGGTGTTACTTGTGAATGTTAGCTTGTTGATTATTAGCTGTGTGATAGGTGAAAAAGACTTTTCAGTGTTGCTTGTTAATCGTGTATTGATTCTAACTCAATCGTGGTGGTTGACTCAGTTGATAAATTTGGTCAGAACTTCGTTGAGTGTTGTCTCGTAGTATGGTGGTTTTGACGTGAGAAAAGCAGTGTTGTAGAGATTTATAATTTTATGCGTGCTGGTGGACACATATGTAGAAGAAATCTGATAGAATCAGTGATAGATGTTTTAGGGACATGTAAACCTTCGATCTATGTGTAAAAAATTTGTGGTAATTGAAAGAGATCTGTGGGTTGTGTTTATGCATCATGGTGGTAGGGTTCGGGTTAATTTAGTTATATTGCCTGGTGGTAGGGATATGGTGGACTCATGAGTAATAGCCTGGTAGGTCTGAGTGACTTCGTATATAGCAGTAGGTAGTGTAGGGAATCTCGGTGAGTAAAAGATGTGGTGGTGGAGAGTTAACTCGAGTAAAGCGCTGGTAGTATAAGGGACTCAGTGAGTAATAGCGTGGTGTAGGGATGTAAAAGCTCTTGACTCTCGGTGTAGAATAGGTGGTGGTAGGGACTCGGTGAGTAAAAGCGCTGGTGCGTAGGGACTCAGTGTAGTAAAAGCTCTATGACTCGGTGATAATAGCGCTGGTGGTAGGACTAGTAAAACTGGTGGTAGGGACTCAGGTGAGTAATAGCGCTGGTGGTAGGGACTCAGTGAGTAAAGCAGGACTGGTGGTAGGGACTCAGTGAGTAAAAGCTCTATAACTCGGTAATAGACACTGGTGGTAGGGACTCGTGTCAGTGAGTAAAAGCTCTATGACTCAGTGAGTAAAGCCTGGTGGTAGGGACTCAGTGAGTAAAAGTCTTAGACTCGGTGAGTAAAGCACTGGTGGTAGGGACTCGGTGAGTAAAAGGTTATGGACTCAGTGAGTAGAAGCGCTGGTGGTAGGGACTGGTGAGTAAAGCTCTATGACTCGGTGAATAGCGCTGGTGGTAGGGACTCGGTGTGAGTAAAGTCTGGTGGTAGGGACTCGTGAGTAAAGCGCTGGTGGTAGGGACTCAGTGAGTAAAAGCTCTTATGCGGTAATAAGCATGGTGTGGGACTCAGTGAGTGGTAGGTTACTCGTGAGTAAAGCACTGGTGGTAGGGACTCAGTGAGTAAAGCCTGGTGGTAGGGACTCAGTGAGTAATAGCCTGGTGGTAGGGACTCGTGAGTAGAAGCACTGGTGGTAGGGACTCAGTGAGTAAAAGCTCTATAACTCGGTAATAGCAATGGTGGTAGGGACTCAGTGTCAGTGAGTAAAAGGTCTATGACTCAGTGAGTAAAAGCACAGGTGGTAGGGACTCAGTGAGTAAAAGCTCTATAACTTGGTAATAGTAATAGCACTGTTGGTAGGGACTCAGTGTCAGTGAGTAAAAGGTCTATGACTCAGTGAGTAGAAGCGCTGGTGGTAGGGACTCAGTGAGTAAAAGCTCTATGACGGTAATAGCACTGGTGGTAGGGTCTCGAAGTGAATAAAAGCGCTGGTGGTAGGGACTCGGTGAGTAAAAGCGCTGGTGGTAGGGACTCTGTGAGTAATAGCGCTGGTGGTAGGAACTCAGTAAAAGCGCTGGTGGTAGGGACTCGGTGAGTAATAGCGCTGGTGGTAGGGACTCGTGAGTAGAAGCACTGGTGGTAGGGACTCAGTGAGTAAAAGCTCTATAACTCGGTAATAGCACTGGTGGTAGGGACTCAGTGTCAGTGAGTAAAAGGTCTATGACTCAGTGAGTAAAAGCACTGGTGGTAGGGACTCAGTGAGAAAAAGCTCTATAACTCGGTAATAGTAATAGCACTGTTGGTAGGGACTCAGTGTCAGTGAGTAAAAGGTCTATGACTCAGTGAGTAGAAGCGCTGGTGGTAGGGACTCAGTGAGTAAAAGCTCTATGACCGGTAAATAGCACTGGTGGTAGGGACTCGAAGAGGGATAAAGCGCTGGGTGGTAGGAGAACTTCGGTGAGTAAAAGCTCTATGACTCAGTGAGTAAAAGCGCTGGTGGTAGGGACTCGGTGAGTAATAGCGCTGGTGGTAGGAACCCAGTAAAAGCGCTGGTGGTAGGGACTCAGTGAGTAAAAGTGCTGGTAGGGATTCAGTGGTGTCACTGATTTTACGACATTAGAATATAAAGAAATTTACAACTACAATCGGACTAATGATTTTACAAAAGGTCCCACAAAAGTATATCTTTAAAATATTGAACAAGTCTGTTGATTAAATTAATTTATAATTTTATTTTAAAAGATCAAGAAAATGTCAAAATAAAAATGAAAGTTTTGACAACCAAAATGTACCTTTTCCGTAACATATAAAGACACACAAACAAATCTTGTCTTCTTGCTCCTCTGTAATCTTGACACAGCATTGCTCTGATATCAACTTAATGTCTGTTTTCATTTTCATTCTTTGTAAAGTATTAAATTAGTATTAGGCTGTGTATTACTTCACTTTAACATTATTGTGCGGTAACCAAAAAATTTTCTCTAATTCAGTTTCTGAAAAGTTGGCCACCCTGGAATAACCATGACCCTCATTATCTATGCACATAACATTCACAAGTGGATACAAATATCGATTTACTTTGTATGTTGCATCCATAACAAACACATCACAAAAAACACTCAAATCACGCCTCATTCTTCCCGTTACATAAAACAAATACTCAAAACCACCATCCTCATTCACACTGAACTTTGTTACACCTCCTTCCTCCTCTATCTCTCTCAGTAATTCCTGTACCGTCTCACTGTCCGTCCTGTCAATATCAGTCTTGAACAATCTCCGCTGCAAATCTTCGACATTTTTAGGCAATACATTTTATCCTTGGCTTGATTGAATGTATTGCCTAAGTTGGGTTGTGGACACCTTTGTTTTAGCCATAGCCCAGGGGTGAGAATGACTGGTCACTAAAAAGGAGGACATTTTTCAGCGCTAAGATCAAGAAGCATCCATGCAAAAATAACCTATAAATTTAAATTTCATTAAAATATATTGTGATGCAATCCAAAATGTGTCTCGCAGCAATTTCTGACACCACTCGGAGGAATTTCAAAAACTGAAAGTGTAATTATAACATGGTGGTTGTAGTAATGGTAGTCGTAGGTATGATGATGTGGTGGTGGTTGTAGTAGTTGTGGTAGGGATGATGTGGTGATGGTTGTAGTAGTAGTGGTAGTCGCCACATTTCCCTTATTCACAGATTCACTAATGCCCACCTCCCATTGTTTCAAGTTGACCAGAGACGCCAACTAAAATTTCGCTCACATAAATTTCAGAAACAATTCCGAATAATTTCAATGCTTAAACAGGAATTTCTGCAAACTAAATATAATCTATTGAGATCTATAATCATCCAATACCCTTGTTTCAAATCAAGTAAAGTTCCAAAACCAATTTCATTATGACGTATAAAATATAAAAATTAATGGTAGGGTTGGTGGTAATAATGATATGATGGTGGATGTTGTACTGGTGGTAGTAATGATAATGATGATGTATGTGGTTGTGTGGTTGCAGAAGTGGTGGTGGTGATATTGTTGTGTTGGAGGAGGTTGTAGTAGTGGTGGTAAGGATGTGGTAGTGATTGTTGTTTTAATGGTGATAGTGTTTGATGTCGTCGTGGTGGTGGTGGTAATGATGGTGATGATGATGATGTGGTGGAGGTGGTTGTAGTAGTAGTAGTGGTGGTCCTTCATGAAATGATGGTGTGGCGATGGTGGTGGTTGTAGTAGTAATAGTAGTAGTAGTAGTAGTAGTAGTTAGTGTAGTAGTAGTAGTAATAGTAGTAGTAGTAGTAGTGTAGTAGTAGTAGTAGTAGTAGTAGTAGTAGTAGTAGTAGTAGTAGTGAGTTGTAGTAGTGTAGTGAGTGGCATTGATGTGATGATGATGACGATGATGATGACGATGATGATGATGATGATGATGATGATGGTAATGATGATGATGATGATGATGGTGGTGATAAGGTGTGTACTTGGAAATGAAAAGAGAGATTGATGGCTGATGTGAAAAGGATATGATCCACTTTATAGATTTAAGTTTGTCTGACAGAAGGACAGATAGAGTGTGTTTGTGTGTGTGTGTGAGAGAGAGAGAGAGGAGAGAGAGAGAAGAGGGAGAGAAGAGAAAAGAGAGAGAGAGAGAAGAGAGGAGAGAGAGAGAAGAGAAAGAATGGAGAGGAGAGAGAGAGAGAGGAGAGAGAGAGAGAAATAGAGACTGCTCCAATTGAATATAGTGATAGCGACAGAAAGGTTAGGTTAAAGTATTGATTGAACGTTATTGTTATGCGTGTTGTGTTTTATTTGTTAATCGTAAATATTAAGTTAACGAATGTTTCATGTTGGCAATTGCCAGGAAATTAACATTTAAGTGAACCATTGTGTGTGTGTGTGTGTGTGTGTGTGTGTGTGTATCACTGTTAAGTATAGGAAGATGAAAAATGAAAACATATTGAGGCTAAAGAACTGGGTGCTCTTTACTGATTGTGTGTGTATGTGTGTGTGTGTGTGTGTGATGTGTGAGAAGGAGGAGAGAGAGAGAGAGAGAGGGAGAGAGAGAGAGAGAGAGAAGAGAAGCTCAAAGTAAATCTAGTGATGAGTACAGAACGATGATAGTGAAAAATTAATGAGGCTAAAGATCTGAGTGAACTTTATTGATTTCTATGTGAATGTGCATATGTGTCATGTTGTGTGATTAGATGTTAGAGAGAGAGAGAGATAGAGAGAGAGAGAGAGAGAGAGAGAGAGAGGGACAGAGAGAGAGAGAGAGAGAGAGAGATTGAAGTCAAGGTGTTTGTGATGACCTGTTATTGGTAAGTAGTGGAGGATGAACATGAAAACTAATCGTGACTAAACAAATAAGTGTGCTTTATTGATTTGTTTGTCTATGAGTGTTTGTGTAAAGAAAGATAGATGGATAGAGAGTGATAGAGTTTTGAGCTATTAGTTCGAAGGGTTTTACGGCGCTTGCTTCACTTTTACTTGTAGGTCATTTCAGCACCACTTAAAAGTAAAAATGGGGCTGTAAAAAAATATAGATCAAAAGTAACGGAGAAAAGGTGAGACTGGTTTAAATAGGCGACTTCAAACTAACTACATTGATAGTTTGATCTTGGAGTCCGTTTGTGAGAAAACGGACACCAAGATCAAACTATCAATGTAGTTAGTTTAAAGTCACCTAAAAGTTTCACCAAGACACAAGCACAGAATCCTTGTGAGCGTAATACAAATTTAGAACAACAAATCTAACGTCACACAAAAGAGAGATGATTTACGAGGACAAACACATCATCTCCCAAAAACCATGACTATACATTTAATTGCTTCCCTCCCTGCCAATGAATCTGGCCGGCCAGGAAAAGGATCAAGCCAAGACAAAGACAGAAAGCAATTTGATCTATGCAAGTAAAGATCCCATCAGGAAGATGATGTGATAGTGGTGCTTGCACTAGAGGTGGTACTGATTATAATGATGGCAGTGATGATGTAGTTGTGGAGATGGTGTTACTGATGATAATGTGATAGTTGCTTTTGTAGTGGGGATGGTCATGATGTCATAATGGTTCAGGAGTGAGAATGACGGGACACGAAAATGGAGGAAATTTTTCAGCGAATAGTTCAAGAGCCATCTATGCGACGATAACGTAAAAATTTGAATTTCATCAAAGTCTACTGAGATGCAATCCAAAATGCGTCTCGCAATAATTTCTAACACCACTTGGAGGAATTTCAAAAGTTGAAAGTGTAATTACACTTTAGGCGGAAGATTCTCAGCCCTGGACCATGGGGAGGGAGTGGCAATGATAATGGACAAATGCCTTTGCCTATACTCTACAATGATTGCTTAGCTATGGCCTCAATACCCATTTTCTCTAGTGTGCTAGTGCTATAACAAAAGTAAAAACTAACGTGCTCACGTGCGCGTGTGAGTGTTTGCGTCATATTATGGTGACATACTCGTAAGGTTCAGTGAATCTTTCACCCACTACACACTCGACTATATGACAGCGGTGTTGTTTCGTGATTGCGCAATGAGGACACTAAATGATGGAGATTGGGTGGAGGGGGTTGAGAGACTCCTGTCTTCTTAGCCTTTGTCGTAGAGATCCAGATTGATCAGTTTATCTATCTGGACAAGCTCAGGGACGGAGTTTATCTTAAACGTTTTGAATTACGAATGATATGGAGCAGAAAAATCGGGAATAGCCTCAGAGCTTATTTTAAGCGAGAGTTTTTACAGGGACTGCAGTGTAATTATTTGAGAGTTGCTTTCGACAGCTGTGCCGTTTCAAGTTTGTGTATCTGAGTTTAGAAGGGTTTGTTTTATGGTTACAAGAAGAGAGAGAGAGAGAGAGAGGAGGAGAGAGAGAGAAGAGGAAGAGAGAGAGGGGGAGAGAGAAAGAGGATAGAGAAGAGAGGAGAGAGAATATGAGGGAGAGAGAGAGAAAGGAGAGGGAGAGAGAGGGAGAAACAGAGAGAAAAAGAGAGACAAGAGGGGGAGACAGAGAAAAAAAGAAAGAGTGAGAGGGGGAAGGAGAGGAGAGGGAGACAGAGGGAGTGGGAAGTTGGGAGAAATAGAAAGAGAGAGAGAGAGAGGGAGGAGGGAGTAGAGTGATGCGAGAGAGAAGAGGAGAGAGAGAGAGGAGAGAGAGAGAGAGAGAGAGAGAGAGAGAGAGAGAGAGAGAGGAATAGAATGACAAAAAAAACGTTGTTGCATCTGATAGGGCGTTTGAATCTCCTGACATATTTTAAATTGGGCTCTCTTCTTTGTGTCCTTAAGTAAGACAGATAACTCTATTCAACTCCAACTCCAGTAAATAATTTTAAATACTGTGCATAAATCGCATTACAAGGGGGGAAACAAGCCGTAGCTTCAACGACACTTGGCGTATAGAGCAAATTATAACTTCTGCTTGGTGTCATGCTATTGAATTTATTCGACAACGACAAGGGTGTTACTGATATGAAACTCGTGTAATGGTGAGAGAAAGTGTTAGTTAAGCCTTTTCCATAGATCAACGTGACGTAGTTGATAAAACCCCGGCCATTTATTTGCTACTTTCTCAAATGCTCATACTCAAATTAATAGAGGTTTTAGTTTAGATACACATGACCTACCTACCGACTTCGTGGATGAGACCATGGGGAGGGAGTGGCAGGGATGATGGACAAATGCCTTTGCCTATACTCTACAATGATTGCTTAGCTATGGCCTCAATACCTATTTTTTCTAGTGTGCTAGTGCTATAACAAAAGTAAAAACTAACGTGCTCACGTGCGCGTGTGAGTGTTTGCGTCATATTATGGTGACATACTCGTAAGGTTCAGTGAATCTTTCACCCACTACACACTCGACTAATATGACAGCCGGTGTTGTTTCGTGATTGCGCAATGAGGACACTAAATGATGGAGATTGGGGGAGGGTGGAGGGGGTTGAGAGACTCTCCTGTCTTCTTAGCCTTTGTCGTAGAGATCCAGATTGATCAGTTTATCTTATCTGGACAAGCTCAGGGACGGAGTTTATCTTAAACGTTTTGAATTACGAATGATATGGAGCAGAAAAATCGGGAATAGCCTCAGAGCTTATTTTAAGCGAGAGTTTATTTACAGGGACTGCAGTGTAATTATTTGAGAGTTGCTTTCGACAGCTGTGCCGTTTCAAGTTTGTGTATCTGAGTTTAGAAGGGTTTGTTTTTATGGTTACAAGGAGAGAGAGAGAGAGAGAGAGAGAAGAGGAGAGAGAGAGGAGAGAGAGAGAGAGAAGCGAGAGAGGGGGAGAGAAGAAGAGAAGAGAGAGAGAGAGAGAGGGAGGAAATAATGAGGGAGAGAGAGAAAAGAGAGAGGAGAGAGAGAGAGGGAGAAACAGAGAGAAAAAGAGAGAGACAAGAGGGGGAGACAGAGAAAAAAAAGAAAGAGTGAGAGGGGAGGAAGGGAGAGGAGGAGACAGAGGGAGTGGGAAGGTGGGAGAAATAGAGAGAGAGAGAGAGAGAGGGAGGAGGGAGGTAGAGAGATGGAATGACAGGAGAGGAAGAGAGAGAGGAAGAGAGAGAGAGAGAGGAGAGAGAGAGAGAAGAGAGAGAGAGAGAGAAGATGAGAAATTGACAAAAAAACGTTGTTGCACTGATAGGGCGTTTGAATCTCCTGACATATTTTAAATTGGGCTCTCTTCTTTGTGTCCTTAAGTAAGACAGATAACTCTATTCAACTCCAACTCCAGTAAATAATTTTAAATACTGTGCATAAATCGCATTACACAGGGGAGAACAAGCCGTAGCTTCAACGACACTTGGCGTATAGAGCAAATTATAACTTCTGCTTGGTGTCATGCTATTGAATTTATTCGACAACGACAAGGGTGTTACTGATATGAAACTCGTGTATGGTGAGAAAGTGTTAGTTAAGCCTTTTCCATAGTTCAACGTGACGTAGTTGATAAACCCCCGGCCATTTCTTTGCTACTTTCTCAAACTGCTCATACTCAAATTAATAGGGTTTTAGTTTAGATACACATGACCTACCTACCGACTTCGTGGATGAGACCATGGGGAGGGAGTGGCAGGGATGATGGACAAATGCCTTTGCCTATACTCTACAATGATTGCTTAGCTATGGCCTCAATACCCATTTTCTCTAGTGTGCTAGTGCTATAACAAAAGTAAAAACTAACGTGCTCACGTGCGCGTGTGAGTGTTTGCGTCATATTATGGTGACATACTCGTAAGGTTCAGTGAATCTTTCACCCACTACACACTTGACTAATATGACAGGGTGTTGTTTCGTGATTGCGCAATGAGGACACTAAATGATGGAGATTGGGGGGGAGGGGTTGGAGGGGGTTGAGAGACTCCCTGTCTATCTTAGCCTTTGTCGTACACATCCAGATTGATTAGTTTATCGTATCTAGACAAGCTCAGGGACGGAGTTTATCTTAACCGTTTTGAATTACCAATGATATGGAGCAGAAAAATCGGGACTAGCCTCAGAGCTTATTTTAACCTTTACCGCCACTCGTGGGTCTATTAGACCCACCCCAAGTACATATTCTGTCATTGTGTCTTTGAATGAGTAAATAAAAACTTGAAACTCTAGATATGCTTCCTTCAACCATTTTTTGTTATGTGGATTAAGTTGTTTTTTTTTAATTTTCATGGAAATTGTATTTTATATGAATTTTTTTCACAACCCTATAAAATTCTTTAGCGCGGCCACTCGCGAGGTCTGTTAGACCCGGTAACGCACAAAAGAGTTTTATTCCTCATGCCCCATTCGCCACTCGCGTGGTCTTTCAGACCCGCCGACAAGCGAAGAGAGGAATACGTTCGCCACCCGCGTGCCCGACGTGTCACTTACTTACGTATCAACTATGGTTGTCAATTTGGCATTCTTTTTGCCAAAAGCAAAATTTATAGATATTTTGTATAAGTCTATTGGAATAGTGGCAGGGAGAATGTCTTAATAGATTACTATTTACACAGATGTTTCTGTATTTACAATACAACAGAGTGATCAACGCAATACTAATTTATAGTGCACTTTCTGACTTTGGTATCAATTGGTTGTAATGGGTTATTTTTGAACGTCGATTTTGGCATGATTCCACAAAATAATCTTGTTGTGTCCTAAAAGAATGCGCCGAGTCATGACCTGACATAGCCGTGTGTAGTCTATGTCATGTGTACTCATGACCTTTTCTACTCGTTTTGCCCGCGACAGTTTACAAATATTATTACTTCTGCTTTTACAAAATATCGATATATTTCTACAACTACAATTGCCAGTTTTGTATTTTGCCTATTGAGGTGAGTAATTAGTATAAATTCATCATTAGCTGTATAAACTAGTACAATATGGTTATGACGTAACCCAAACTAGTCCTACTACTTAGCAGCCAGTTCATGTGCATAGCTGAAGTTGGTAAGGACATGGCAGGTTTTACACGTTGGTTCTTTTCAGGAGACACGGACACAGAGTGTGTTGTAAAAAGAAATAAAGATGATAATAGATTAGCTAGCCTCTATGATTTTTGCTGATAGTGAACAGATCCAATAATCCTGGGTTTCAGTGTGAGTCAGATTATTTCTAGTTATTTCCACACAATCTCTCCATGTTGGCTTTTATCAACAGTAATGGGTGGTGGGGTCCCTTCATACGGTACAAGCCATCGTCATGCTTGTGATACCAAATGCTATCAGTCCATTTAACGTTACTAAACCGGGATAGACTCTGTATCATAGTTCTTTATCATTCAATGGACTCAATAACTAAAGTAAATTACGTTTCTCGTTTTAACAGTGAAATGGCGGACAGAAATATATGGGAACAACTCCTGTCTGTTGAGCCGGAGAACAGCTCTGAAGAGGAATCTTCATCTGAAGAAGATTTATTTCAGAATCAGTTTGACGTTGAGGATGGTGAAATGGACGAAGCAGTTGGTGGGGATGATGATGATGATGAGGATGATAATGACTTGCAGACTGCCAGCTATACCGAGCTATTGCCTGTGGTTGCAACCAACACCGAGCTGTTGCCCGTGGTTGCCAACGACATCGCTTCAGATGCTGGCTGCTACAAGTCACGGATGGTAGATTGGAGTAAGACCAAACCTGCAGCTACCAAAACGCCAGCCCGCAATATTTTAAGGTACCTCATGACCGCACTCCCGCAACAGGACATGTGGAGACACCAGAGAGCGCCTTTCTGCTGTTTTTCACGGCGTTCATGATCGACGAGTGCGTAAAATACACAAATATTGAAGGAAGGAGGGTGAAAGGCATGAAATAGACAGTCTGCACAAGGGATGAGATCTCTGCCCTTATTGGGTGCTTGCTGTATGCAGGCTCCAGGAAGGAAAACATGACAGATATAAAGATGTTGTTCGATGTTTTGGACGGACTGCAAATTTTACGGGCTTGTTTCTCTCGGAACCGTTTTTCGTCTCTTTTGACTTACATGCGGTTTGACGACAAGGAGACGAGAAGCCAACGAAGAGCCAGGGATCTGTTTGCTCCAATCAGGGACATTTGGAACAAGTTCCAGATTGCCCTTCAGATTCAGATGCACTATGCGCCGGGAGAAGCCCTCACAGTAGACGAGCAACTTGTCAATTTCCGTTGTCGTTGTGCCTTTCTGCAGTTTATCCCCTCGAAGCCTGACAAGTATGGCATCAAAATATTTTGGGTGTGTGATGCCGCCAACGCCTTTCGTGCTACGGCATACCATATCTTGGAAAGGGAACACAGCCCAAAACAGCCAGCAGTGTTGGAGCATCTACTGTTCTAAACCTGGTCCAGCGCTATTTTCAGTCTGGAAGGAACGTCACTTGTGACAATTACTTCACAGACTTCGAGCTGTTCCAAAAACTGCTGCGCCAAAAGCTAACTCTTGTGGGGACAGTAAGGAGGAACAAGACGTTTTTGCCTCAGATATTTAAGGACAAAAAGCATCTCTCCCTTCACCAATCCATGTTTGCATTCAAGGACAGCACCACACTGGTGAGCTACCAGACCAAACGGAACATGTATGTAAACCTCCTCAGCACTAGGCGGACGTGACGTCAGACTGTGGAATCCTATTTAGCTAAGGGAAGTGTGATTGCCAGATTGGCATTTTATATCTTCTTTACGATGAATATATCCTTTACAACAAGAGATGAAGTGAGAAGGAAAGTGCCAGAAGACAATAGAGAATACACATTTCGCGGCGGTGATGGGGGTTGAACCCGCGACCTTGCTGGTACGACAACTCCGCCTGGCCGGGGAGAGCGTGACTCTACCGTATGAGCTATCCACGATCCCCAAAAAGATTCCCGACTACTGTAGATCGCGGGTCCAACACACACAATACACAATCCCCGCGAAGTAAGACCAAGCTGTTTGTAATCATGTTCCATTAGAATTAGATTTTAATGGGCCCGTTGAGCTTAACTTCGTAATACTTAGGGACATTGTTGATACACCTAGTATGGAAAGCTGGTTTATAGTAAAATAATTACCGCCAGGTCAGATTATTCCCCAGCTTCCCAATAACGGGCAGAGTAATTAAAAGGTAAAACAACGAAGTTCAAAAGAGGAGACGGAAAAATTAACCTTTACCGCCACTCCCTAAAACGCACCCTATTCACCACATGTGTGGTCTTTTAGACCCGCCTATAGCTAAATAGAGATTTATTTCTTACGTCTCATTCGCCACTCGCGGGTCCTCTTAGACCCGGTGACTTGGGAAGAGAGAAGTATTTTGTGCCACCGATTCGCCACACACGAGGTCTTTTGGACCCATATCTCTCTCTCTCTCTCTCTCTCTTTCTCTCTCTCTGTCTCTCTCTCTCTCTCTCTCTCTCTCTCTCTCTCTCTCTCTCTCTCTCTCTCTCGAATAATAATAATAATAATAATAATAATAATAATAATAATAATAATAATAATAATAATAATAATAATAATAATAATAATAATAATAATAATAATAATAATAATAATAATGAGGATGATGATGATGATATTAATTTGATAATAATTTGTGTGTTGGTACGTTATATTCGGCTGGTGATGTTGCGAGTTTAAAAAAATAAATAAACGCACAGCATCATCTGCAGGTTTGATAACCCAATTCCTTATGGGCTCATTGTGTTGTAACGGAAATCTCAAAAAATGACGTTAAAAACGAACCCGCATTTGCAGTACTATCTACTGCAAATAACTTTAATGAATGATATCTACTACTTGCAGTACCATTGCGAATAGAGGTGGCCTGTTTTGTGATATCTTTTTAGTTATTCATTTATTAATTATTAAATTTAAAATCAATGAAATAAAAAAAATTATTAATGTGACATGTTGTCTTATTTATTAGAGGAAATAAGATTTCAAAATGCCACAAGTTAAAGAAGGATTTATAATTTCAAAATACAGTTTTGAAACTATGTGAAGTCGGGTGGGCAGGGAAAGAAATATCAAGAAATAGGATGAGAGAGGAAGAGAAAGAATGATAGAGTAAGATATACACACACACACGCGTTA
Organism: Berghia stephanieae; assembly: GCF_034508935.2. NCBI lineage: Eukaryota > Metazoa > Mollusca > Gastropoda > Nudibranchia > Aeolidiidae > Berghia > Berghia stephanieae. Next base: position 40,764,412 of record NC_088363.1, read on the forward strand.
GAGGGCGAGAGAAGAAAAAAAAAAAAAAAAAAAAGAGAGAGAGAGAGAGAGAGAGAGAGAGAGAGAGAGAGAGAGAGAGAGAGAGAGAAGAGAGAGAGAGATAGATAAAGAAAAAGAGGAGCGAGAGGGGGAGGGGAGAGAGACTGCTTGTGCATTAAGAGGGCGAGAGGGAAAAAGAGTAAAGATTGAAGCCTGACTGTATAACTCTCTCTCTCTCTCTCTCTCTCTCTCTGTGTGTGTGTGTGTGTGTGTGTGCGTGTGTGTGAAAGAAACAAAAGGGAGACGGAGAGAGTGAGGTGGACATGAAGAAAGGGATGAGGCGGAGCATAGAATTGTAGGGATAGTTTACCCGGAAATATGCAAAAAATTATCCCAAATTATGCGGGGGGAAAAGGCAAATTATGCAAGGGAAATTACAAATTATGCAAAACAAGAAAAAAGTAATAAATCGCTGTCTAAATTTTTCCATTGCTTTATTTACATTATTTAACCAATTCAAAATTAAAGAACTACAACGCAAATCCAAAACTTAATTTTTTGTTGTAGCACAGAAAAGCTAGATGTCGCAGAGACGATGTGCTAAGACTCCTGCGCCTGTCTGACAATATCAGATTGTAAACAGAAAAACTGCGCTCAGCATCAGCGCTGTTGATCGTGGTGTATATGTATCACTTGGCACAAGCAGCCAAAGCTGGCACTTCATCAGAAATGGACTGCCAAAAATATGGCGCGTCAACAGAAGAGGTGATGGAGTTCTTCACCGCGAGGGGCTCTTGATCTCCTCCTCGGGTACAGTTTTCAGCTTTGTGAGGCTCTCACGTTGATCCCAAGGTGGAGACAGGAGCAGCTTAGCAGGGTAGATCTCAAGAAGACAAATCAAATCGTACACTTGGAATCAGGGTTGCCAGATTAATTTCAGGCATTCTGCCAACTGGATTTTAAAAATCTGCCAAATACCACAAAAAACTGCCAAACCGTACTATTTATAGTACCCCCTTTGAAAACTCATCAGTTTTGTTACAAAAAATTCTCAAGGCCGATGTTATAAATTTTTTTTTTTCATTTCCCAAGTTTAAAAAAATCAATAATACATAAAAATTGCCGTGGAAAACGTGTAGTAGACCTATACATTCATCCCTAGGCCTCGGAAAATAAAATCTGCCAAATATCTGCCAAACCGATTTTTCTCTGCCAGACGACTTCAAATTCTGCCAAAAAAGGACATTTGGCGGAAAATCTGCCAAATTGGCAACCCTGCTTGGAATTGGAATAGCCTCCCTTTAAAGTTAAATGGAAGTCACTGTCACTGTCACGTATTTGGGAACATCGTCGGACTTTTTCGGTTTCATTTTTCTTCATACAATGGTCATAAATTCACGCTAAAAAACATATTTTGCATAATTATACGGTAAAAGGTGAATTATGCGGCCGCCTTGCGGTAAGTGGCAAATGCGGCCGCAATGCGGCCGCGTTTTCCTGGGGGGCCAGATTATTGTCCATTACAACTATTACAACAGTGTTAAATCATTCCCATAATTATGTATGGTAATTAGACCTGACAATTTGTGTATCTAGGGCTAGAGGCCAAACCTTATTTACTTTAACCCGAGTTTAGTTATAATATAGTCTCTGTGTAAATGTAGTTTGAGAAATAATTCTCACTATTACTCTGTAATTTTACTCTAAAATTTAATTTAACACCTGTCATCGTCTATTTAGGAGTGAGCTTATGCTGCCCTAACCAACAAAAGGACAGTATCTCTCAAAAAATCATAAAATCACTTTTTTTACTAAATCGAATCTCTGGGACATAGGAAAGCTTACAAAGTTGTCAGAATGATCATAACTCAAATATTTTTGAAATAAGAGGCAATTAAAAATTTGCTTGAAACAGTATCCTATTTCAACCCCATCGTTTAACCAACAAAAGGACAGTATCTCCGACGGCCGTATTCCGCCCCGTAAATATCGACGGTGTCCGTGAGCATGCGGTGGCGTTAACGAGTGGCGTGACGAAGATGCCGCCGTATGGCGAGCAATACCATGCGAAACTGTTGGTGACGATTTGATTGGTTGACGCATAAGTCGCCAACGCCAATGACGTCATCCGTAATATGACATCATAGAGGAACACTGTAACTTTCTATCGCGTTGTTGTTTACATGAGAGAGAGAGAGATAGAGAGAGACAGAGAGAGAGAGAGAGAGAGAGAGAGAGACATAGAGAGAGAGAGTCAGTAACAAACAGAGAGCGAGAGAGATGGATGCAGAGATATATATTTAAAAAAATAAATAAATAAATAAGAGAGAGAGAGAAGAGAGAGAGAGAGGGAGGAGAGAGAGAGAGAGAGAGAGAGAGAGAGAGAGAGAGAGAGAGAGAGAGAGAGAAAGAGAGAGAGAGAGAGAGAAGAGAGAAGAGAGAGAGAGAGAGAGAGAGAGAGAAGAAGAGAGAGAGAGAGCGTTTTAAACGTGTATTCATTGGGAATGGGAGGGAGGGTGGGGGTCTTTTGAGACAATAAACAATGTGAGTGAACCTAGGACTTCATAATAATATATAGATGTCACTGGAGTGAACCCAAAGAAAAAGGGGAGGAGAGATTAATAGCTGACAATTGACCAAAAGGGGTTGTGATAACGAGTGGCAGGTCCTAAATAACTCGACGTTGCAGCTCAAACAAGAAGATTCAATTATATGATTTCATGTAAGTCATTACAAATTAAGCCCCACCCGCTCCTCTTCAAGCTGTCATCTGACTCAAAATGGAAACAATGCAACAAATGATTTGACCAGTCCCATTTTTTAAATTGCAATCTCATTGGTCAATATGTTTCCCATTGATTGACTTTGACTTCTTTTGAAACGAAGGGCTTTCTTATACTATCCCTACCTATTCTTTGCTCCACCCCCTCCCTCCTTTTCCCCCTTTTTTATCTACCAGTCTCGCTCGCTCTCTTTGTCTCCCTCGTTCACACATACAAACACACACATAAACACACACATACACACACACACACGCGCGCGCGCGCGCACACATATTTATATCTTACTTCCTTAGTCTAACCGCATACTGTCTATAGAATCGAACGCATGACCTTCACATCCGACAGCAGTAGTGACATACCAGAACGCGTGTGTTTGACCCAGCGACATCTAAGTTTGACCTCGTCCGTTGGATGTTAAAAGTGGAAATACTTGCTTTTAACAACTATTTGGATTGCAGTTCTTATATCTTTGACTAAATTATGCGCCCGTGATTAAAGACTAAATTGCTGCAGACACTGAGTTCAAAATCAATCTAATCTATGACATAAGTTGAAATATTCACGTATTACTTTCCACCAGATCAACATATCAAGCTAGCTATTTAGTGGCTGATTGGTGGGCAGAGGGGCTTCATAATCAAGTAATAAAAAATGAAAAAAAAACAAACAAACCAGAAAGCAAAACCATTACAAAACTTTATACAGCTGGCAATAAAAAACGGATCCCCTTGCTTGTTGGTCGGATGCTCAACCAAACGTCTAACTTAAGTATACTTATTTTTCATTATTTCAACTAATTAGTGTGTGTGTGTGTGTGTGTGTGTGTGCGTTTGTGTGTGTAGGGATGTCGGTGTGACTGTCTGTCCAGGCGTTTTCTGTTTAGTTGTTTTTTAGGGGTTTTTGTGTTTTTCTTTTTCATCGTCTTCATATCTCTCACTTTCCACACATCCTTCTATTTTTTGTCCAAACTTTTGGAGAAGGTAGTACTGACACAATTATTATCTCATCTTAAGAACAACAGTTCAGTCAGCCTACAAACAGCAACACAGAACTGAACCGGCGAATCTTAAAATCTTTTGTTATATTATAATGCGGATGCTAACAATATCAATTTATTATGCCTTTAAGATCTTTCAGCTGCCTTTGACACAATTGACCATTACATTTTGTTAAGAAGACTAGAAAATACGTTCGACGTAAAAGGAATTGCCCTTAAAATGGTTTACATCATATTTACAGGATCGATGGCAGACTGTCGTGGTGAATGGTATTCAGTCAGAACAAGTTTTTGGCCCTGTCCTTTTTTCTTTATATATGCAGCCCCTTTCTAGTGTGATATCCAGATACAATCTGAGTTATCATTTTAATGCTGGTGATACGCAAATTCATGATTCAGTACCCCTAAGTAATTTACAATTCTTAATACAACGAATTTCGAGCTGTTTTAATGAGATTAAATCTTGAATGTACCATAACAAGTTAAAATTAAATGATAGTAAATGATAGTAAAACTGAGATTTTAAAGTGTGGAAGGCAAATAATTCACATATTTCTCTCGGAAATAGCACAATAGAATTTTCAAATAAAGCATAAAACCCTAGCGTCATCATTGATAAACATCTTTCCATAACAAGCTGCTACGTGAATAACACCATACAATCTATGTACATAGAAATGAATAAAATAAGCAAAATTCGTAATTTAATGTAGCAGAACGTTTAATTAATTCCCTTGTTTTATCTAAATTATACTATTGTAACTCCCTGTGGGCGAAATTAGCTAAAGACAAAATATTTTTTTTTGTTCATCTTATTAGCTCATAATTTAGGCACCTTTTAAATTTAGTAAGAATGATGTCGCCTATTTCATTCAGTATAAATGTACCAACAGATTTCGTTCCATTTCATGCTTTTCGTTTCCTATGACAATGAAGATATTGATTTTAAAACAAAAAGGTATGTGTGTTGTACGTGTTGGGGGCGGGGGGGGGGGGGGGCATACCCTATTTTCCAGCTATTCTTAGGTTTAATTCACTATCACTCACTCACCCCAATATCGTTGTACAATGACAAAACCCTGATACACAATTAAAGTCTAATTTACAAGATAGCCAAAATCATCAATAAGCGTTAATTAAAGCTATTATGCTTAATAAAAATAGACTCATCTTGAAAAAGGAGTCAGGGTCTAAAAGATTGAGGAATAGTCTAATGTAGTAATATTATATCAGAGTTACGCCTTCAAACTTGACGGAGATAATTTATTCATCGGCAAGCGAGCGCCACAGCCGATAGATCCTCTCACGCCAGGTCAACCACACTTAGCCTTGCCTCTCACTCGTCCGTGATGGCGAGTGCTCGCCCTCGCTGACGTAAAACGTTTGTCGATCGAGTTATTCGTATTTTGCTATATTCTTAACTGAGATACTGTTCTTTTGGTGAATACGGACGAGGCATTTTGCGTTGCGGTTAACCAGGGTGAACAGTATGTGAGACGGTCGTATAAGATACTGTCCTTTTGTTGGTTACAGGTAGAGTTATTTGCTTGGCTTTAACCAAGAAAGAACAGTATCTCGAAATATTATGCAACATATTACGTCAATGAAATCGCCGACAAACAGAAAAACGCAATTTATCATCAGCTATTATTTAATGTTAGATGCCTTCCACTATGTAATAGAATTAAAGAGTTATGAATGAAAAAACTAAATGTGTCGATTGCGGCAAAACTGGTTGGATCTGAGTCAGCCCAGATACTGTCCTTTTGTTGGTTAGGGCAGTATGGGTTGGTAAAAGTACACGGTAGATCTGATTTTTTGAAGGCATAAAAGCAATGGTGTCATTTTGATTAAAGCTTATTTTGCTGGAATGATTAATTGATGATTTGAGCGTTGTCATACCAGACTTGCCTGGGACAAAGATAGACAGGGAGTAATTCAACCCCCCCCCCCCCCCCTTCCATTTTTTAGTGTTCTCATCTCGCAATGAACAAACAACACCGGTTATATTATAAGACTAGCTTAAAATGAAAATAAAATAAATTTTTTAGGCCGGTCCCGATTTTTTCTGCACTAAATCATAAGCAATTTAAAACGTGTAAGATAAACTCCGTTTATGAGCTTGTCCAGATAAGATAAACTCAATATGGATTTGCACGACTGGGATTGACAAGATGTCTATCAATCATGCATCTCCTTCCCTCCCTCTTCATTTCCGTTTTATAGTTTCCTCATCGCGCAATATATTCCATTGCCGCAAAAAAAAAAACAAAAAAAAACTGTCTTTATACATTTGGAAGTGTGTAGTGTGTGCAAATATTCACGAGAGAACGTACATATACCATATACATAGGTGTTTAAGTTTAAGTCATCTGGATTCACTGAAATTACAAGCTGCCACCACATGACGCACGTGAACATGAGTTTGTGCTATAATAATAATTATTATTATAATCTTTATTGTCCAAATTAAAGGCAATTCATGTGAGGTAAACAATGCTCAGTTTGGTTCATGGTATGAACATCAACACGTTTACATTACAGACACAGCCAAACACGAACATACACGCTTGCACATTGTTTCTACTTCTACACATGTATACAAAAAGAAATGAGCGTACATACATACACACATACATACATAAATGCAGACATACATACAAACCAGCATACCATCGTACATGCATGCCTACATACATACATACATATACATACATAAATAAACACTATACTGTCTGTACATTTGGAATGTGTAGTGTGTGCAAAGATTCACCAGAGAACGTAACACATACAAAGGTGTTTAAGTTTTTTTTGTTTTTTGTTTGTTTGTTGCTTTAGGTCTCTTCCAACACAATTGAGGTTATATGAGAGACCGCTGAAACAAAAAAAAACAAGCAATCTAACAAAAATAGTACAAATGTAAATCAAAATCATAACCTAAAGATATCATAAGCTAAATTATAAATAACCAAGAACAAACAGGCAGAAGATTTACAGAAAAAAAATATCCCCTGTCAAAAATACAATCACAAACCAAAGAAGCAGGATAGGCTAGTAAAGAGAAGAAGAAACGACATCACTATCGGATCGTACACCCATGCGAACATCATAGGTATATGATTCAAGGGTGATGCTCCCATCCAACCACCCGCGTGTTTAAGTTTAAGTCCTCTGGATTCACTGATATTAAAAGCTGTCAACGCATGACGCATTCAGGAACGTGAACATCAGTTTGTGCTATAGCCCCCATATATGGGTTGTGCCTTTGTCTATCATCCATGCACAAACCCCACAACTCGAACGAGACTGGCATTCATCACTCAATTAGCCTAGACCATATTTAGTCTTGTAATGATAGCGTCTCAATTCTTTCCATTCTCATTCAGCATTGCAGAGCTTTTAGACCATCGCATTTATGTTGCCTTGAGAAAGATAACTCTTAAGACAAATAAAAGTATTTAAAAAGTCAATTTTAGTTTAGCCAAGCTTAATCTTAAAAGGAAATTGGGCGTCTTTCCAGATATATGTATTCATTAAAGGACAGCAAAAATACATGAAACACGTTTGTGTCGCTGAAAAGTTGTTCTCTTCGAGCTTTTTGATAAAATAAAGCTCAGATTAAATCAACTTTCTTTCTGGTCCCCGGGAGTTTATCTTAAGTGGACTGCGGTATATCATTTCGAGGGTAGGGTGCAAACTATCGTACTTAAGTTACGATAGTTTTGCACTGAGAGATATGTTGTGCGTTGAAATACTGCGCACAGTGTGTCAAATCGACATTCCTGAATTTAGTGATAGGTACAGAGAGATTAAAGTGAAAAACGAACCGAGATTAAAGTACTGAGTGAACTTTATTGTTAGGTGTGTATGTGCTTTATTTGTTAATCGTAAGTTAACGTTAACGTATGTTTCATGTTGGCAATCAGGAAATTAACATTTTAATCGAATCCTTTGTGTGTGTGTGTGTGTGTGTGTGTGTGTGTGTGTGTGTGTGTGTGTATCATTGTTAAGTACATGACGATGAAAAGTGAAAACTTATCGAGACTAAAGAACTGGGTGCACTTTACTGATTTGTGTGTGTGTGGTGTGGAGAGAGAGAGAGAGAGAGAGAGAAGGGAGAGAGAGAGAGAGAGAGAGAGAGAGAGAGAGAGAGAGTGAGTGAGAGAGAAAGAAAGAGAGAGAGAGAGAGAGAGAGAGAGAGAGAGAGAGAGAGAGAGAGAGAGAGAGAGAGAGAGAGAGAGAAAGAAAGAAAGAGACAGAGATAGAGAGAGAGAGAGATATTTTGTTTGTTTTTAGGGGTTTTACGGAACTTGCATTAAGGTCATATCAGCGCCAGTAAAAAGGAAGAAAATGGGAAAGTAAAAAGTTCTAGAATTACAATTAAAGCACCCAAGAAAAGGTAAGACAAAGGGGAATTGGTTCAAATAGGAAACAGATGTAGATTCCAAGAGCACACCATCAAAGTACTTCGTTTGAGATCACATAAGTCTTATCCAGACACAAGCACAGACCCACACTAAGAGGAATACACTCAAATGTTTACCAATTATATATAACATGTTAACAAAACATAATACAGTTCATAACAGAGAGATGATTTACAAGGAAAAAAATATCTCCCAAAACTAACTATACATTTGACTGTTTCCCTCTCAGCCAGGACATCCGACCAGGGACAAAACCAAGTAATCTCATTCCAAGACAAAGACAGAAAGCTAATGGAAAACAGATATCGGCCTTTTTCAAAAAACTGCCAAATTCCTGTCCTGTGACGATAATTGGATCTTTGAAATATTTGATGCATATATTGTTAGCAAATACTTGCTTATACAGTCTCACTACACATTACTAACTTGTATGAAACATAAAAAACGAAAATCGAGAGAGATTCAGGATAGATATGACGTTTTGTATTGACTGGGGTAGAGGAAAATACCCTGTCCTTTTTTTTGCATGATGGCTTTAAGTCGAATTTTTAACAAAATGGAGTGTCTTGTTGTATACACCTATGAATTCACCTGATGCAAATTGCCATCTTCTAACATCCTCATAAAAGTTTGTAACAATCAGACTTTTTAAAGTTTTATTATATATTAATAAAGTCTGTCCCCAAGGGGGCTACTCATTCCTGTAACAGCAGTGAAAATTAACCAATTAAAATCCTCTAAACAATAGAAGTGCAACTAACAATGTTTTATCGTCGTAGCTGCCCCTTTTCCATCACGGCCGAAACTACAAACACATGGTTTTTTCATTCAGTGTGATTTCCAGTTCAACACCGCATCAAGAATGGTGAGTAATGTTCAACATTAGACCATGACCCTCATTCCTGTTACCAGAGCTTGTTATTTAAATTAGAACTTGTATTCAAAATAAAAAGTATCAGTTTATAGCTTTTTTAAAGCTCTAAATAATAGTAATACTTTAATGTTGGAGTAAATCATATTTTAGGGATAGTAGGAATCGAAGCGAGATAAACTCATCCCTGTTACACCTTGTTTTGTAACAGGAATGAGGGATGTGTAACAGGAATGAGGAAAACATAACAGGAATGAGTAACAGGAATGAGGAATGTGAACTTTCATAAAATGAAACACATGTTTTATTGTCACTAAGTCCTTTGGAGCATAATGGCCCATAGAATCGGAGCCTATCCCTGTTGCTATAGCATGAAACAGACATTTAACTTATGAATACGAGGTTGGTCTATAGCAAACTACATTCCCCAGCAGCACTGGTACCATGATTTTTTGATATACACCCGGGTGAAGCAAAGTGAAGCAACCGGAATGAATTTCCTTGAACCACTCTATGGTTGTGGAGGTTTTCGAACCTGTTACCTCCCAGTCGGGAGTCCCTTTCGGTAACCACTCGGCAACGGCGCCTCCACATGGTTTATCGATTCATAGCATATTCTTTTGTTTCATAAGGATGTGTTTGGTAAAATGTTTTGTAAACCACTGAAGTGTTACAGGCCTATGTCCATTGAAGTGGTAACATTCATTGTTACGTTACCATTAAAAACAATTTTTATTGTTTACATATTAATTTCTTCCATTGCTGAAAGACTATTTTTAGTGCAAAGTTACCTTGCCAATACCAAATGCCAAATGTCCAAACATAGTTTGTTGCCTGTTAGGCTCAGATACATTTTAGATGATTACTATGATTTTAACGGCCCGGTATCGCTTGTACAAATGTGACATTGTATCACATAATAGTCTTCTTTGTTTCTTGACTTTATTCATGTTACACCTTGTTTTGTAATAGGAATGAGGGTGGCGAAATGTAACTTGATATTATTGTTCATTTTCAAGCGTCATAGCTTTGTTGTAACGATTGTTTTATTTTCTTTTCTTATCACAAAGGCCAAAAAAGCCATGATGTCAGCCGAGAGCAACGACTTTACCGTCAAAGACGAGATTGAGTTCCTATTCGACGTGCTGTTAATCTTAAAAAAAAGAACAAGACAAATACCAGAGCGACAAATCGAATGGAAAGAAAAAGTCCATAAAAGATAAGACACCAAGAGAACAATGCAAACAGAGAAAGAATTGGATAAAAAATTATCATACACACACACTACAAACCGCAAACAGCAAAATCTTGACCTGAGTTACACTCATTCCTCACACTCAAAATCTCCACTCCAGTATGCCTCTCGTCAAAGATATCAAGCTACTAAAACAGCCGATGAAACCTAAATGTTGAAAAACCAAAGTCTTGAAGAAGTGAAAAGGCTGTCCTCTCTTTCTCAATCGAAAAAGAAATCCGAAAAGTACAAAAAGCGCTTGGACAGGTCATTAAAATTTAAAAAAAACTTTCGTTGACACCCCGATCAAAAACTAGAAAAACTTTTGAAAGATAGCATAAAAAACAAGAAAATGAAAAGAACATTACAAAATCATTTTGCACTCCTATAAGACATCAAACATTTGAGGAACAGAAGGCACATGTACACATCCGTGAAACATCTGGCAGCTGGTATGACTCTCAAAAAATATAAACTCTTGGAAAAATTCGGAAACGACGTCAAATGCCTCCAAAATTTCCAGATCTTGTCAAGCAAATAGTACGAGATTTTTTCCTGAAAGGTGACACTTCTAAATTAGCTCCAGGAAAGAGAAATACAAAAACAAGAAATAAAGTCAAGAAACAAAGATGACTAATATGTGATACAATGTCACATTTGTACAAGCGATACATCTCTTCCAACCATTGTCTACTGATAGTACTGGTCTGCTCACAGCCAAAGCTCGATACATTCTACGGGGCCTTTCGTTTTTTTCTCTATATAACAGTACCCCTGTCGTCAGGCTGTAATGATATGCAGAAGTCGGTGACAATCAAAGGCATTCCTTTCTCGTCTTTCCCCCAACCGTTTCCCCATCGGGTGGGGAAGTGATGTCACTTTTACGTCATCAAAGACATTCCTTAACTGACCGGCTCACCAGTAAGACGACCGTTCTCCCGACTATGCTGTCTTTAAAGTAATGGATACGGTTAAGATACTGCTATTTACTACGAAGAAAATTTTTCCCACACAAAAACAGTCAAATTTCACCCA
>NC_088363.1:40780737-40908237 GCF_034508935.2 Berghia stephanieae
GAGAGAGAGAGAGAGAGAGAGAGAGAGAGAGAGAGAGAGAGAGAGAGAGGAGGGAGTGAGAGATCTCAAAGTGAATGTAGTGTTGATTACAGAAAAATGAAAGTGAAAAATTAACGAGACTTAAGAACTGAGTGAACTTTATTGATTTTTGCGTGCACGTGTATATGTTTGTAGGTCATTTCAGCGGCACGACTGTAAAAAAAAAAAAAAAAAGATTTAAGTAAGATCAAAAGCACCGGAGAAAAAGTGACTGGCTCACAAACGGACGCCAAGATCAAACTATATATGTAGTTAGTTTGAGGTCACCTAAAAGTCTCACCAAGACACAAGCACAGAATCCTTATGAGAGAAAATACAAAATTTAGAATAACAAATCTAACGTCACACAAAAGAGAGATGATATACGAGGACAAACATATCATCTCCCAAAAACGACTATACATTTAATTGTTTCCCTCCGTGCCAATGAATCCGGCCAGGAAAAGGGTCAAGCCAAGACAAAGGCAGAAAAGCAACTCTGATCCATGCACGTCAAAAATATCCCACTAGGAAGATGATGTGAGAGTGGTGCTTGCACTAGAGGTGGTACTGATTACAATGAGGGCAGTGATGATGTGGTTGTGGAGATGGTGTTACTGATGATGATGTGATAGTTGCTGTCGTAGTGGTGGTAGTTGTGGTAGAGATGGTGATGATGTCATGATGGTTCAGGGGTGAGAATGACTGGTCACAAAAATGGAGTTCAAGACCTATCTATGTGACGATAACGTATAAATTTGAATTTCATTAAAAATTTACTGAGACTGAGATGCAATCAAAAATGTGTCTCGCAATAATTTCTGACACCACTTGGAGGAATTTCAAAAGTTGAGAGTGTAATTACAACATATTGTAGAAGTAGTAAGAAAAGATGGAGGTAGGGATGATGATGTGATGGTGGTAGTAGTAGGGTCGTGATAGGGATGATGATATGGTGGTTGTAGCTGTAGAGGTGTTGGGAATGATAGCTTGTGGTGGTTGTAATAGTTGTGGTAGGGATGAAGTGGGGTGGTTGTAGTAGTGATAGTTGGGATGATGTGGTGGTGGAGGATGTACTTGTATTGGTCGTAGGAATGATGATGTGGTGGTGGTTGTTGTAATAGTGGTGGTAGGGATGATGATGTGATGGTAGTTGTAGTAGTAGTGGTTGTAGCTGTAGTGGTGGTGGTGGTAGGGATGATGATGTGGTGGTGGTTGTAGGTAGTAGTAGTGGTGGTGGGGATGATGATGTGGTGGTGGTTGTAGTAGTAATGGTGATAGAAATGATGATGTCATGGTTGTTGTAGTACATGTGGTGGTTGTAAAAGTAGGGGTGATAGGGATGTTGATGTAGTGATTGTGGTGAGCCTTTTTAAAAGGCGGAATAGTGATGGTGATGGGCGGAGATAAACCACCATTTAGGCGGAAATCCGAAGATTCTCAGCCCTGCAGATAGATTAACAGATAATTTGATTTCCTTTTATAATTTAAAGTCAGTTTGAAAGTTCGTTGAGTCAAACAGATTATATCATAAAATACGTACCGACGACACTAACATTAACATCTCAAAAACAGCCAATCTGGACACTGTAAAAAGTTGTCAGTTTGGCGTTTTTACGCAAATCGTTGCATTCGAAATAATGTATTCACTTAAGTACTTTACGGAATTCAGATCTACACTAAGTTTTCAACAGTTCTCATCTATTAATGACATCAAGTATTATTATTGCCCTTATGATGCTTTCAGTGTGATGGTTTCGGGTGGATAATACCCAGGTGTAATTCCTTTTGGTAATAAATTAAAAAATAATAATAATAATCTAAAACATCTAAATTTAAAACCAGAAAACAGAAGTTGCATTGAATGTAAAATATAAGGTTTTAGAAAGACCTTATTAAATGTTATGAACAGTCAGGTGGCTCCGTAGCGCAGTGGATAAGCTGTCAGACTCTAACCTTGAAAGTACTGGGTTCAATCCCATTGTGAACATTAAAAAAAAAGTTTACTTTATTGAGAAAGACATCATTTTTGTTGTTATAGTTACTGGACATATTTAAAACCTCAAACTAATCTATTATCATTATTTTTATCATTATTGTTATTATTATAATAACTATTATTATTATAATATATTTTTTTTAAAACAACATCGGTACCATTCAATGTGTTATCGTCGTGCATTTATATATAATATTTTGTTATCATCAGTTTATTCGTTTACCGCGTCTTTGTAATTTTATTGGGGTATTTTTCTTCTTCTTTTGTTGTTTTTCAAAAACTTCCTGTCCCATCATTGTTTATGTCTATTTACCTTATCTACGCCATTTACACTACACATCTCTCATTCGTCCTTAGTGTCTTCTTCGTCGTGTTTTGTTGATAAAGGGGAAATCAGAAACGCCCACAGTATGTCTTCGACAATTAAATTGAGGCTTACAATTCAACACTTATCGTTATTTTTTCCTTCGAGCTTCAAGCAGCAACATTTTCATTAATCAACCAGCACCGCCAACGGAGGTGCATAAAAACGGAGCGTTTTTGTACACCTCCAGCGGAGGTGCATAAAAACGGTGCGTTTCTGTACACCTCCAACGGAGGTGCATAAAAACGCCACCAAACATGATCACCAGGGTACTGTAATGTAAGGTAAGTTCTCGATCCCAGGATCGTCTTTCAACTCTGCTCACGTCTGTTACTTCAGGTTTATTTTAGCAGTTGATTTTCTTACCACAACCTGTTTTCACACACGAACAACTGTATGTTGCTGTGTCACGGGTCAGAGGCTATATAGTGGCTTACACTTAATTTTGGGCCACACAGAAAAATCAACAGAGGATGTACCAAGTTACACAGACAACGTTGTTTACCAATCTGCCCTCATTAAATGATGGTGGGTATAATATCGAATGATAATAGTTCTTTCCCCGCAAAATTGCGGGCTTCTTACTAGTGTATATATATATATATATATATATATATATATATATATATATATATATATATATATATATATATATATATATATATATATATAGATAAGAGAGAGAGGAGAGAGAGAGAGAGAGAGAGAGAGAGAGAGAGAGAGAGAGAGAGAGAGAGAGAGAGAGAGAGAGAAGAGAGAGAGAGAGAGAGAGAGAGAGAGAGTGAAGAAATGAAAGAGGAAAATACAAAGGAAGAGACTGATGGAGGGAGAGAAGAAATTAGAGATAAAAGGGGGAAAATATGACAGAGAGAAAGAAAGAGAGAGAGAGAGAGAGAGAGAGAGAGAGAGAGAGAGAGAGAGAGAGAGAGAGAGAGAGAGAGAGAGAGAGAGAGAGAGAGAGAGAGAGTGAAGAAATGAAAGAGGAAAATACAAAGGAAGAGACTGATGGAGGGAGAGAAGAAATTAGAGATAAAAGGGGGAAAATATGACGAGGAAAGAGAGAGAGAGAGAGAGAGAGAGAGAGAGAGAGAGAGAGAGAGAGAGAGAGAGAGCGAAGCGAATGTGAGAGAAAGAGAAATACAGAGGGAAAGAAAGACAGCGAGAGAGAGAGAGAGAGAGAGAGAGAGAGAGAGAGAGAGAGAGAGAGAGAGAGAGAGTGAAGAAATGAAAGAGGAAAATACAAAGGAAGAGACTGATGGAGGGAGAGAAGAAATTAGAGATAAAAGGGGGAAAATATGACAGAGAGAAAGAGAAAGAGAGAGAGAGATAGAGAGAGAGAGAAAGAGAGAGAGAGAGAGCGAAGCGAATGTGAGAGAAAGAGAAATACAGAGGGAAAGAAAGACAGCGAGAGAGAGAGAGAGAGAGAGAGAGAGAGAGAGAGAGAGAGAGAGAGAGAGAGAGAGAGAGAGAATAATATGCTTTTTTTTCTACTCATACTCATAGCGATGCTTATGTTTCAACAGTCGTTAAAAAAGTGAAGACGTGTAGGACTGAACACTCGATTTTGTAATTCCAGTTAATTACATAGATAACATGGGCGTACACAAAAAGCCACGAAAGTAGTGACATATATAGGTCACTGTAATAACAATGCGATCTATGGGAGGGCAATAACCTTGAATTTAACACATATAAAAATACGATGACAAATGTGCCCATTCGCCTCAAAACGGCATTAAGTCGGGTTTGTCAAGATGTTGAAAATTTAATTTATAGTCAGAAATATTAGACTTATTTTGAGTTTATATGATTTATTGAGGAGAATGGCGACCATATTTTATGGTTCGAATGCCAACAATTTATATTTTTGACCAGTTTAAGATTAAATTCGGCTTTTAAGCATGTGGTTCGTTCCGATATAATACCGTTTTGAGACGATGGGTCACAAATATAAACAAGGGCCTTTCCGTCAATTGCCTTGTGCGTATTTCACGCCTACCTCATTTGCATAAGCACTGAAGGTCAGCTAGACACTTTTTAAGAATACGACCTGAAGGACGAATATACACTCCGATTTAATAAATCCACACCCGTGAAAGAATACCATTATTCCAACTTTCAAAGTAATTTTCTTAGATATTTCATAACCAATAATTAATTTTTAGAAATGTTTCATTTTTCAATGAATTCAAGTTGCACATCTCTCCAAGGGGATTACCCTATAAACAGAGGCAAGACGTCACTCACAAGAATCCAAATTGGTACCTTTTTATTGCAATTTTTATTTAACTTTTTTTAAAGCCTTGTCTAGACTTACCATTGAAATGGGATAAGCAATTCAAGATTGTACTTCTACGGGCATTTACTAGAAAATGTGATGCCTATAAAATGTTGGCATTTACTTAGACTTAGACCAATTGAAATATAGTTCAGTAAAATTTGTTTGGCATTTTTTTCTCAAGTAGTCTGGCACTAGAAAATCGACTGCTAGTCCAGACATGTGCCAACTATGTTTTTGTTATTGTGTGCTAGAGCTGTGTGACTTTTCTTTCAAAGTTTGATAATCTTGTTTTCCGAAGTGGCAATTCGGACTCGAGTCTGAATAGTCTCCAAAGGACTCGCGTAAACACAGGGGGACAACGGGCTGATGATGGAAGCAGAAAAGGAGCTCAGAGAAAGTTCTGTTTTGCCCCTATATTAGACTTGACTCAGCTGATATCCCTACTTCGGACTTTAGAACAGTCACAGGCTTGTGTATTATCAATGTGCACCAATGAAGGCATGATGAAATTGAAGGTATCTATTTATTAAAGTTTAAAATTGTGCTCCAGTCATGTATGAGTGATATTTGTTTTGCTTTATTACTTTCAGAGATAGAATGGAAAGCTGTGCTCCTTCTAATCAATTTGACAATCATAACATTGAAGGTTGATGTTTATCTGTTGTCGATAAATTTATTATTCAGTGTGTTTGTGGTGGGGGGGGGGGGGGGGGGGTGGTGTCAGCAGCAGATTATTCAGATAGAATAAGGAATTGGTGGTGAATTTTAATGGTTTTGATGCATGGCAGTGATATCTTCGATGACCATTCAATCCAATAAAGTAAGCGAAAATATTCTGCAATCGTTCAATACATATTTTATACCACGGATTTGAAGCATTATTCAATGGTTACATTTTTACTAAGAAATTATAGGGTTTTCCAAGATAAGGGTGGAATAAAGTGGGATATGCTGCGAGGCTGTACTGTAAACTGTAAACTTCAAAAATTTCAGGAGTTATATGATGAAGTTAAAATTTGGCAATTTTCAAATGCGTTTATGTTTTTATTTACAGCGTGTGTTTATAAAATAAAAATGCTTGGTTTTAGAATAACATCTAAACTTTATTCATGCCAAATTCAGGGTCCTACATCTATGCACAGACATGTTTTAACTCAGCGCCGAAATGCCATTTTTTCAATAATATCTTCTCATCATGGCTGCCCGACGATATAGATATCCATATCGCTATCTTTTAATTTAGTTCTTTATTACTTTTAATTTAGCCCATAATAATTTCAGCACTGTTATTTACTATGTTTTTATTTTGAATACATACTTTCCAACTTTTTAAATGGGAATTTTAAAGATTTTATTTTAACTCTTTAAGATTCAACCCGACAAAAACCAACAACGGCCAAATATTCATGGGCGGGGTAGTAGACAGGCCCTGTCACTGCCGCAGTGTGTTTTCAGCTTTGATTTTTATAAATTTGCCGACAGAAAAGAAAATATGTTTCAGAAATTGCGATTTGGATCCTATTTTATTTGCGGGTGAAAATCATTGACATTGCACTTTGTTTTGTAAAAATCGGTAAAAAATTACGACTTTGGTGATGAAAAATGACTTTGAAGACAACTATTGTAAACTTTTAAAAATATTCTGAATAATTTATACCCCTTATGTGTGGGTCGATTTTGTCATGCGATGTATCAATTTTATTGTAATAAAGAGATAGGAACTTCAGAGTTATTTTTTCTGATGCGAAATTATTACTTTGTAATTTTAGCACCAAGAAAAATAGTCGGTAAATAAATTTGTTACACCTCTTTGATAGACCGCTAGGGTCCATTCGTGTAGAATTGTGAATCAAGCGTCTTAAAGACTTCGACCAATCACAGGCTGTCTATCCAGCTGGCCGAAACAAAGACGCTTCTCCCCGTCGGTGTATTACGCTATTGTTATGCAAGGAATATAACACCTTATTGAGTAGGCCTAAAAGCTAAAATCTAAAAGTAAAAAATATAATTCTGAGGAATTTGAAAGTCACATTGCTGAAATCAGCTTGAAAAAAGAAGTACATTGGTCTTTGTTTCATAAAAATCAGTTGAAAACCAACTGTTTTACGAATAAATTTGATTTTAAAAATTGCTTTTATTTTAGCTCTTTTTAGCAACTTTTTTATTTATCGGCCGATTTTCTTGATTTTTATATCATTCTTTATATCTCAAAGAGACGAGATCAGTGATATACTTTGTTTGTTTCAAATGTAACTAGAACATAATTTGGCTTTTTTACCTATCAACCATGCCTGGGTAATTTATTCATCAACGTGGCGATTGTGACGCAACTACTCCATGGCCGTCTTCCACTGCCTCAACGATGATTCAATTCATTGTTGACGGCTGTTGACACGTGAGCTGCCAGAACGACCAATCGTTGAAAGGTCAATATGCTCAGTAGCCAATCGTTCTTCGGTCAAAAAACTTAAGAACTCACGAGAACAAAAGTTTGAAATTTGGTGATGGACGGACCTATCAAATCGTTTCTGGGCGGAGTTTAGCCATGAGTGACTGTACTGTAGAAAACGAAAAGGCGACTACAGATATCAAAGAGTAGGCTTATATCATCAAAGGATATCTACATGATTGACATGGCCACATAGGGAACTCATTATCTACTCCCCCAAAAAGAATCTGAACACGAGAGGGTTTTAAATGTTGTATATTACTGTTCTTTGTAAAATCCGATATTAATAATATCGATATTTTAAAAATACCAATTGCTTTAATTTTAGGCCGGCTCCATCTCTCCGAACGTTCGGGAAAATAAACTTGAACTCTATGTCTCGAAACGGCCGATGAAATAAACTTGAACTCTAATTCTAATTCTAGAACGCTCGGCAAAATAATGCTGAACTCTCTATTTTCCTCAGACTCCAATCCGAATAGCCTTTTATGTTGAGGGTCCCAGACTTTTTCTTCATCTTCATATATGGTCTTTTTTGTTTGTTTCTTTGTTATTGATAATAAAAAAAAAACAAAAGAGAGAATGCAAGTTGCCAGCCGTCCAACACAAAAATTATTTTCTTTTCTTTTTTGTTTCAGTTTTCATTTTAATTTCTTATTTCATTCTTCAATTACCTAGGTCTAGAACAGGCTTTCTCCCAGTCCTCATAGAAATGGCAGAATGATGAAAGATGTCGCCAAACTTGCGAAAATGGGTATGTAACCAAAAAATCTCAAGAATGGAAACCGTAAAACTGGAGAAATAGAGTTCAGGTTTATTTCCCAGAGCGTTCGGGGAAATACAGTAGAATCACTTTAAACCGAAATTTTGGGGACCTTCTAAACCATTTCGGTTTAAAGCAAGTTCCCGTTTTGCGATGTTTTTCAAGGGTAGTAACTATTTAAGAAATTTGCTCATTTAATCGTATCATGGGTTTCCCCTTAAATGTAGTTGTTGAATAAATGCCGTCTTCGTAACCATTTTAAAAATTATTATTTTTTAATTTTATTATTATTATTTTGTTGTTTTTTTTGGTGGGTTTTAAAAATATTTTGGGGGTTTTCGTTTTCAATTCAAAATTGTTGAAAGAGTTGAGTTCGAGATGCCGTGTTTTTTACATATCTCCGTCTTGATCAACTTTATTTTCATCGACTTCACATAGTATTTTGATTTTAAACTCCAACGTGTAAGCACAGTGCTTTCTTTTAGACATCTTTTAGTAAAATGTAAAGCTAAAATAAGATCGAAAGTTCTTGTGCGGTAATTGATAATGAACGATGTGCAGCTACTCAGAGGTGAAGTGAAATGGAAATGAAAAGGCGTGTCAATGCTAAGCTGTCTACTACACACCTCTCTTTTGTTGAAAAGCCATTAGGTTCAAAGGCCTAATTACACAGAACCCCCACCCCTCCCCCTCCTCTCACACACACATTCAATCAAAGTGGAAATGAAATGGCATGTTATTGGTAAGTTGTCAACTACCCCTCTCCTTATTGTCGTGTTGAAAATCCAGTCAGTTCTAAAGCATCAACACACGAGCGAGAACATCTCGCTTGCGTGATTCTACACCCCAACTCCCCCTCTTTCCTCATTTTTCGCCTGCCAGTCACCCGTTGTCTTCCTTTTCCAGTCTGCGATCGTGGTGCTGGCCAAACCCAAGTGCAGTGATTGAAGTGTTTACCTACCCCCCCCCCCCCCCCCCCCCACCCCTCACCCTCATCTTATACTTACGCTCTTTGTTTTAATATCGCCGGGCATTATTATGTGGGGCCACCTTCCCGAATTTTTAAAGAAAAATAGAGAGAGAAAAAGGGAAGGTGCTCTCAAGTTGTTTCGGTTTAAAGAAAGTCCTTCTTAGAAGTAATTCGGTTCATCGTAAGAATTAGTACAAAGATAATGAAGAAAATAGTACAATTTATTCAATTCTTTGCGGTTTAAGGTATTTTCCGGTTTAAAGTAATTTTACTGTAGTCACTTCCTTAATTTTATTCCATTTTGCCATCAAGTTTCTTTCCCATATATTTAGATATATTTGTTATCATTTGTATTCACATTCTAAAGGTCTTAGTCTTAATAATAATAATGATGGGAAGAAGTTCTATTTGTTATAAATCTTGACAACCCAGATATTGAGAGAGAAGTGGGCGGGGTGGGGAATAAAATTATATTAATTGTCAATCCAAATGATAATGATATACACCCAAAGTGGTTTAGCAGAATTTTTAAAAGCCAGAACTTTCCTTCCAAACTGCCTTTGTGTGAATCCTTTTCAATTTATTTGAACTTTTCCATTCTGCCATTTTATTTATGCAAATAAATTGCCAGAGGTAAAATTAAACTCATTATGTCATTACGCAACATGTTTATGTCTTTTCATTGAAATTCTGCCTCAAACTCAAACCCTTCTTTATTCATGTATTAAATCAAAGAGGGGAATTATTAGTAATAGTAAGTTTCAGTGAGATATTGGGGATAAATGCAAAAGTTATATAGAAAATTATGTTTTTTATGTCTAGCCGATTTTTAAAATTAATTATGTAACATTTGCGTCATATTATGTAATAAGTTAATAAGGTGTTATTTGAAAGGCTGTCATTATTCCCAGACGCCTGTCTGGGGATAATAAAAATTCGTTATCCCCAGACAGGTGTCTGGGGATAACCAATTTTTGTTATCCCCAGACACCTGTCTGAGGATACTATCCCAGACGCATGTAGCAAGTGGGCAGAAAGATTTTATGCAAAATGCCAAACTAGGCGTGAAAAATACCAAATATTCTGGAAAAAATACTAGTGGTTGTGTCCCAAAACAGTTAATATATCAAGTGATATTTAACACAAGATGAAAGTAAACAGTGATCAAATGTCAAATCCAGCTCTTTTTAAAAAAAAATATTTTAAAGCAAATGGATCAATGAAATTTCTTTTGTTAATTTGATCTGAAAACGTCAAACTGGCAATTCGACTTTTTATTTTCAACCAGGAAGAAAGTTGTTAATCATCAAATCTGTTCATAGTCCACCAACCATTTAAATTTTCATTACCAACCTTCCTGTTAACTTTATTGATCATCTCTTGTTTCTATAATTTGCTCATTCTGGCCACAATTTTGGGGACGACCGGGAATAATCTTTATGTCGCGGACGAATTCCTAGGCCATGGTGTTGTTCGCCCAAAGCCCAAAACCCACACCTGTTATTTTCCTGTCTGCTTCGCACAAGACAATACAATTTAGTATCACACGTCCACAAAACTAGATCCAACAACATATTTTTATTCGAATCAGAGATGAAAATAACTACCGTACCAAAACACGGAAGCAAAAATGGTGGAAATATGTTTAGCTCATATATGAATTTAAAATATTCCGATAGCGGTGTGGATAGGCAGCTCAGTGGGTAACGCCACCTTTCATTTTACTCCTTTTAGCTGCACAGATTCGACCCAGTCGCGACCGCCCCCCCCACCCCCCCCCCCCCCCCCCCTCATTTTTTTTTTTTAAATTTTCTTTCTTTCTTCCCAATTGATTTTCATTGTTTTCACTTTTGTTCCGAGTTCCGAGCAAGAGTTTTTTTTTAATCAGTTGAATTTTTTATTTCTCCGATAATATTATTTCATTATTTAATTTGCTCTAGATCTATTATTGTTTTTTGTTTTGTTTTGGTCAATGATAATAATAATAATAAAAATAATAATAATAATAATAATAATAATAATAATATAATAATAATAATAATAATAATAATAATAATTGTAATATTTGTTATTATTATTACTATTACCAGCATAATCATTATTATATTATTATCAATAATAGTATTATTTTTATTATTAATACTCTTATTATCATACTATTACTATTATTATTATTATCATTATTATTATTATTATTATTATTATTATTGTTAACACTATTCCCTGCTCCGAGGGAAATCTCTCTTTTTCTTTTTTTTTTATATTTTGACCTAAACCTAAGAGTTTTTTGTTTGCTAAACCTTTATGTAAATGTTCCGTTTCTGAGCATGAATTTCTTAAATTGTTTTTATTTTTAAAACAATTATTGTTTTTATTTTTAAAACAATTATTGTTTTTTTTTCTCCTCTATCTGACTATTTGGTCGCTCTCTGAATATTTCTGTTTGTTTGCTTTTTAATTATTTATTCTTTTAGACACTATTTGAGATCGGAGTGGGGACGAATATATTTGCTAGAAACTAGAAAAAACAAGAGAGAGAGAGAGAGAGAGAGAGAGAGAGAGAGAGAGAGAGAGAGAGAGAGAGAGAGAGTTTAATAATAAAAAAAAAGAGGTGGGGGGAGGATGGATGGGACATTTATCCCTTTCAACGTTCTGTAAAAAGAAGACGGAATTTTAAAAAAAATAAAATAAAAAAAATTAAAGTGACGTTACCAGGATTCGAACCCACAACGTCGATTATGGTCAAGCTTCCAGGGCAGACGACTAAACCATTCGGCCATGACACCTACTTCGAAGTCGACGCATATTGTGTATATGTAGTAACAACTAATTTTAATGTTGGTTAATTTTATGTTTTTATAGATATTTTATTAACTTTCCTTATTTCTATGTGCATCTGGAAACATTCCATATTTTGGAATGTGGATAATTGTTTAAAACAGCGGAGTTTCAAATATGCGTCTGGGTTTAATAAAAATTCGTTATCCCCAGACAGGTGTCTGGGGATAACAAATTTTTATTATCCCCAGACAGGTGTCTGGGGATAATCACAGCGTATTTGAAATTTGTATCTTCCTCTTATTAATATAAATGCAGTGCCCTCGATAAGTCGAACATTTTGTATACAATATGTTAATAAGAACTCTATATTGACTGTTTTAACCATTTATTATTAACGGCACGCGATTTCGGTCACAACTTTCCAATGGTAATTTTGGGGTAAAAATAAAAACCAGTCTGAAATTTCAGACTTTGAATTTGAACTGACTTAACAAGATTTCTAATCAAGATAGAGACAAATTTCTAACTGTTTTGTAATCAGTGTTGCCAGCTCTTTCATATGACATGGGTTTCAAGTGCGTGAGTTACACTTATAATTTTTTGCTAACTCCCTAATTTAGCTCCTTTTATAAGACTTTAACTTTAAGCGCTGTCCACCATCATATGTTTGGAAAGAAAATAAAACTTAATGAATGCCTACCGTCAAAAACAGTTTAGATTTGAAGATGCATTTGATTTCTTTAAAAAAGAACATTCGGTACTAGACAATCCTTGAAGAATTTTAAAAGTTCTGTTTGAAAGTATTTCGTAAATTTTAATTCCTCGCGAAATCGTCCACGTACAATGGATGTCAGTCAGAAGACTAGACAGCAAGCCTTAGGCTATTCAGACTGCGAGGCAACAACTACTCACTTCATCCAGGGTTGCCAGATTAATTTCAGGCATTCTGCCAACTGGATAAAAAAAAATCTGCCAAATACCACAAAAATCTGCCAAACCGTACTATCTATAGTACCCCCTTTGAAAACTCATCAGTTTTGTTAAACAAAAAATTCTCAAGGCCGATGTCATAATTTTTTTTTTTATTTCCCAAGTTTAAAAAAATCACTAATACATAAAAATTGCCATGGAAAACGTGGAGTAGACCTATACATTCATCCCTAGGCCTCGGAAAATAAAATCTACCAAATATCTGCCAAACCGATTTTTCTCTGCCAGACGAATTCAAATTCTGCCAAAAGAAAAGGACATTTGACAGAAAATCTGCCAAATTGGGAACCCTTACTTCATCTCTTGTTGTTAACAGGGTTGCCAGATTAATTTCAGGCATTCTGCCAACTGGATTTTGAAAATCTGCCAAATACCACAAAAATCTGCCAAACTGTAATATTAAAATTTATCCTCCCCCTTTGAAAACTCATCAGTTTTGTTAAACAAAAAATTCTCAAGGCCGATGTCATAATTTTTTTTTGATTTCCCCAAGTTTAAAAAAATCACTAATACATAAAAATTGCCATGAAAAACGTGTAGTAGACCTATACATTCATCCCTAGGCCTCGGAAAATAAAATCTGCCAAATATCTGCCAAACCGATTTTTCTCTGCCAGACGACTTCAAATTCTGCCCCCCCCCCCAAAAAAGGACATTTGGCAGAAAATCTGCCAAATTGGCAACCTTTGTTGTTAACAACAAGTATAGTAGTGTTGGTTTAATCGATCACTTTTACCCGATCGACGCTCGAGCGCCAAACCATGATCAAAATGCTGCTTAATCGAGCGAGCGGGTAAGACGAGCCGAGACGAGCGAGTGGAGGGGATTGAGTCTTTCGAATCAGATCAAACGATATCAAACATTTTGCCGTTCGATACCAATAGTGACTCAGCATTACGGTCTTTGGTTCGCACCCGAAAGGTACCGAGTTCAATTACCCGCCGCTGCGCTGTGTGGCCTTGAGCAAGTCACCTCGCCCTAGCTCAATTTGCGGTTTTGTACTGCGACTGACGCATGGGTTAATCCAGTCTTCCCTTCAGACGAATCACAGCTCGATGACGTCACCAGCTCGATACCCGCTTGATTTTAGACGATTTGATTGAGCACCCGCTCGACCAAGACTAATGGATGTCTTCAGTGTTGCCTGGTACCTTTGCAAAAATTCAACCAACTTTATGCCAGAAATCTGCCAACTTTATCCTACTTCACCTGAGCTATTGCCCAAAATCCTACATTTGATTGAATACACTTATAATCAACAATAGTATATTATATCAGAATAAAAATTATGTTACTAAACGCTATTCACCTATATACATAACTGTATACACGGCTATTTCTTTTTAAAGGCCTGACGATTCCTGGTTGATATCCCCCAAATTCACCTCATGCGCTGGATCAATTTCATCCTCATGATTCACTGAATGTCGCTTTAGGGGGGGAAGATATAATTAAACTTGATTGCTATATTTTTACTTTTTTTAAAAAAAAGGGTATACAACTCATCAAAAATCCGCCCCGCCACGAGATGATTTTTTAAAAACCATCCAATTTGGCGGAAAATCCGCCAATCTGGCATTACCAGATTGCATCCTAAAAAGGGAATTGTGTTTTCAGTCCACCAGTGGTTTGAAAGCACAGCTGTGTATTCAGTCCACCGGAAATAAAAATATTTTAAAAGGACCAGCTATCGTCGATGCTTATCTTAATCGATACTGACGACATTGATACTGAGCCTATTGTAGGTTGGGCATCATCACAAATGGACAGGCATAACATTTATGGCTCTTTGACGGCTTAATGATATCATTTACAGCGTTTTATTTAATCTCGGAAAGTCTTGATTGAGAGTTGTTCGAAATCGGGCGCCCGAGATTCTTACCGTGGCTGCCAGATAGCCTGATCAAATTGGCCACACAGACTAATGTTTCTATAATTAATTTAAAGTTAACATTTATATCTATTTTAATTTTCACTAGTCCGTTAGAATTTTTGTGATTATCAAAACCGACGACTTTTCCAAGGAGATCAGAGTTTTAGTATTCTTTGCCCGAGTAAGGTTCTATTTGGTCACTTTTCACATCGATCATTGGCCTCGAGTACGCCTGTGCCCCTCCCCCCAACGCCCCGGGCAGTCTTGACTTTGTCTTCTTCCAACATCTTTTTCTTTCACAATCATTCCTTGTCCTTTGGCTTAGAGGGCTGGTCTGTTGATCATTGTCTATCATGTCTTCTCTCTCTCTCTCTCTCTCTCTCTCTCTCTCTCTCTCTCTCTCTCTCTCTCTCTCTCTCTCTCTCTCTCTCTCTCTCTCTCTCTCTCTCTCTCTCTCTCTCTCTCTCTCTCTCTGACGCTCCCTCAAACATATTCAAGACCCTATAACTATGATTTCCTTTTGTTTTTGTTTTGTTTTGTTTTGTTTTGTTTTTGTTTGTTTGTTTTTGTTTCGTTTTTCTCCTGACTCATATTGTTACGTACAAGGAATGCGCAAGGCATTACATTTTGACGTCTCACTGTGTTCTAAATTAAAATAATAATATTAAAAGTGATTTAAAAGTAAATAAATAAAAAATGTTAAATGTCGTTCAAACTTCTCAAGTCACCAGGAATGGTGTCAACGTGTTGAAGTTGAAAATTAAGAATTTTTTGCTGAGGGAGTACAAATTAAAAAATTAAAAAATAGAAAATATTATGCCTAGAAAGGAGTTCGAACACCTAACTCACCCCATCCCGGTTACAGTTATGCTTTGCTAAAACAGCCGGCCACCTCGCCTTCTCGCGCTCGGTCAAGCAGTTTAGCCCGTATAATTATATTTTCTTCCGGTGGAATGAATACACAGCCGTGTATTCAGTCCACCGGAGGACTGACAGTTCCTTTAGTAAATAGAACTGTGTTTTCAGTCCACCAGTGGACTGAAAACACAGCCGTGTATTCAGTCCACCGGAAATAAAAATCTTAAGAAGGACCAAATATCGTATATAATTGATACCTTAATCGATAATGAAGACATTGATATTGACCCTATTATAGGCATCATCAAAAATGGACAGGCATATAATTTATGGCAATTCAACGGCTTAATA
The DNA here is from genome assembly GCF_034508935.2 of Berghia stephanieae. Classification (NCBI taxonomy): domain Eukaryota; kingdom Metazoa; phylum Mollusca; class Gastropoda; order Nudibranchia; family Aeolidiidae; genus Berghia; species Berghia stephanieae. The sequence continues at coordinate 40,796,435 of NC_088363.1, forward strand.
ATATCATTTACAGCGTTTTATTTACTCTCGGGAAGTCTTGATTGAGAGTTGTTCGAAATCCGGCTCCTGAAATAGATCTCAATTCTCGATACCGATATATCAATTATTGACGAGATTCTTAGCTTGCTGCCAGATGACCATGGGCCTGGCCAATTTGAACAAAATTGGCCACATAGAGAATATTGTTTCTACAATTAATTTAAATTAAGATTTATATCTATTTTTAATTTTACCTAGGCGGTTAGAATTTTTGTGATTATGAAAACCGATGAGTTTTCCAAAGAGATCAGTTTTAGCATTGTTTGCCCATCTAAGGTTCTATTTGGTCACTCTTCACATTGATCACTGGCCTTGAGCACGCCCGTACCTTGAGGCCTAAGGCCTAAGGCCTTCATCTCCCTCCCACCCGCCCCAGTCTTGACTTTGTCATCTTTCAACGTCCTTTCTTTCAAAACCATTCCGTGTCCTTTGTCTTGTAGAGCTAGTCCATTGTTCATTGTCTATCATTTGGCTACTCAGACGCATGAACCCTCGAGTTCTTAGCTTGATTTGTATGTTGGAAGAAAGTTTAAAACATTAGATGAATTCCCGAAAGTTCTTGAGCTAAGGAAAGGAAGAGGTGAAACGTGGGTAAAAGCAACTGGTGGCAGCACTGTATCCTACGCAAATAAATTCATAAAGAATGATGAGCGGCATTATCGGGAGGGTCTAAGGATCAAAATAGGCAACTACAAATGTTTGCACAGTGAAACCAGTTCGTCAATCGCCAAGGAAAGATAGTTCCTGCAGCTTTACTATTATTTATATTGCTTTGTTCATGTACTACATGTTTTGTTTTTGTTTTTTTTGTTTTGTTAGAACAGTTTATTTGACGGAATAGCAAAGTTGATTTGTCAATAAGGAGCTTTCAGTCTAGCTGCTAGGACATTGCTTTGCACTTGGATCTATGTTATACCTACTTCTTTTCTCTGTCAAATTAGTTTCCCTTTGCTTTAAATTTTTATTTGGTGCGTTAGCAGGTAATTGCAGGCTTGACATCTGAGTGCAATTGGAATGGACTGTTTGAACATTATTATTACGGTATTATTATTATTATTATTATTATTATTATTATTATTATTATTATTATTATTATTATTATTATTATATTATTATTATTATTATTATTATTATTATTATTATTATTATTATTATAGTTGTATTTTTTATTACCATGCACTTTTCACTACATTTTGTCTTGCCTTTTGAAATAAGGTCGTTTAATAAATATTGGACTGAAATCAAACTACATACAACCTATTTGTTTAATCTTTTCCCCCATTGTTACTTTGATTTTATGTCACTCGTTGCATCTTTGTATTCTGTTCTCGAATTCATGAACAGCCACTTGAATATAGGGGGATAATTAATTCCAATAGACATTGCTATTTTGTCCTCGTCTGGAGTACTATGGGTGGAATTCCCCTTAGGGTAGGGGAAAGCTGACTGTCTTGGGTGGTTGTTGATTGGCCCTAAACTTTTCTGTCTTCCCCATCGCCCTTTTATCATTTATTCTTTCCATGTTCTTGTTCTGGAACAGAATTGAGACCATGCGGCTCCCCCTGCCTGGAATCATATAGTAGGAGAGAGATAGTTAAATGACTTTGCCCAGAGAAGTGATACTTTTATTTTTTTATTTTTTTTATTTTTGTAAATCATCTCTCTGACTCTGAGTCTTGATAAAATATGAGTATGAATAACCATCTAGTATTTATCTCCTTTTGGCGAGAAACCCCGTCTCAATGTCTGTGTGAGTTGATACTTGGTGGTCATACATTGGGTAGACTGCTGCTGTGACATATTTAGGGTTTATTCTTAGGCACCTGTGACCCAAAATTGCAGGCATTTTTTATGTTTTGTGTACATTTTTCTCTTTCATTAAAACGACCGCAAAACGTCATAATCACACCCCCTCTCGGTGGACTCTTCATCGGTCAACATCCTGACTAAACTATCACTTTTTCCCTCTATACTAGACCATTTGGATTCCATGTCATTTACTGTCACCTCTATGTGTACAGTTCTTCGGGACCATTTTGTTTAGCCTGGGCCTGGGATCTTGAACGAAACGGTACATATGTTAGCTTTTATAATAATTTGCATTTGCACCCATTTGAGTGTATGATATGCTATCTACGTAGGCCTTTTAAATGGCGAATTTGTCCTCAAGTGGTAATTGACCCCCCCCCCCCCCCAAATCATGAACAGGGAGATCACTTGCCATTTTCCCCATCCCCCCCCCCCCCGCCTATACGTTTTTGCTCCTATCTTGGAATAAAATTACTTGGTTTTGTTCTGGCCCTGATCGGAGACCTTGGCTGAGAGTAAAGCAGTTATTTGTGTAGTTAGTTTTTGTAGATTATGGGGTTTCTCTCCTTGTAAGTCACCTCTTTGTTTTGTAATTTATGTAGGGTTGTATTTTTTTGTTGTGTGTGTATAATGATTTGTAATCGAGTCTATCTGTTTCAGTTGTATCTTGTGCTTGTGTCTGGTGAGACTTTTGGGTGATCTCAAACTAAGTACACGGATGGTCCGCTATTGGAATCTACATCTGTTCCCTTTTTGAACCATTTCCGTTTGCCTTATTAATTTTTTCTCGTGTGCTAATATAACTTTATTTCTACTATCCCTAAAATCACCTCAATATTTTATAACTATTATAAGTGCCATCAAACCTTCAAAAACAAAGTCCTTGAAAGAATGTTTTCCCTGCGGCTCACGCCGATATTGCATAAACCAAAAGTGTCCCAAGCCGTAACCTTAACTTAAAAATAAAAATAGGAGCCAAATTTTTTTTTTTTAAATCGTGCGGGTGCAAGTAGCTACAAAGCAGTCCTTAATATCTCTCTCTCTCTCTCTCTCTCTCTCTCTCTCTCTCTCTCTCTCTTTCTATTTCTCTCTCTTTCTCCCTCTCTCTCTCTCTTTCTGATGCTCCGCTCCCACATATTCAAGACACTATGACTATAAAAGTTTGTTCTCTTTCCTTTTTTGTTGTTGTTGTTGTTTTTGTTTCGTTTTTCTCCGGACTCATATTGCCACGTACACGAAATGCACAAGGCAATAAATTTCGACGTCTCACTGTGTCCTAAATTAGAATAATAAACTTAAAAGTGAGAAAAGTAAATAAATAAAAAAGTCAATTAAACTTCTCGAGTCACCAGGAATGGTGTCAACGTGTTGAAGTTGAAAATTAAGAAATTTTTTGTTAAGGAAGTACCAAAAAAAAAAAAAAAAATTAAGGAAGAAAGAAAGAAAATATGCCTAGCAAAGAGCTCGAATCCCTAACTCACCCCACCTGGGTTACAGTTACGCTGTGCTAAGCAGTCGGCCACCTCGATTTCTCGCGCTAGGTCAAACAGCCCGTGCCGTAAAATCTCTTCCGGTGGACTGAAAACACAGCTGTGTATTCAGTCCACTGGTGGACTGAAAACACACTTCCTTAGTAAATAGATACTATCTGGCAACCCTGCTCTGGCATGATCATGAATGAAAAAAGACTCAAATCAAAGCCCAAAAGAAAAAAAGCTCAACCAATATGTCTTGGATCTAGAACTTACTCTGGTACCTCGTTATAGTTATAGCTATTGGAATTTGGCATGAATTCGAAGTAAACACCCTTGATATATATATATATAGATAGGTATAAAAAAGTCTCAGTACTAACGCAAACTCGGGGACCCAAATAATTTTGAGTGAGGGTTTGGAAGTGGGAGGGGAGAGACTTAAAAAAAAAATGTTTCCCCCCTCCCAAGCCCCCCAATTTTTTTAATTTAAAAAAAAGTTTTTCCCCTCCCAAACCCCATACAATGCTATCTAGACCCTAGATAAATATTATTTAAAAAGTCATTTTAATTAAAAGATCAGCAAATAAGCTTTTAACTCGTTTTGATTTTGTTGATGTGTGGTGAGTATGGACAAAGTTCGGGTTAAGAAAGTGAAAATTAAAAATAATAGAGAATTAGACTGTCGTTGTTGCCAGACATCAGACAATAAGATCTGGCAATAAGATCTGTCTTCAGTGAGGGAAAAGAATTTTCAAATGCAGAGTTCCTTAACAAGACATCAATGAAGACCACCAACACTCCTACAATGAATGACATTACCATCACAGAAGAAGGAGTAATGAAACTACTACTTAAACTTAACCCCCACAAAGCCAGTGGTCCTGACAACCTATCCCCCCGCATCTTAAAAGAATTGGCTCCAGAACTTGCCCCAGGCATCACAGCCATCTTCAAGTCCTCCTTGGCTTCAGGTGTAATAGTAATACCATCAGATTGGAGAAATGCCAATGTAACACCCGTTTTTAAGAAAGGAGAACACTACGACCCGGCAAATTATAGTATAGGCCCATCTCCTTAACATGCATCATCTGCAAACTAATGGAACACATCATCGTCAGCAACATTATGAACCACTTTGAACAACACAATGTACTAACCGAATACCAACACGGTTTCAGACGTTTGCCATCTTGCGAAACCCAACTGCTGGAATTTACGGAAGAACTGACAACCAATCTGGAGAAGGGACTCCATACAGACATCCTTATCATGGACTTTGCCAAAGCCTTTGACCATGTGAATCACAGCCTACTTATACACAAGATCTGTCGTTACGGCATACAGGGCATAACCCAAACATGGATTAAGAACTTCCTACATGACCGCCAGCAAGCTGTTATTGTTAATGGATGTCGCTCGACTGAAGTACCTGTTAGATCGGGTGTCCCTCAGGGATCTGTCTTAGGACCCTGTCTATTCTTGGCATACATTAATGACCTGCCACTTAATCTAACCACAACAGCCAGACTCTTTGCAGACGATACTGCAGTCTACAGCACTGACAGTGACAAACTGCAAGTGGATCTGCGTCAACTAGAAATATGGGAAGAAAGCTGGGATATGAAGTTCCACCCAGCGAAGTGCGAATCAATGTCCATAACAAGATCAAAAACACCCACGATAACTGAATACCACTTACATGGACATACATTGGAGACAGTGAATGTTGCAAAATATCTTGGTGTTAGCATGAAAAAAGACCTAACATGGGATGAGCTTATTAACAAGATCACAAGTAAGGCAAACAAAACACTGGGCTTTTTAAGGTGTAACCTAAAAATTAGCTCCTCGAAAATCAAGGAAAAGGCATACAAAACATTTGTAAGACCTGTTCTGGAATATGCTTCCACTGTATTGGATCCCCACACCCAAAAATACGTCTCAAAAATAGAATCAGTGCAAAAAAGAGCTGCACGCTACGTCCTGAACAGACACGGCAGAAAATCAGCAAGATTATCAATGCTATTTAAGATCAAGCACCACCTCGCTGAATGCCCAGTCATCAAGAAAAAACTAATACCAGCACCTTTGAGACAGAGAAGAGGTAACAACAACCAATACAGCCTCATAACACACAGAACACAATACCGTGGTTTTTCCTTCTTGCCGCGTACGGTCAGAGACTGGAACCAGCTTGACGCTAAAGTGACCGAAGCCACTACAATTGATGATTTTGTGGCAAGTTGCTATGCAATTACTTAGACCTTACACAAACCATCACTGACCAACGTTGACGACCCCTGAATGTCCCTGGAAATTGCTTTTAGACTAACGATTATAAACAAGGAATACAGAGAGAGTAGAAAGCAGTTTCTTATTTGCCATAATAATCAACCAATTGATTGTGGGCAATCAAAGGAAGAAGAAGAATAGGCTGGGCTTATTTTTATTATTACACAGACAGTGCTTTGCAATAAGAAAAGGCCAGGCTTTTTTTATATATATACAGTAGAATTACTTTCAACCGAAATTTTGGGGACCTTCTAAACCATTTCGGTTTATAGACATTTTGGTTTAAAGCAAGTTCCCGTTTTGCAATGTTTTTCAAGGGTAGTAACTATTTAAGGAATTTGCTCATTTAATCGCATCATGGGTTTCCCGTTAAATGGAGTTGTTGAATAAATGCCGTCTTCGTAACCATTAACATTTTTTATTTTTTTTTATTTTTATTTTTTTCTTTGGGTGTGTTTTAAAAATATTTTTGGGGATTTTCGTTTTCAAATCAAAATTGTTGAAAGAGTTGAGTTCGGGATGCCGTGTATTTTACATTATATCTCCGTCTTGATCAACTTTTTTTTCATCGACTTCACGTAGTATTTTGATTTTAAACTCCAACGTGTAAGCACAGTGCTTTCTTTTAGACATCTTTTAGTAAAATGCAAACCTAAAATAAGATCGAAAGTTCTTGTGCGATAATTGATAATGAATGATGCACAGCTACTCAAGAGGTGAAGTGAAGTAGAAATGAAAAGTGAAAAGGCGTGTAAGTGCTAAGCTGTCTACTACGGGTACACATCTCTCTTTTGTTGAAAAGCCATTAGGTTCAAAGGCCTAATTACATCGAACCCCCCCCCCCCCCCCCCCTCACACACACACATTTAAACAAAGTGGAATTGAAATGGCATTTCAATTGTCGTGTTGAAAATCCAGTCAGTTCCAAAGCATCAACACACGAGCGAGAATATCTCGCTTGCGTGATTCTACACCCCAACTCCCCCTCTTTCCTCATTTTTCGCCTGCCAGTCACCCGCTGTCTTCCTTTTCCAGTCTGTGCGATTGTGGTGTTGGCCAAGCCCAAGTGCAGTGATCAGTGACATCTATAGAGTATATGAAGTCCTAGGCAGTGATTGAAGTGTATACCTAACCCCCAACCCCCACCACCCATCACCCTCATCTTATACTTACGCTCTTTGTTTAATATCGCCGGGCATTATTACGTGTGGCCTCCTTCCCGAATTTTTAAAGAAAAATAGAGAGAGAAAAAGGGAAGGTGCTCTCAAGTTGTTTCGGTTTAAAGAAAGTCCTGCTTAGAAGTATTTCGGTTCATCGTAAGAATTAGTACAAAGATAATGAAGAAACTAGTACAATTTATTAAATTCTTTGCGGTTTAAGGTATTTTTCGGTTTAGCTTCTTTCGGTTTAAAGTAATTTTACTGTATATACACAGACACGTTGACAGAAAATTTTTGTGCAACATGCCAAACTAGACGTGAAAAATACCAATCTGAAACCATGCTAATTTGTGTCCCAAAATCAGTTAATAATACCAATGATACTTAACGCAACATGAAAGTAAATACCTAGTGCTCAAACTCAAATGCCAAATCCAGCTTTCTAAAAAAGCAAGTGGCATCACAATGAAAAGTAAGTTTTCGACACTTTGAATGGAGAATGTCAAACTGGCAATTCTGCCTCTTTTTTTTTTTTATTTTTACTCAACCAATAAGAAACTTGTTAATCAACAAATCAGTTCATAGTCCACCAACCGTTAAAAATTTCACTACCTACTCACTTGTATAACTTAATTAATCTTCTTTTGTTTCTATAATTTGTTTATTTGGACCACAATTTGGGAGATATTGATGATAGTCGGGGATTTGTTTATTTCGCCAACGAATCCCTAGGCCTAGGTGTTGTAGTTGTTCGTCCCAAAATCAACCACACATATTTTCCTGTCTTCCTTTTATAAAATAATTAATACACTTTATTATCACACTTCTACAACATATCCAAATCAGAGATGAAAATGACTATAAAAACAATGAAGCAAATCTGGTGAAAAATTGTCTAGCAGATATATGAATTTTAAGTTACACAGATGTCGGTTTATGGATAGACAACTCAGTGGGTTAGAGCACCTTTCATTTTGTTCCTTTTTGCTGCTTTTTTCCTTCCCAAATGATGTTAATTCTTTTCCCTTTTGTTCTGTTTTTATACTGAGCAAGAATTTTTAGATTAATTGAAAATTTTATTTCTCCAATAATCGTTATATTATGTTTGTCCAGTGGCCTCAGTGTTGTGAGTGGCACATTCGGTAATTGTTTTGTGCGGTTAGATTTGTCTCTCACTGTTAGAGGTAGAGTCAGGTGTTGTTACGGTTTCATTAAGACGTGAAATGTCATTATCTGATAAATGTTGCGATGATGGATAAATGCAGAGATGACAATTGCAATCTGAAAAATTGCTCCATTTCATGGCCGCCGCTTAATTGGGACACAGCTCGATTTGTCAGTAATCGAGTCCCGTAAACCAGCTTGGACTGTTACAGTAATTACTGTTCTGAAAAAATATATGTTGAACTTGAACATCGAATGAAACAGAAGACATTTTTAAATGTAAAAGTGACAAAATGATGTCAAGCATAACCTAATATCTGTCATTGTTTCCTTGTTATTTGGTGTGTGTTATGTAATACACAATCGAAACCATGCATTCATTTTCATTGCTTCTTATTTAAATCTACTACAATTTACCACTTAACGTTGGATGGCTTTATTTTATTATAAAATAGTAACTGAAGGCAATACAGTTATTGGGTTATGCTGCTTGAGAAGATAGTATGATGGGTCAACCAGGGGTCAATACATCAACCCACAGCAAGAAGGCATTGTCCTAAGTTTTTCCAGACAAATCAATCAGCATTGTAGACTATAGAGCTAGTAAGTAGTCTACAATTTTCAGACCTTCCAATTAAATATCTAAGTTAAAATGGGGTGATTAGTCTTGAACCAATTCACATGTAAAGATTCACTGTCAACAAAGGTATTAAATCAAATAAAAAGCTCTTCGTACTAAGTTATTCCATATTTTAACCAAATAATGCGTCATTTATTGTTTTGGGATAGAAGTTAGTTAGAGGCTCTCCATCCTTTTTAACATGTGGGTTTGTGCAAGACAGATTTCTTACCCACAGAGCCATGAAATGCTTTTATTAAGCAAGTATAGTCACAGGTTGATGCATCATTCTGTCCCTTTTGAAATTGACCACAATAATTTTCATTTAAAAACACTCCTGTGACATGTTCAAATTTTACACACTTTACCCTGATCTTACTCTTTTTGAAAATGAACAATATTTTTATTTTTAATAGCTTATTAGAACTGACGTCAACAACTCTATCAGGGATTTATATATAATAGAGAAATTAGAGTTCCCTTGGATTTTGTCCTATTTTACTGACGAAAGAGTTTCTAAATTTAAATGTTCTGCACCAGATTGGGATCAGGTCGACCCAATTTTTAAGATATGAGATGTTTTTTTCAATTCTAAATGATTATGATTATGAAAAATTAAAATATAAAATTGTCATTACAACATTATTATTATTATTATTATTATTATTATTATTATATTATTATTATTATTATTATTATTATTATTATTATTATTATTATTATTATTATTATATTATTTTATTATTATTATTTTATTATTATATTATATTTTATTTATATTTTATTTTTATTATTATATTAATAATTATCATCATCATCATCATATTATATTATTATTATTATTATTATTATTATTATTATTATTATTATTATTATTATTATTATTATTATTATTATTATTATTATTATTATTATTATTATTATTATATATTATTATTATTATTATTATTATTATTATTATTATTTTTATTATTATTATTATATTATTATTATTATTATTATTATTATTTATTATTAATTTATTATTATTATTATTATTATTATTATTATTATTATTATTATTATTATTATTATTATTATTATTATTATTATTATTATTATTAATATCATTATTATATCCTCAGATTCATCATGATGGATGTTTGAATATTTTGTAAAGGTTTTTGACTTCATCGAAAAGGACTGAATTCAATGCTTCCATCTCCAACATGGATCACATGGAGTACAGCATTGTTCTTCCACCCCATGTAGAGCTGACCAATGCCGGTGCTGAGTGGTCTGCGATGAAACGGCGCCACTTCAATCATGTCAACCCGAATTCCACATCATTCCATCAGCCGTCTCCTGCCAATCTTTTTACATCTTTTCTCATCAGTATCTCATTTGATCAGGTAACCCAAGTCAAACTTTGTGATTTACTTTTTTTTTTTAATTGAGCTTTTATATAGTGCAATATCCACTTAACATGCTCAAAGCACTTTACAAGGGGTCCCTGGCCAACAGCAACATGTAACACGTAGGTTAGGACATGATGCCTGTTAGGCGATATTACAATTTTTTCGGACAGAGACAACGCTGTTAATGGTCAGGTACTCATTTTACACCTGAGTATGGTGAGAGAATGTTAGTGAAGAGCCTTCTCCAAGGACTCAACTATGTGTTGAGCTAGGCTCGAACCCAGGACCTTCCGATCCGAAAGCGAGTGTCATACCACTAGACCACATAGCCGCTTGGGAATTCATTTTTGAAAATCCTATGAATGCTAAGGCATGACAGAAAATATCACTTTTAGACACCCATTTTTTGAGTGAGGGAAGTGTGTTTTCTCTACACGAGAAGTGATTGTGACGAACGATTTTCTTTCACTGCGTGATTTCTATATCATTCGTCAGCGTCCCGTTCAAAACCACTTCAAATTTAGTGGACGACAATATTTGCCAAGGGAATTTAACCTTAGGTCTTACCACTCACTTTCCGCTTGGGGCTTATTCACCTGTTCAAATTGTCTGCCCATTGTATGCATTATATCTCCTGCTAATTACCCTTTCCAAACAAGACTCCAACGTGCATATGCCCTGAGGTTCTCATCTCGTTCGAGAGCGGCTGAAATTGCAATTTATATTCTAGTCTCCGTTAATTCTTTCTTACCAGTTGTTAATCAAAGCATCTGAATATCATTCGCTATCTAAATAGGAACATTATTTCTGATTGGCTATCCCCATAATTTCTTGGCGTGCCCTCACTTTACAAAACCAAATTCATCTCTGAATTGAATCTCACACACACTAAGAATCCCAAGAAGGAAGGACCATCCCTCCAATTTCAAACTTGTAAAAGTTTAACTTCTCTCGCTTGAAGGTAAAATTAATTATTGGTTAACATTCAAAGTGGAACGAGATATTACTGTGCATTCAATGCTTAATCTACCATTACTATATTATAATTTGTGTATAATTTATTTGTGCTTATTCTATGGATGTTCGTAAGTTGAAATACTTGTGTACAAACTATATCTATACATAGTGTTTTTATGCACCTCCGTTGACGGTGTATCTTGATGGACCGTTTTTATACACCTCTGTCACGCATGCGCATCCTACCCAATTTCATCAGCGATATTGTGTTTTTGTATTTGGACACGTCGAAAGTTATATTGTGACATCTGTAGGATGTTTTTGTTGATAAATTTATATAAAAATAATAATAATTTAAAAAATCGAAATATAAAACCAGAAAATAGAGGTTGCATTGAAGGAAAAATAATGTTTTAGAAAGACCTTATTAAATCTGATGAACAGCCAGGTGGCTTCGTAGCCCAATGGACAAGCTGTCAGACTCTAACCTTGAAAGTACTGGGTTCGATTCCCATTGTAGACATATTTTTTTTAAAGTTTACTTTATTGAGAAAGACATCATTTTTTGTTGTTTTTTTTTGGTTTGTTTTTTTTTTTTTCAAAAACTTTTTATCATGTTTTTAAAAAACTTCGATTTTAATTTTCTAAAATGATTTATTTATTTGAGATCAGTATTTGTGTGCCATGTTTCTTTTTGCTTTAGATGTTTTACATTATTGTTATTATTCTTTAATTTATTATCATTGTATAAACGTACATAGGTAATCACTAAGCAGCGTGCTAAACTACAATCTAAAACTATTTAAATCTCATGGACGTATGCAGCAACATTTTCATTAATTTACCATCACCGCTAACGGAAGTGCGTAAAAACAGTGCGTTTTTGTACACCTCCAAAGGAGGTGCATAAAAACGGTGCGTTTTTGTACACCTCCATCAGAGGTGCATAAAAACGCCACCTTATCTATATGTATATTATACTATAGTTGACATTTGTTTATGATCTATGCTATTATTTCATTTTTATTCAATATGTATATTGCTTGATGTCTGTACTCTACCGCCAATCCCCGGCCACACATCATAATAATCACCATTATAATTAATAAAAATAAATAAATTATAAAATATAAGGGACACATTCCTGTTAAATTCTCATCATGTAAGATAGTTCAACTGTCAGTTGATGTTTGATACAAATGCAATACCTAACCATTATCATGGAGTTACTGCTTCTCCTTGCCTTGGTCGGCAAATAAAAGCTATTATGATGTGTCGCTCAAGGACGACAGGTGGCGAAAGACAAACTAGATTGGCTCTAAGACCTTTTTGTTTAAATGCTTAATTGAAGGTCCTTGAAGCACCCTGTCCGTGCCCAATACCTGCCTGCCAGTCCTTGCTTAGTTGTAAATCCCTGATGTCAGTCTTCGCCGACACCAGAACCTTCCTGTCAGCCCATAACTACAACACACTGTTGTGAAGTCCAGAAAACCCTGGAAGCAGGAGCCAACCATGGAACTAGCTGATACATTTGCCTCAATCAAGCAAGCCGGCTGTATAAAGATAAACGGGCTTATACCATTTTCAAATGTATTTTCCACGGACACAAATGATTAAAATGAAATAAATCAATCATAAATAAATAAATCAATAAATAAATCAATAGACAAATAAATAATAAATTAGATCCACTCAATTAGAGCTATGCTTCCTGATATTAAATAAATACTTATTCTTTCTATCTTTTCCTGTAACAATCTAATTAAACTTTATGTATAGAATTGTTATTATTGTATTGGGCGTTACTATTGTCTTGACTCACTTGTTATTAATACAATTAAGTTGTAAGGGACCCTAAGGCTATTCTTAATCACCCCTAGATTAAACCTGAGCCGTTTGTGGTGTAGCTTGAGTGGCGCATTTGGTAAAGAGAGCCATAGCGCGCATACTAGTTCGAATCCAGACCATTGAGTTTATCGTTTGGACTCGAACCCACAAAAAAAACCCATGAAACCCACCACAGTGATCATAAGGGTTAAACGGCTCAACAGAGTTGGCAAGGTGGCCGGGTGTTTTTGGCACTGCGAAACCATAACTAGGGTGTGGTGAGTTTGGACTTTGAGCCCCATTCGATGAAATGGTAAATAAATAAGGTCCAAGAGCAAAATAATAACCTTACAGCTAGCCTGAAGTTCCTTGCTGGTACATAGATTTTACTTTTAAATCACAACCCACTAATATCCTGCTTCTTTGTCTTGTAAACTCCAAATATTTGAACAAAATAACAATTATATTGGAACTAAGATAAAACGTATAATGGAAAGGGTTGCTCAGACACCAAAGGCCATTATATACCCTGTGAAAAAAAAAAGAAAAAGATTCAAGACAAAATTTCCGAGATATGATCATCATAAACAATAAAAAAATATATGAATCCAGACCTGCCTACTTGAAAATCTAAAGATTCGTAGTTTTTAGTAGGTAAAAATTGTAGTCGTCGTCAACTTTACAGATAAATAATCTGCCCACACAATGACTAGATTTCACTTCAAAATCCTCATAATTATGCACTCTTGTATCAACTTTTATTTTCAATAAGTTTTAATGACTCAGAAATGTTCATGGAGTTCTGAAATTGGAGCCCAAATTTTGTTTTTTTCGTAACACTAGGCAGGTCTGTGAATTAAAGACCTTGTCATTCAATCAAATTCGTAATTTAAGTTATGGAGTTCATGTTGATTTCATTTGAAGTGATTTATAAGTTTGGAGTCTTTTGTTATAAATTTCAAACTGTTCTGCATGTACTAAAAATTTTTAGTCTGGAATCTGCCAGTGTTTTTAATTAATCTGCTAGACTTGCAGGTTATGTAGAAGTTCAATGGGTGGCACCCATGCAAAGTTCAGTAAGTTGATTAAGTACAACAATTTACTTTTTGTTTTAGAAATTTATGTCTTCTGTCTCAATGAGAGAATCGTATACTTTCAACGTCTTTTTTCTTTTCCGTCATCCACAGGTACAAGATGTCTTCAACATTCTTGGTCTATCTGTGGAAGAGGCGTTGAGGTTCAACAAAGTACTGAAAAACTTTGAAGATCTGTGTCTGCCTCGATTTTTGATAATCTACAACCGATATCGTTTCTTCATGTGCAAACAAAACGGACCCGAGTTCAATGGATTTCTCCAGCAGCTTCTTGCATGGTCAGATCTTTGTGAGTTTGGAGAGCTGAAAGACATTTTACTGAAAGATTCAATAATCAGAGGCATCTCTGAAGAATCTGTGAGACAGCATTTACTAAGAACAGAGCAGTTAGATTTCAACAAGACTGTAGAAATCTGTAAGGCAGGCCTAGTAAAACACTATGCAGCTGATAATGCAAAAAATGAATTTGTAGACGCATGGACTGACACAAGGAATGATATCCTAGAAAACAGTAATATAGTTTGCAAACCACAGACAGTTGACAAAGGAATAGGGAATTCAATAGTAGCTGTTGAAAAAGAGACCCAGACTGAGGATTCTGTGAATAATGAAGAGGTTTCAACTGGTCGAGAGAGAGTGGAAATGGAACAGCATTTTGATTCAAATCAAAAGACACACAGTTCAATTGTCGGCAACGAATCTTGTTATGTTGATGGTTTGTCTAATGCTGTATTGGAAAACACTGTACCAGAGCAGTTGCAGACGAATCAGAACACTGTCGCAGACCAATTTTCAACTGATCCTGCCCCAGAACACTTGACAAGAGAAAAGTGGGTTAAGAATGGTCCATCAACAATAAAAATACACTCTCAATCAAAACATTTGAGAAGATCTCGAAGGAAAAGAAGTAAAGTAGTTTACAAGACTGGCAATATTGATAATGAATTGAATAATATGGAAGGGGAAAGTAAATGTCACTTTGTTGGTAATCAGATAGATTGTCAATTGGATGCTAAAATGCTATCTTTAAATTCAAGCTTCCCTAATGGTAAAGGGTCACTGCAAACAACACTGACATCAAATGATAATAATGATATTTTAACCACTGAAGGTATTAGTACTGGAATAGATACTTTATCTACTGACTTAAAATCCTTACCAAATAATAACGTTACCTCTCAAATTCAAACAGTTCAAGATGAAGGCAATGCTAGCATTGAAAATATGTTTGTGTGTAAGTTTTGCCCATCATCTTTTCATAAAGAGACTCATCTCAAAGCCCACCTTCTTAATCATTCAGAGGATCATCAGTTTATATGTAACATATGTGGTTTTAGATTTCCAAATGTCTCCAGATTGAATATACATATGCGAAATCATACAAATGAATTTCCATATAAATGTCAAGATTGTAACAAAACATTTAAATGGTCAGCATCTTTTTATCGCCATAGAAGAACTCATACTGGTGAACGTCCTTACAAGTGTAGCAGTGAAAATTGTGATTCTACTTTCCCTGACCTTACGTCTTTGCAGCGACATGCACATATACATTCACACACAAAAAATCGACCTTTTCGATGTGATTGCGGATCCACTTTTGCAGATTCTTTTGCACTTCGTAATCACAAACGAATTCATTCTGGAGAGCGACCATTTCAGTGCAACATCTGTGATGCTTCATTCATGAGATCACAGCATCTGAAAGATCATCAGAAGCTTCATACGGGAGAAAAGCCGTTTGAATGTGAGTTTTGCCATGCAAAATTTATTGAAGCATCAAAGTTAAAATGTCACCGGAGAAAACATACTGGGGAGAAGCCATTTTCGTGTAATGTATGTCAAAAATGTTTCATGTGGTCATCTGCCTACAAAAGGCACTTAAAAACTCACACATTGGAAAAGCCATTTTGTTGCCAAACTTGTGGAGCTGCCTTTGCTGACAGTACAACTTTAGCAAGACACAAGAGAACGCATACAGGAGAAAAACCATACCCATGTGATCTTTGTCCTTCCTCTTTTGCTGACTCGTCTGGTCTTAGTCGTCATAGAAGAATTCATTCAGCAGACAAAGATTATAATTGTGGGCTTTGTGGTGCTTCATTTGCCGTTAAAGGATACTTGGTCAAGCATCTCCGTACCCATACCGGAGAAAAACCATTTCAATGCAGCATTTGCAATGCTAAATTTAGTGATTCTTCCAAGTTGAACCGGCACAAAAGAATCCATGCTCAATCAATACATCAAGATAGCTTATTGCCTCAGAAGGAGAAAGAGCAACAACATCAGCCCCAAGAACAACAAGAACAGGAGCAAAAACAACAACATGATCAAGATTGTGAGCAACAAGAGCATCTTCATCAGCAAGATCATCATCATCATGGCCAACAAGATCATCAACAACTGCTTCAACAACACAAGCACAATCATCATCAACAACAACAACAACAACATCAGCAGCATCTTGAAAATGTTGAGTGCACCAGGGATAGATCATCATTTATTCTCTGGCAGGAAACTTCCCAAGCAGCTCTTCCACATACATTCCCATCGTCCTGTTTACACACAGAGGTAACAAGTCCTATACACCCATTGCTGCTATCCTCAAACACGCCACCAATTCTACCACCCACAAATAATCAATACATTCAGGATGATAACGACATAGACCAGTATTTGTCAAATCATTTACTAGAGTTTGATAATAATGATGGTCATCAGTATCATCCTCCTAATTTCCGTAGCCCTCCTCCTCCTCCTGATCATCATCATCATTATCATAATCACCCTCATCATCATCCTTTCCCAGAAAATAGTTTAAACCGATTAAATGACCAAAGTTTTATTGAAGATATTTCTATTCCTATGGTGGCCCCTAGCATCTTTGACGATATTCTCAACATTAAATCCTAGCAGAAGGCGTACAAGAGAGTATCTGGAGGCTGCTCAAAATCTGCAAATTGTAATAGGAAAAGTATGAATACTATGATAAGAATAAATCACATAACAGAAATGGACAGTTTGTACACTAATCAGTGATTTAATTTCAACCACCACAGAATTCCCCAACATATCTGTTTATTGCCATGAAATGTTGATAGCAATTCCAAAATGTTATAAAAATTTTCTATTTATTTATTTAAGCCTTTGTATTCACTGCAAGTTAATCTAGGACTTAAATTCTATTGAAAAGATAGTATTTCATATTATTATTGAAAATACCGATAGAGGAGTCGTATGTACCAGAGACGCCAAAATCAGACTAAAGCCTATCACATAGGATTGAGTGATCTATTGTGTCGAATGCCGCAGATAAATCTAACAGCGTAAGGATAGATATATCATCATTATCACTTGCTATCAGCAGGTCATTTACGTCTTCAAAAGGGCGGTTTCAGTGCTCTGATGCCCAAGGTAAGCTGAATGAAAAGGTTCGATAAGATTATTTGAATCTAGGTGATTCTTTAGCTGCTTTAGTACTCCTATTTCCAGGATTTTAGAAAGAAAAGGCAAATTAGATACAGGCAGTAAGTTTGAATTATGCTTTTTTAAAAGAGGAGCGACGATAGCTTTTTTTGTAGCAATCTGGTACAGCCCCAGACTGCAATGAGTTATTTATGGTTGCAGTAATAGATTCTAAAAAACAGTCAAGACATTTCATTAAAAAATGAGTTGGTATTGGGTCAAATGGACAAGATTTGGGTGGTGAGGCTAGGATAATTTCTTTCACTTCATCAGATGATACATGATTAAAAATACTAAAATCAGAGATAAATTTTGGGGTCTAACACAGTTTGAATTTTCTTCATCGTTTTGAATAGCAGAATGAAGATGAAATTTGTTTCTAAATGATTTTCACTTCGAAAAATACTTGGAAAAAGCAGTTGGGAGGTTTTCTTTAGTAAGTGGTTATTATCAACTGCATGCTTCATTTCTTTAACTATTTGTAAAAGAGCAAGTGTTTTTACATGTTGAATTTCATCAGCAAAGTAAGTTTTTCGTTCGTTTGATATGGTCTCCTTGACTATGGTTAGGTACTTGATCTCTATATAGTTGATTATCTTCGTTTTTCTGGGACTTTTGCCATCGCCGTTCAGCAGCTGTACAATGTCTTTTTACAACCATGACTTTGTTCATCATCCATGGAGCAGTTTGGCGTCAGAGTTGACTAGTTGAAATACAATACCTGTTTGGAACAAATGAAAGCTTCACTACAATACGAATCCAAAATTTGAGAGAAATCGAACAAACCCACGCTAAGTCATATACAATAATTCTTTGGCCTCATAGTGCAAGACGGCACGCATCATGTCTGTCCGGACCATTGTTGTCAATGTAAACAATTGTGATTATTAACATGGCATGTTTATAGTGCAATCCTGAAGCAAATTCTCTGGAAAGATACAAAGTTTGGAAGCATTTCTGATGTTGAAAATGCCAGAAAATGAAAGTCTCCATCAGGGATAATTCCAAACTAATATTTTCCTCCTTCAGAAGCCATTGCATCTCAAATAAGTGAAATTGTGGCTGAGACCTCTGCAGTCATTATTATCAGACTAATTTTTTTTCTTCAAGTTCCATACATTTCAAGTCAAATAAGTACAAGGTGTATGGTTTTGTATTAACTAATAAGAAGGGTGTGTACAGATAATATTCTTATTTATAAACTAAACAAATTCCTAACATTTCCATCTAATATGTGTGTGCTTTATTAACTAATTAGGTTAACTATCTGTGGTGTCTCTTGTGAGACAGGCGAATGCCTCGATTGCAGCGAGCCCCATCTGGCATCAAAATCGCTCCATGTCCACGCGGGGATCCCCAGTCTCCTTGGAATGGTGTTGTTCTAGTGGTACCAGGCACCCAGTGCACTGAGGATGAGATGGAGAACTTTGCCGTAAGTAGTGTATTTCTCCCTCTTGCGGGTGTGGATGCAAGCAAAGTCTCAAGGTCATAGATCGCAGCTACATCGATGATGATCGAAGAGTTATTGCCGCATCTCACGGGAAGGTCCTGCCAGAGTCGGCTGTCCTAGTTCTGGTGATTCCTCTCCACCTCCACATTTCCACCGTGTAGGAGCACTCTTCCCATCAGATCCAGGATGGCATCGTGGCGTGTCCTATCGTCTCTTGGTAGTTACACCCGTGACGGCACATCCTGTCCTCGGTCTGCGGCCCGGACTGGTAGGCAGTTCAGGCTTCCTTTGTGTCACCAGTTCCAGGCGTTGAAGGAGAACTCTCGCTGCCATTCCTTGGTGTCAGGCTTCCCGAAGCTTCTGGGTCCAGCGCTGGCGGGTTGCAAGTTTAAGGGACTTCACTGTAGTTGTTATATGGAAAAAAGGCGAACATTAACTGTATGAGGTCCAATACTGTGCATCAGTCCACCAATTTTTTTCTAATGAAATAGTCCGTCCACAACATAAGGTGGACAAATTCCTACTATCTTCTTCTGCTTCTACTCTATATATTTTTCAATATCTGGACAAACCATCTGCTCTTTGAAAAGATGAAAATACAATCCACCAACTGAGAAGAGAGAGTCTGTCTTTGGAGGGCTCTGGCTCTCTCCACAATACATGAAATGAGCAGAGTCAGATGGCAAGACTGCTTTAATTGGCACCAATTTCACCCATCCATTTGTGCTAAGTGTAAGTGCATCCTAAATGATATTGCGGTTGCGTCCTCTGCAAAGTCATCAGGGGAAATTCTTTGTTTTTTTCAAAGTTCCGTGCACCTGAAGTCTTAACCTTTAGGGACCGTTCACAATTGACGTCAACCAAAATTTGGCAAATATTGACCCCCCCCTCCCCCCCTTGTCAACTTTTGTCATACCCCCCCCTCCCCCTCCAAGTTGATGTCAACCCAAGTCCAAGACATTATAATGTCGAAAGGTTGTGGAGATATTATGAAATCCAAATTGAAGTAATAAATACTTGTCAATAGCACTTTCTCAAAAGCAATTTTAAATGCAACATATTTATTAATGCTTGCAATTTTGTTACAACCAACTCAATCATAATCAAAAATTAATAAATGATAAAAATACAGGTCATGTCATAAATCAAAATGTAATACCGGTACGGTATGTAATTAAAAATGTTCAAAATTAATGGTCTTTCATAAAATCTTAAGAGTAAAGAAAGCAAATGAAACTTCATCTGCTTCACGTAAGCTTACATCCTTCCATTTTCAAAAATAAATTTCAGTTTTAATTCAAGTTGTAGGCATCATTCAACATCTCAAAAATATTTCTTCCATTTGTGGATGGCAAACATATTTCTTCCTCCACATCTTCTCCAACACACTCAAACTCACTGTCACTATCATCGTCATTTTCATAATGTCCTTGCTCAGGCATTCGCTCACGCACATTTTTGAATCCACAATCTCTCTTATGGGCTTCCATACTCTTTATTGTAGAGTGATATTTTGAACAATGAGGACACATCCTCTTCTTTAAGGTTGTCACTCCTGAAGCATCTTTCTTATTCAGTGAGGGACAGTATTCGTCAAAACATGAGGCTTTAGTGCTTTCAAGATTTTGGAAATGTAGTGCCTGGAATAAACTGCCGAAATGACCTGTGGCATCTACTTTGAGTCCACCTGGACAGGCCTTGATTGGTATAGGGGGTGGCAAAAAACGCTGGGGGAAAATTTCAGGGTAATTTGTTCTGAATGCTGAGCAACAGTCACGATTTTGACATTTCACAATTTGACACATATATTGTGATTGAATCACATGATCATTTTCCAACTTTCACTCAAAACACTGTCACTGTTATTCTCCTTACTTTCTTGTGACACAAAGTCAGACACAACAGGATAACCATCAATCTCACATTCGTTGAAAATGTTAGCAAGGATTTTGCCAGCGGCCTCAAAATTTTGTTTTTCTAACTCAATATCAACAGTTTTATTTCCAGAATTCAAATGGCTGCCGAAAGAGTCAAATGGCAATATGACGCTTGCTGTCATCTTGCTCAGGGGTGCCATTCTCCTTTCCACCGGATTGTATGCGCTGGACCCGGGAGCCCTTGTGAAAATAAAACAAGCATCCAAATTCATTTTTTGAATCTAGGGTTTTGGAATTTTTGGGAGCTTCGTCAGGACCACCGTCAACAGAAACGAATACAAGCGGCTTCACTTCTTTGGATGTAGGCACAAAAACATGGTCCTTGAAAGCATCGATAGAGAGTAGTCTTTGGAAGTCTTCAATATGACTCTGTGCGCAGCTTTTATTGTGCTTGGCACTTCTTATTGCCACATATGTGGGGCCACTGTAGCCAACCTGATCATAGTTGTCTGGCAAACAGCAGGCATATACTGATGGAATCAGTTTATGATTCTCACCGATTGGAAAATCATGATCTGGAAGCTTAACCTTGTAGTCTAAATGCATGAGCATGATTGTTTTGTTTTTTTTAATGGGTAGGCCTATTGGAACTCTCGCTTTATCATCCTGTGATAGAAAAAAACAACTGTCACTTCCAAAAAGACCTGCCAACTCTTTTGCATACTTCATACTCGCAAAGGCAAAATGATCGTCAATGTGTGATTTACGCTGGTTGTTCTGTGGTCTGCACAATTTCACGTTAACTACTAAAATGTCTTTTGGCGTCTTTGTGGCTTATGTTTTGAAGGAAGAAGTCTGTAATACAATGCAGTTCTACTCAAGTTGTAGCCCCTCTTCTCAAGAGCATATTTCAATCCGGAATGGTGTTCACACTCTGTTCTCCGTCTCTCATCTGCTGCTCCAGTGGGTACAACAATCTTGTATATTTCATCTGCAAGATCCTCCATGCCTGAAAAATAGAATTAAAAAAGCAAAACCATATGAATTTCTTATGTTGATAAATCGCTTTGTGCCTCAAGTAAAAAATCCAATAAAAAACAAGAAACAATACCATGCCTTTCAAAATGCAGTAAATCAAATATATTTTTTTGGTAACCTATAGTGATCCTCCGTGGTTTGGCAAGGTTGATCGGGAGTTCGAATTCCACGAGGAGCTATATGATGTTGAGTTCTTGGAAAAAGTCTCTATACTGAAATTTTCTCACCCCATTCAGGTGTAAACTGAGTACCTGGCCGTTAACAGTGTTGTCCATGTCTGAAAAAATGCATAATCGCCTAAAATGTTATGAGTTGTTGTTGGTTGGGGACCACTTATAAATAAATAAAATAAATATGAACATTTAGCGCCCTAACCAGCACATATTCAAACCAGCCTCTGGGCGCTTTACAGAATTCATAACCCCAGAGAAAGAAATAGAAATGTCACATTTGCCTGTTGTTCCGAAACGTCTGTCCTCAACTCCCCGGGGAGTATACAGTACCCGCTGCCGTTAATAGGCACTGAAATACTGCATTCACATTTTCCGTAATTGCATGGAACGAGACACAATTTCTTCCGACCAGGGGGACAAGTATGAAACCAGAACTTGCTTAGAAGGTTGAATTATCAAAACAAAAATTAAATAGAAATATAAAATATATTTGCCTACCTTCTTCTTCTAAGCGTGGTCGACCTTGCTTGTCTCTTGTCACAGTCAAAGGTCCAACCCCAGCTTGTTCGGCCAATTTTCGTATTTTGGTTGCCTTCTTCTCTCGGGATTTAGCCTGAGACTTTTGTTCGACGAGTTTTCTTTTGAGTTTCTTTTCTAGCATTTGTTTTTCTGCTTTGTATTTGTTTAGGTTTGTTTGCAATTCATCACTCAGCCCTACTGTCATTTTAAGGCCAACAAAAGAGTCTATCTTTGAATTAATAGAGTCCAACTCTTTTCTAATAATGTCTTGTGCAGGAGTTTTGGTTGAAAGGCTTGGTTTTTCATCACATTTAATTTTAATGTTATTGACATTGGAAGATGATTCACTACTACTACTACTAGCACTTGTTGATGCTGTCGAGGCTGAGGGAATAGACCCTTTGGTTGATGAGTCATTGTTGGATTCTGTGTTAACTGGATCTTCAATAGTTTTCTTTTCATTCCTTTCAGATGTTGCCGTTGACTTTGCAAAAAATGACAAAATTGAATTTCCAGATTTTAGTTTGGCAGTCATTGGCAGCTTTCAATTTCAATCCATTCATTTGGTCAGTAAAATTGGTGATATTTCCTTCCTTTAATTCTTTCTTTAAAACTGCCCATTGGATGTTCACTTTCTCTTGAACTATAGAAACCTTGAGGGAAGGATAAGCTGCTTTATAAGCCTTGAAAAAGTCTTGATAAATAACGCTTTCCAGCATTCTGTGAAGTATCTGAGGCCATCTTGTTGACTTGTTTGTTATGATTGATAATTAAAAGGCATATTTTGACATGGTTGTAGTACTAGCAGTCAGTATGAAAACTGCTATCATGAGAATAGTTAAATGAAACTTTCACATTTTTGTTTACATATATTTTTATACAATGCTGCCCAAATTATATGTATACACATATCCTCTGTAGTAAGCATAGTTGACATCAACTTTTGACTGACCCCCCCCTCCCCCCCTTGTCAACTTTTGTCAACTTTTGACAGACCCCCCCCCCTCCCCCCATATTGGTTGACGTCAATTGTGAACGGTCCCTTATGTTCTGGGACCCTTCAATTAACCTAACATATGTGGATGACACAGAGAGGAAGCTACAGAATTTTACCCATATCTTTATTAACAACAACAACAACAAAAATGTAAGACATTTGTACATTATGCGTCAAAAATGACAAAAGTGCAGTCAAAGAACTGGACAATAATTACTTTGTCTCACTGTGCCATCAAGCATGAAATACAAAGTCTGCCCTGACCATTGCTGTCAATGCAAACAATATTCATTAAAACATGATTATTAACATTGCATTTATCCGTGTAATCCGGGAGCAAAAGCTCTGGAAAGAGTTGAAGGTTTTTAAGCATTTCTGATATTGAAAATGCCAGAAAAAAGGGAAAGTCTCCACCAGAAGTGACTCCAAATTGATATTTATTCTCATTGAGAAACAAATATCTAAAATACATAAAATTGCGGTTGCGTCCTCTGCAAAGTCTTCGGAGGAAATCCTTTTTTTTTTTTGGAGGGGGGGGGGGGGGGGTCTCGGGTTTCACAAATCTGGTCAAAACTTTTAACGTTCTGGGCCCCTTCAATTAAGCTAACATATATATGTGGTTGACACAGAGAGGAGCTATGGAATTTCACTTTGTGTCTTGTCTACAGTTAGTCTCCAAGACTCCGACAGAATTTGTACTTACTACTGTTGGGAGAATAGTAACGCAACCAATAAGTATAAAAAGCATTAAAATACCCTACATAGCAGGTACCCCTAGGTGGTTTTTAAAAATCCCTTTATTCCATCGCTAGGGAAATTTTTTATTAATTTTTTGAAAAGAGAGTTATTTCAGAAGTCGGCTGAAATGCAGTGGCGCTATGTGAATGTGAGCATTAGGCTGACATGGCGGTTTTTTGCAAAAAAAACCAGCAAAATTTGCAAAATAATTGCAAAAATTTGGGATTAATTTTCCTAAAAACCCATAATTAGTTCATGAAAGAGAAAGATATGTGTTTGTTTTTAAGTGTCTAACGGCGCTTGCAACAAATGTAAGGTCATATCAGCGCCAGTAAAAAGGAATAAAATGGGATCTAGTAAAAAGTTCTAGAATTACAATTGAAGTACCCAAGAAAAAGGAAGAACACGCTGTCATTGTACTTATTTTGAGATTAGGTATCTAAATGTTTCATCCTGACACAAGCACAGGTCCCCCCAGTGATGATAATGACAATTTGTCAAAAAGGAGGAAAACCTACCGGCCCGTCAGTCAAGCCCAAATCTAATGCAAATATAACATAGCTATTCATAGTTATTTAATATATTATTAGTCCTAAAGCACTTCTGATCATTAGACGCATACTGACCTTTTGCAAATATAATGTAATGAATTGTCATTTCCAATTAAACATTTTAGAGGCATATAATGCCGCCCACTATATCAAGAGATTATGATAAACTTTTGGCCAAAAGACCAGGAGGTATTTGTTTTTACATAAACAAACCCAGTTAGTGTCTGTATTATTGCAACCTTGTGATGATGCAGCTTATAAATAAGAATCTTTAATCAATTGTAAAACATATTCCATCAACAAAGTAAATTTGAATTAGCCTATAAACAATCATTTCTTAAATCGATCAGCCTAACTTATTATCTCTCTATTAACAAATGATATCTATAAATATAATATGAAGATAGAAGGGTGGCTGAGAGAGGGAGAGAGAGAGAGAATTGATGAATTAATTTTTAATTTTTAAAAAAATTGTTTTATAATTAGACACAGGTTGTAATGAATTCTATTAACAAATTCATAACAATCAAACAAAAACAAACAAAAATTTAAAAGGAAGAAAAAAAAAAAAAAAGACATGCTTATAAAACTTATAAAATCGCCAAATGGACTATGTATCATGCTACAGCTAAAAAGTACACAAATATTTACACCCATTTGCTCCATCCCCTTACCTTTCGATCATATTTTCATCCATGGGCACTATGTGTCTTGTTCTACTTTTGACATTTGGTGCCAGTGTGTCTAGACTAACGTCAGAAATAAAGGAGTGTCACCAAAATTCATGCAACTGAGCAGGGGTGTCAAAAAATGATAGAAGGCATATTGTTTTTTTTCCCCCTGAACTACCACTTAGTAGAAAATGTTTGACATGACAAAAACAACGGAACATTTATGAAAAAATCCTAAAATTCCAAAATTCCGCGGAAGATTATCACCACTGGTCCCCACTATATTCTTAAAAATAATAATAAAATTTTGTGCAAAATCTCGAAAATTTGCAAAAAATTGCAAATTTTGCGGCCGCAATGCAAATCAACGATATTTTGCAGCCGCAAGCGATTAAAAAAAAAAAACTGCCATGACAGATTAGGGAAGAAGCTTCTTGGGAAAAACAAAAAATAAACAAACTAACGAGATGCCAATGGGACTCAACCCTAGGTCACTTGAGTCGAAGGGCAATGCTTTATAGACTGTGTCCTCTGGGAATGATCTCGCCCCTCTTAGATGTATACTATTTCTGAAAATGGAGATACGTTAAACGTATATGATCAGTTTTACAAATGTGACGTTTGTAAAACTGATCATATAAAACATACGTTAGAAAAGACACTTACCACCCAAAAGAATACAATTAAAAAAAAAATACTATAAGAAACAAACAATTCAACAAACAACAACAACAACGAAAAATCTTATTTCTCACCCCGTTTTGTTTTAACCAGTGTTGCCTTTATGATCATGGCAATCCTTTCTGAAACTGCATTGTCAACATCTGTAAACTGTAAGAAATGCTATTTAACTGGGTGGGGTTCTTGACCTCCCATTATGGGCAGAGAGTCACCAAATGTGTCTACTACCCCCCTATATCTGTTTTCCAACTTCTTTTCTGTCTTTGTCTTGGAATGAGATTACTTGGTTTTGTCCTAGCCCAGGCCGGAGTGCTTGTCTGGGAGAGATACAGTCAAATGTAAAGTTATAGTATTGGGAGATTTTTTTTTTTCCTTGTAAATAATCTCTCTATTATGTATTAGTATTATTACATTTTTTGGTTAATTATATCGGTTTTTAAACATCTTGAGTGTATTCCTCTTAGGGGTGACCTGTGTTTGTGTTTTGGATGAGATTTTTAGGTGATTTCTAAGTACACTGATAGCGTGCTCTTGGACTCTGCATCTGTTCTCTATTTGAACCAATTCCCCTTTGTCTTACTTTTCCTTGGGCGCTTTAATAGTAATTTCAGAATTATCACATTTCTTTCTTTTTACTGGCCCTGATATGACCCATTTTTCCCATAGTGGACAGGGAGGTTCTTACAGTGCTTTCTGTCTTTGTCTTTGAATGAGATTACTTGGGTTTGTCTTGGATATCCTGGCATAGAGGGAAACAAAACAGTCAACTGTATAGTTTGTTTTGGGAGATGGTACCAATTTTTTCCTTGTAAATCATATCTCTGTTATACACTGTAATTTGTTTTGTTTACTTATTATTTATGATTTTAAGTGTATTCCTCTTAGTGGAACTCGGGGCGAAAAAGAAGAGACGAGGTCAGAATAACTCGATTCCGGATCGGCATACTGCCCTCACTCACCGTTTCCTTCTTGAGTGAGAGGGACGAAAACCCCCTCTGAAGAAGCTGTAACTGTGACTTCACAGTTCGACATATTTTTATAGACAATAGACAATTAAAACAGAAAAGATCACAACATTATGAAACCAGTGACTTGAAGTCTCTGTTCCAGTCTGTCGATCCGCTTACAATTTTAAAGTATCTGCAGGAATGTGAACTCCTTCAGAAATTGTGTAAATAAACATTTTAAAATAACAAATATGTAACCATTATTTTGTGTTTGGAAGAGACTTTTAGGTGATTTCAAACTAAGTACACTGATACTGATAGTGTGCTTTGAGAATATACTCTATTTGAACCAATTCCCTTCGTCTTACTTTTCCTTGTGCTTTAATTAGTAATTTCAGAATTTTTTGACTATCACATTTCTTCCTTTTTACTGGCGCTGCTATGACCTATGTTTTGCAAGCGGCGTTAAAAATCCTTAAAAACAAATGAAACAAAATGCCATTTGAAAAACATTATCATAGAAAGTATTATTATTATTCATTGTGGGATTGTTGCTGGGCGACTCGGCAATAATGTGGCAGATCATACAAGAATTATTTATTTACATCTCGCTTCCATTTTTATTTCACGCTTTACTTTTGCGGGGAAGCCCATCCAGCAAATTCATATCAAATTGTAGTTATGTATATCTTTCTCCATAGCAAGATTTCAGCTATATCCATTGAGAGAGAGAGAGAGAGAGAGAGAGAGAGAGAGAGAGAGAGAGAGAGAGAGAGAGAGAGAGAGTGCATGTTTGTGTGTTTATGTAAGTGTGAAGGGGTCATTGTAATAATAATAATAATAATCATCATCATAAGAATAATAATCATAATAATATTAATATTAATCCTTTCTACCATCGCCAACAAATCTGTAAGCAGATTATGTATCACGTATGTCCCCCCCCCCCCCTTTTTTTTTTTTACATTTTTTTTTTACTATACTCCATTTCATGGACACTGGTTTTACTGACTCATACAACAATACTATTACTAATGCGTTGAGAAGTGTGTAGACACAATGACGTTCACACTATCGGCGTAGAGTGTTATTTTACGGAGTTCCATTTTGTTTGCTAAGAGGCATACGAACCCTTTCTAATTCTAGTCGTATTTTTTATTATTATTATTATTACACAGTGTGGTGACACGGTGATATTCATGAAATCACTTATCCATACAATTCGCAGTCTTGGTTACACACGCCTTTGGGCCTTTGGCCACACCTTGTGGAGGTCACTGCCTGGTGTTTCTCATACTCATAATTAATAAATATTATTACCTCATCGTTTCCCCCCTTTCAGGACTGCCAGATGGCCACACACAGAACCACGTTTCTGTTATTAATTATTAAAAAGATAAAATTTCCCCCATTTTAGTTGTGTGTGTGTGGGGGGGAGGGGGAGGAGTTAAGTATATGAAAAACATTTTTTCAAGGGGGTCAGAGTGTTAGTAGTGTTGACCACTTGAGGTTCTATTTGACCATATTTGAAGTCGAAATTGGTCACGGAGAACTGGGCTAACTGGCTTGTCCATGCTATGGTTGGGGGCTCATCTTCGAAAATAAGATATATATCATCAGCATCGTCATCATCATTATCATCAAACAAAATACGCATCGACTAATTTTGTTCATAATTAATTAGTATTGCATATTTTTTAAAACATTTTTTTTACATTTGTCTTTTGTTTTGTTTTGTTTATTTTTGTGTCTTTTTTCCCAATTCTTTGTTGATATTTTTCTCTTATGTATTGATTATGATACGATGTACAACTTACTCAATCTACTCGTATAATCTGCAATGTGCCTTAATAGATAATTGACCTGGGTGGGGTTCCGACCTCCCATAGTGGGCAGGGAGGTACTTGCTGTGTCTTCTGTCCCCTGTACCTGTTTTTCAATTGCTTTCTGTCTTTATGAGATTACTTGGTTTTGTCCTGACCCTGGCCGGAGTCCTTGGCTGGGAGGGAAACCGTCGAATGTATAGTTATAGTTTTGGGAGATGATATTTTTTTTCCTTGTAAATCATCTCTCCGTTATGTATTTTTTATTTATTTTTAAGCGGGTGGTTGGATGGGAGCATCACCCTTGAATCATATACCCATGATGTTCGCATGGGTGTACGATCCGATAGTGATGTCGTTTCTTCTTCTCTTTACTAGCCTATCCTGCTTCTT
Source organism: Berghia stephanieae (assembly GCF_034508935.2). NCBI lineage: Eukaryota > Metazoa > Mollusca > Gastropoda > Nudibranchia > Aeolidiidae > Berghia > Berghia stephanieae. The sequence continues at coordinate 40,825,591 of NC_088363.1, forward strand.
TGGTTTGTGATTGTATTTTTGACAGGGGATATTTTTTTTCCTGTAAATCCTCTGCCTGTTTGTTCTTGGTTATTTATAATTTAGCTTATGATATCTTTAGGTTATGCTTTTGATTGACATTTGTACTATTTTTGTTAGATTGCTTGTTTTTTTGTTTCAGCGGTCTCTCATATAACCTCAATTGTGTTGGAAGAGACCTAAAGCAACAAACAAACAAACAAATTTATTTTTAACATATGATTTGTAACCATTTGAGCGTATTCTTCTTAGTGGGATCTTGTGCTGGTGTCTGGGTGAAACTTTTTGGTGATCTCAAACTACGTACTCTTGGAATCTACATCTGTTTTCTATTTGAACCAATTCCCCTTTGTCTTACCTTTTCCTATGTGCTTTAATTGTCATTCTAGAACTTTTTACTATCCCATTTTCTTCCTCTTCCTTTTTACTGGCGCTGATATGACCTTAATGTGTTGGAAGCGCCGTAAAGCCCTTAAAACAAACAAATAAATTGACATTTTGACACAATATAAATCTTTATATATTTTTTCATTGTATTTATTATTTTATAAATGTAAAATGCCTGGAGCCTGTGGTATTCGGAGAAAATCGTTATGTAAATGTCATTTGTTATTATTATGATTAAAATATCATATGGCTATTCAATTATGTATTTTATTTCCAATCCTTTTTTCCCCTGACTTCGGTGGATTCCTCTGATCTCCCACGGTGGGCGGGTGGTCACTTTAGCTTTGTGGATATCTGGGCGGGGTCCTTGACCTCCCATGGTGGACAGGAGGTCACGCTGTGTCTTCTATCCCCTTATACGGAGTTGCTATCTGTCTTTGTTTTGAAATTGGATTATTTAGATTTGCCCCAGCCCTGGATGGAGTCCTTGAATTTGGAAACAGTCAAATGAATAGTTATAGTTTTGAGAGATGATATTTTTTCCAATGTAACTCATCTCTCTGTTGTGTATTGTTAGTGTTGTATTCCGTAACGATTTGAGTGTGTTCCTCTTAGTGTGGGATTCTGTGCTGGTGTCCGGATGAGACTTTAAGGTCTTCTCAAACTAAGTGTACATTGATGGTGTATGTTCTTGGAATCTACATCTGTTCCCTTTCTGAACCAATTCCCCTTTGCCTTTCTTTTTCTTGGGTGCATTGATTTTAAGTCAAGAATATTTTGACTGTTCCATTTTTTTTTCTTTTTACTGGCGCCGATATGACCTAAATGTGTCGCAAGCGCCGTAAAATCTTTAAAAACAAATACAATACTTGTCGATAGTATCTATCTACCCACCTATGTGTATATATATATCCCCCCCCCCCCCCCTCTTTTTTTTCTTTTTTTTTTTCTATTTCATTGTATTCTGGATTGAGGTTTCTGGTAATATTGGCGGGGATCCTTAGCTGAGAGGATTACAGTCAAATGTGGAATTTCCTTTCTTTGAGAGATATTTTTTCCTTGATATCATCTCTCTATTAGTTATGATTTTTAGTTTTTAATATATACTGGGTGAGGTTCCCGACCTCCCATAGTTATTTCCCCCTATATCTGTTTTCCAACTTGCTTTCTGACTTTCTGTCTTTGTCTTGGAATGCGTCAATGAGATTACTAGGTTTTGTCCCGGCTCTGGCTGAGAGGGAAACAGTCAAATGTATACTAAGTTAGTTTTGGGAGATGATATTTTTTGTCTTGTAAATTGTCTCTCTGTTATGCACTGTATTATGATTTGTTTACATATTAAATATGATTTGTAAACATTCGAGTGCATTCCTCTTAGTGGGGACCTGTGCATGTGCCTGGATGAGACTTTTAGGTGATCTCAAACTAAGTACGAGTACTTTGATAATGTGCTCTTGGAATCTGCATCTGTTTCCTATTTGAACCAATTCCCCTGTCTTACCTTTTCTAGGGTGCTTTAATTGTTATTCTTGAACTTTTTCCTATCCCATTTTCTTCCCTTTTTACTGGCGTTGACATGACCTTAATGTGTTGCAAGCGCCGGAAAACCCTTAAAATAAACCAGCAAACATAGAGGAGCAAAATAAATAAATAACAATGATAAACGAGTTGAGATGAGCATTAATTCGTGACTCGCGACCTGGTATCTTTGGTTTCCTTTGGCTCGGAAAAAGGCTATGTGATCTTGTGGTATGACATTCGCCTTCGGATCGGAAGGATCTGGGTTCGAGTTCCGCTCTTAGCGGCGCATAGTTGAGTCCTTGGAAAAGGCTCTTTACTCGCATGTTCTCACATTAATCAGGTATGAAATGAATACCTGGCCGTTAACAGCTTTTTCTCTGTCGAAAACATTATAATATCGCCTAACAGGTGTCATGTCTCGACCTACATGTAAAGTGTTGCTGTTGGCTTGGTATCCCTGTAAAGTGCTTTGAGCACGTTTAATGTATATTGCTCTATATAAAATCTCACTCTTTGTGTGTTTTTCTTTTTTCGCTTGAAATTATCTGTTTGTTTATTTATTATTTTTGTTTTGTTTTGGTGTTTTTTTTTTTGTTTGTTGTTTTTTTTTTGGCGCGTGGACGTCTTTCACGTATAAGGGGACCAGTTAAGGATTTTGCGCAGATTATTGACGCTTTCAGTCCTCCTGTAGTTGGTACAAAGAGACCTGCACGCTTTGTTATATTTGCCCTGAAAAGTTGACAGCTTGACTGGCAGACTTACTGCTTATCCAAGAACTTTAGGATTTTAGATGATGATAATGAAGGTATGGATGACGATGATGATAACAATTATCACTGTCAATATTATTATCATTATTATTATTATTATTATTATTATCATCATCATCATCATCATCATTATTATTATTATTATTATTATTATTATTATTATTATATTATTATATTATTATTATTATTATTATTATATTATATTATCATCATCATCATTATTATCATTATTTTTATTATTAGGCATCAATCAAGCTCACCCAAACAATAATCTTTTACCCTTCCTTGTTTTATCAATGTCCACTTTTCCTTTCACGCCAAAATGCCTCGACTTCTATTCCGTTACGCTTGGTTGAACGTGGTACCCACTTACGTCCAGAACTTGAAATACAATACATGTAGTCTGACCCTCCTCCTATTCTCTGGTCTGATCCCACACGATAACCAGAGAGTTGGGACACACCTTTTCATACATACAAACACTCACTCAAACACAAACACACATATGTACACTTACACACACACACACACAAACACACACACACACACACACAACACATACACATACAATGATTGCAGTAAGGAATTCATCATGGCCATTCTTGTTTTCTGTCTTTTGTTCCTTCCAGTTTACGCTTCGTGGAAAACTCTCCGCCATTATTTGACCAACTGTCGTCACTTCTACTGCTACCTACACAGTGGATAGCTTTCTGCTGCTTCTGCTACAACTACTGTGTTTCCGTGGATATTGTTCATTCTTGGAATATCGTTGTTAATAATGATTCATTAATTAGATAACTAATTAATAAAATTACTCACGTCTTATGTTTTTTTTTTTTGTTTTTTTTTTTCAAAAATAGTTGGCGTTTGTGTCATTTAATTTCAATTCTTGAATAGGTACCTACTTAAAAATGTTTTAGATATATCGTTATACATACATTCTTTAGTAAAGATGGCATGAGGAAAGAGCGAACTGTTACTGTTATGAATGATAGAGATTGTTTGCCAGCCTTTGGATGTTTGGATATTATTTTTTATCGGCAAAGAAGGTACATATTAATCTATTTTCCCCAAAATTTGTGACCCGTCACCCATAATCGGTATCATGTTGGGGTGTTTCTAACGATATAATTCAAGTGCTAATAAATATGGGAAATTTCGAGGTCCCCGTTAGCTCAGTTGATTAATCACTCGTTTCACAAGCCAAGGGGCCAAGATCGATAACGGGTGAAGTCCTGCCCACAGATTAGTGAGTGGTCCTGCCCATCCCCATCCACCCAGCAGTGACTGTGTAGCTGGGCCTGTTATATCTGGCTGAAAGTACTTTTCGGTAGACAAGCGTTCTATCTAAAGAGTAGTAAGCAATTGCTATCGTCCGTTTCAGCTACTTAAACCGGGATAAACTCCGGTTCCATGGGCTCTGAAATACTTATAAATATAACTGGAATGAAATTGATGTCACAAGCTCTTTGGTTTTGGTTTTAGTCAGCCATATTAATCACATTCTCCTCACAAAATTATATCAATCAGTATATTAACGTTTAAGGTTACACGTAGTTTTATGTGTTGGTACTTTATATCCGGCTGGGGGATGTTGTGAGTAATCTCCCAAAGTGGGCGGCGAGATCACTATCGCTATGTCTTCTTTTATCCCTCTATATCTGTTTTCCCAATTTGCTGTCTGTCCTAGTCTTGGAATGAAATTGGTTGGTTTTGTCCTCTATCTGGTTGAGTCAGCAACTGGGAGTTGGCGAACTGAAGTAACATTACCATACAATTGGTCACGAAATATCTAATGGTCTTTCTTGGAGGGCGGAATAAACGTTTTCTTTCATTTCTATGTTACTATTATTATCATCATCATCATCATCGTCATCATCATCATCATCATCATCATCATCATCATCATCATCATCATCATCATCATCATCATCATCATCACCACCACCATCATCATCATCATCATCATCATCATCATCATCATCACCATCATCACTATCACTAAGTCTGATCTAAATTTGCCCCCCAGCGCAATTATTCCCAACTGATTTCTCGCAAGTAAAAATCATGACTGGAGAATCAACAAAAATTAAAACAACTGGATTGTCGTAAAGTAAATAAACAGATGCGCACTGACTAAAGGAGAGAAAGCAAAATTCATCTTTTTTCGACGTCGTTTTTCTTCTTCTTCATTATCATCATCATCAGCAGCATCATCATCATCATTAACAGGAGCAGTATGATCGTAGATGCCATTCATTGACTTCAACCCCGTCTACATTCTTCACTATCGTCGTAATCATCATCATAGCCACCACTATCATGCCTAATCACCACATCTACCACTACAGGACCGTAGGCCGCCCGTATAAATACATGACCTACTTATTAACTGTCTGTCTTGCTTTCACAACCTCCATGCTGCTCTACACCAATCGAGGTAAGGAACCATTGCAATCATGAGCCGATTATTATTATTATCATTATTATTATTATTATTATTATTATTATTATTATTATTATTATTATTATTATTATTATTATTATTATTATTATTATTATTATTATTATTATTATCATTATTATATTATTATTATTATTATATTATTATTATTATTATTATTATTATTATTATTATTATATTTATTAATAGTAATATTAATATTATTAGTATTAATGTTATTATTATCATCATCATCATCATCATCATGATTATCATTATTATTATTATTTTTATTATTAGACGTCTATTATATTATTATTATTATTATTATTATTATTATTATTATTATTTATTATTATTATTATTATTATTATTATTATTACTATCATTATTTTTATTAATTCTCTGCGACAAGAAATAAAGGTCAACCCAATGTTTCATTTTTGTGGCCATGAATTAAATTTCCAACAAATACGTAGATGTGAAGAAGAGAATGAAAGAAAATAATCGCCTTATGAGTCTTTTCTTTATGCTCTTTCTAATGTTTTAACTCTTCCTTTCCGACTGGAATATCCTGTTTTTTGAGAGACATACAGTCGTCTAATATGCGTAAGATGAAATTCATGTTCAGCTATTATTAATTTTAAAACATATCATTTTTGTTAGGTCAACTTTATTAAAAATGCATAGTGAATAAATAGTTATTTATCAGGTAATACCGTTTTAACACGATGTGTTACACATGTCACTTATCAACTTTAACAAGTATTATGTTGAAGAGTAAGGGGTGAGGAGATAAATGCTGAAAATTAAATTTACAGTCATAAATATCAAACTCGGGTAGCTTATTTACATGCTTCATGGACGATATAGATTTAAAATGAACATAAAAAGAACTTGAGCATTCATTGTTTATGCATTGCCCGGAGGACTAGTTACACACTTCAGAGGAGTTTTTAACTACCGGAGAAGATGAAGGTGTGACGTCATGACTTCTCTGTCCTATCATATATTTTTGATAATTAAACCTTAACTTTTGTGGCTAGGTAGATCTCAAAGAGGGTAAGAATATAGAAACATGCATATCATTCAGCTTTAGGCAAATGGATAAATCAGTATTTATCTATAATCCAGTTGTGGAATTCTACTTCCATTTTAAAAAAGCAAGCATTTATAAAGTGCAATATCCACAAAACGTGCTCAAAGCGCTTATAAGGGGTCGCTAGTCAACCACAAAACTTAACACGTAGGACGACGCATTACGCCTGTTAGGCGTAATTGTAGTACGCTTTTTATTTTTGGACATGAAAAAAAAAACCCGTTAACAGCCAGGTATTAATTTTACACATGAGCACGATGAGAGAATGTAAGTTAAGAGCCTTTTCCAAGGACTCAACTATGCGCCGCTCAGTGCGGGACTCGAACCCAGGACCTTCCGATCTGAAGGCGAGTGTGCCCGAATTGTTCCGTGTTTGTTTTGTTTTTTTTTTTTTTTTTTTTTTTTTTGTTCGTTTTTTTTTTTTGTTTTTTTTTTGACGCTGTTATATAATTCATGTTTTGTTTATTACTTCGTATATGTTATACTATAGATGCACCGTGAATGAATTTTGATTTCATTCATTACCCCACGTGTATTTTTTTCTATTAAAATCGATGATGTTTTTAGTGTAATGTGACGACTGGGGTGTACACGCTTTAATAGATAAGTGCTGGTCTAAATATTATAGAGTGGAGTCCACTTAGGATAAACTCTCTTTTGTAATATACGTTTCGTTCGGTCCCGTTGATTTTCCGTATATCATAAGCAAACTAGTTAAATTCTGGTTTATATAAACACAAATCAGTATCCAGATTTAAAAATAAATTCCTTTTGTCATTAGGGCCTTTTCTTTCCCCATTTCCCCACCACCCCAACGCTCCCTTCTCTCTCTCTCTCTCCCCCCCCCCCCCCCCCTCCATACAAACCCCACAAAAAAATGTAGGCTTCCAAATCATACTATTCATGCTGTGGAGAAAATTAGATATATTAATATTATTATACACACCTCTTCTGTGTTCATGAACAAGGGAAGCTATTGGACTTTTACTCACCACTCATTTGAATTAAAAGGTTGTTTCCCTTGAAAATGAATTGATGGCAAAACCTTGCTGAAGATAAACTTCCTTTCTCGTCCGAAGTCAGGCGGTTTGGGTCTTTTCTAAAAAAAATAATTATTACCCAGATATATTTTGCCGTTTTAATAATTCTGTATCGTCATTCTAGGTTTAAAAAAAAAACAATTTTGGTGAAAAATATACATTATCTGTGCTGGTACTGATACACGTTTTGCGACCTGATTTGGGGGTCTGGCATAAAAAAGTATAACAGTCTTGTGGCAAACGTTCCACAAAAAAATAATGAATGACCTCCATATTCTTCCCTCCTATCAACATTGTAGCATAGTGTGTCGCCATAGAGAGATTTGACAGCTTTAGTTTATTTTTTTTACTAGAACATTACAAAGTTGAGGATCAAAATGTTATATATTAAAATTGATGTTAAAAATTTATAATTTGGATTATAATTCAAATTCCACATACCCTACCTTATCAAAAAATTCTTTCTATGGTGACATAATACATTATCTCTGTGATAACTGTGGAGATTTTCAGACAATTTCATTGAACAGATTCTGAGAAACGTTTGACACAGTATCCTATTACCCTTAGAAAAATGACATATTGATTGAGAAAATAGCAAACAGTACAAGGCTTTCGTTTTTCACACTTTTCTTACTACCTGTACCCTTTTCGACTGTGTTTTTCGTGCCTTTAAAGTCTATTTTAAGAAGCTGGACTTCATTGATATTATTTCTAAGATAATACAATACCGTTTTCCACGAAAATCTCAAAATCATTTTTTTTTACATGAATAAAAATTCGAATTCAACGCTTGCAGAATATTTTCGCACATTTTATTGGTGTGAAATAAGGTGCAAAAGACAGCTGATTGGTAATTATAAATATTCTTTTGGTGCGCATGAATACAAATCCAACGTTTTTATTTTTTGGATCAAATTGTCATTCAAGCAGATGGAGAAAAATACTAATATGGTGAATAGACCACTATCTACCATACAATTGGTCACGAAATACCTAATACAATCTTCCTTGGATGGGTTGAATAAACGTAGTCTTTCATTTCTTTGTATTTATTAAACTCGTTATATTTTTATCGTGCATTAACACATACTCGCAGGCTCGTTATGTTATTGGGCACGATAAAAATAACTCGTTTAATAAAAAATACAAAGAATCGTATAATATTATATCTATCTGCAAACAAAATAAGGCTATAATCTAAGATCACAATGTATGAATTATTGAAAAACCATTTCAGGCCTAGATATCTGTTTTCCTAAATAAGATAAAGCCATTCACATCTTTTACGTGATAAAAAATTTCTAGGAGTTTTGGACTGTAAAAAGCAATAAACAAAATTGAATATATAACAGTTTCCAATAAGAACAAAATATCAAACACTGAATGTTTCGGGTTCAAAATCTTGCTTCCGCCAATAACAAAAAAAATATTAACATTTGTACAGCACTTGAATTACGACATCAAATTAATAAAAATCTGAAAAGATGTATATATATATATATATATATATATATATATATATATATATATATATATATATATATATATATATATATATATATATATATATATATATATGAAACAGTGCCAGACAAAGCAGAACGAAAAATACAAAAACAAATCTATCTCAAAATGTTATCGATCTGTCGAGGCAAGCTGAGTGATTGTTTGGTTTTAGTTTATTTTTTATTTTTTATGTTTGTTTGATTTTTGTTTTTTTGTTGGTTTTTTTTTTTGGGGGGGGGGGGGTATGTTGTTGTTGTTGTTATTGTTATTTTGGGTTGCTTTTTTGACAGCTGTTCCTAATATCGCCTTTTTGAAAATAGGACATTCAATGTAATTGTAATTGTATTTAATTTATCTCTTCAAACAGAACGATTTGCGCACGGCGGCGTTGCGACTGTGGAGTCGGATAGAAGAATTCATATACGAGGCATTGGCATACCAGAACAGGCGATGGTAATTACAATTTCAATGGGACGATCCGATGTGCACTTTTTTGCAGGTCTGATAACCCATTTTATTATGGGCTCATTGTTGTAATGTATATCTCAACCAAAAAATAAATAAATAAATGACGCAAAATATTGTCCATTACAACAATGTTAAATAGGACCCATCATTGCGTTCGGATGTCAGACCTACATATATATACACGCCGAGACGATGACTATTATCTGTGACCCGTCGTTTCAAAGCGGTACCCTGTCGTAATGGGCTAGGTGATGGAAATTGAAAGAATAGTTATAGTCGTAAATATGAAAGTTGGGGTTCTGGGTGGGGTCCTGACCTCCCACAGTGTGCATGGAGGTCACTTATTGTGTGTTCTATACCCCTATATATGTTTTACATCTTCCTTTCTGTCTTTGTCTTGGAATGAGATTACTTAGATTTGTCCTGACCCTGGCCGGAGTCATTGGCTGGGAGGGAAACAGTCGAATGTATAGTTATAGTTTTGGGAGATGATTTTTTTGTCTTGTAAAGTATCTCTCTTTTATGCATTGTATTATTTTCTGTTATATATGATTTGTGAACAATTGAGTGTGATCCTTTTTGTGGAGTCTTGTGCTTGTGTCAGGATGAGACATTTAGGTGATCGAGAGAGAGAGAGAGAGAGAGAGAGAGAGAGAGAGAGAGAGAGAGAGAGAGAGAGAGAGAGAGAGAGAGAGAGAGAGAGAGAGAGAGAGAGAGAGAGAGAGAGAGAGAGAGAGAGAGAGAGAGAGTATGTTTCTCAGTTTATAAATTGTAATAAAAGTTGTAAAGTCTCTCTTATTTTAGTACTATGAGTACAGCTAGCTAGATCTGAGTACAGCTAGCTAGATATAAGTTATTGTTAAGAAGTTTCCTTTGTTTCATTTCTCAGAGCCAAAATTTTCAGTTAGATAGATCTCATGAAGTTCATGCCCAAACACAAACTGAAGATGTCGAAGACGTCTTCTTCAAAGCCGGACCTTTCCAGCCATTAGCAGAGCTCTTGGTGAATGCCTTATATGGTGAGTTTTATGATTTGAAATGTTATAAAGGCTCAGGTGCTTTATTTATTTTTATATGATGATAGTGATTATGATGATAATGATGATGGTGGTGATAAAGATTAACTCACTCAATCCTGGGGATTTTTGCTGCTTTTCAAAATTGGATAAAAATGTATTAAAAATGAGCATAGCATGTACATAGATAGTTTTATTCAACTACCATTAACATTAAGAGCATTAGCTTTGATACTAGCTACGCCTATAATTTGTCTCAGAAAAAAATGTAATAAATGTATATATAAATATATGTAATAAATGGGGTAAAACTAACCCCGGGTATACTACGGATATAGTCGATGTTAGGGTTGAGTGAGTTAATGTGATTATTAATGTTATTATTATTATCATCATCATCATCATCATCATCATCATCATCATCATCATCATCATCATCATCGTTCACTATTATAATTAAAAGATTCCTATTGCAGATAACATCAATAACATAAATTACATTATATCTAATATATTATGCATTTCCTTTTCTTTGCTTACCAGGTAAAATCGAACGATCCCAAAAACAAAGCCACAGCTTGATAAGAGTACAACACCAGAGCTCCGAAATAAAACATTCTGAGAATAGAAAAGATCCTGAGAAATCTGAAGGCAAATCAAAGACGGTTTCAAAGTCAAAAACAAAACGGCCAACAACCAGAAAACCAATAACAAAGACAACGAAGAAATCTACTGCCAAGCCTGATATAAAATCTTCAGCAAATATAAAGGCTAATAAGACAAATTATAGGAAACCACAGCTCGAACATGAAAGAATGGTCAGTCGTGTTGATAACATTGAAAAAGAAAGAACTCATGATGGATTTGAGTCTATGAATATCCAGAGATTGAAACGAGTCGCTGATGCTTGCCTTAAATTCTCAGACAGTCTAAAAAACCTAAGACCACAGGCCGAGTTTTATCATAGTCCACAACACAATTTGCTATATTGTAAAGTAGCCAAGGGAGGTTGTACGTTCTGGGAACAGTTATTCAGTTTTATTTTACGACCCGACAGTATGATCTCTAACAATTACACGACAATGTATGATATTCCGAGATGGAGAATTCATTTTGACAAAGACATCACCCCTCCATACAACTACTGGTGGTGGAGCTTCAGAAAAAGCATCAGCAGACATACAACTCGTTTTATGTTCACCCGCGATCCTTTTACCCGGATCTGGAGCGCATACATTGATAAAATCTGGCTTCCGGACTTTTGGTTCTGGTTGAAAATTGGCAATCATAACACGCTCAACGTAACCGATAGGTGTTTGTACGACATTAGCTTCTCAGATTTCGTGAAGTATGTCTCCATTGAAAGTAAAAGCAACAAGCACTGGGCGCCCGTGCACCAGTCCTGCAACCCATGCGTTTTTCAACCACATATCATAGGCAACATGAGCACCTTCGTGAATGACGCCAAACACATTTTGAAAACCAGCGGTCTTGAGTCTGTGCTATCAATTCACGATCATAAAGAAAGAGTTAGAAAAGAGCTTAAAATGTTAGTTGAGTATAACTATAGACGTTTGGAGCAAAGACAAACCATATTCAAATATTGTAAATTTACAGAAAAAGATTTGGCTTATCGTTTGTGGAAAGCCTTTCAGGTAAATGGTTACATATCTCAAAAACAGATATTTCCAACAAATCTTTCATCTTTTGGTGAAAAGGATGTTTTAGCTAGTATTTTATTGAACGTGGCGAAATATCCTTTGAGTCACGAAGAAAATGCATTCCAGAGACAATTCTATCTACATCAGGCGTATAGATCTGTACCTAGGAATATCATGGAGGGCATGATTCGAAGATTTGAAGCTGATTTTGAACTTTTTGACTTTGATAAGAATCCACCATTTTTATTAAAACAAGGAGAAGTGCCAGTTACATTTAAGTGGTAAAATTCAGAGGGTTAATTGTGGAATATTATTATTATTATTATATTATTATTATTATTATTATTATTATTATTATTATTATTATTATTATTATTATTTATTATTATTATTATTATTATTATTATTTTATTATTATTATTATTATTATTATTATTATTATTATTATTATTATTATTATTATTATTATTATTATTATTATTATTATTATTATTATTATTATTATTATTATTATTATTATTATTATTATTATTATTATTATTATTATCATTATTATCATCATCATCATTATTATTATTATTATTATTATTATTATTATTATTATTATTATTATATTATTATTATTATTATTATTATTATTATCATTATCATAATTATTATCAATATAATTATCATCAAAATCATGATCATCATCAACGTCGTCATCGTCATTGTCATCTCTATCATTATCGCATATGCCGGGGTCTCAATCAATATTTATTAGGCATAGAATGAGAAGATAATATGTCGGACTCGGACAGATAAATATCTGCATGTTTTTATCCATTTGTTGTAAACCAGTTCACTGCCGGAATCTGGTAAAACTCCTATTACAAAAATTGACCAGAGAACTCGTCCCCCAAATATCGATCGATTTAAAGGACCCTCATCTTGGCAAAAACTCTCAAACTTAAGACTTCGCAAAGTCCCAGGTTTTAGAGTTTTTGACAAAATGAGGACAATTTAAATCAATCGATATTTGAAGGACGAGTTTTCTTGCCAATTGTTTAAATACGTGTTTTTCCAGAGTCTGGCAATGAACTGGTCAAAGTTCATAAAATTGTTAAAATATTATGCCATCATATTCACATGATATCTATATACATATAATGTTTTTCTCTATTTATTTGCGTCTGTATTTGGTGTTCAATAACGAGCGATGCATTAGAGACTTGATGGAGTCTTTTGACCTCACAAGGTGAACAGGATGTAACTTGCTGCTATGTGGTCTTGTGGAGCAAGATTCGGAAGGTCCTGGGTTCGAGCCTCACTCGGCGCATAGTTGAGTCCTTGGAAAAGGCTCTTTACTCCCATTATCTCACAGTACTCTGGTGTAACATGAGTACATGGCCACCAACAGTGTTGCCTCTGTCGAAAAAAAAATGTAATATCGCCTAACAGGCGCAATGTCTCGTCCTATATGCTACGTGTTGCTGTTGGTCAAGGGCTCTTTGTAAAGCGCTTTGAGCAAATTTAGTTGATATTGCGCTATATAAAAGCTCTCTCGTTCTCTCCCCCCCCCCCCTCTCTCTCTCTATCTGTTTTCTGAGGTGCATTCTATCTTTGTCTTGGAATGGGATTACACACTTTGTTTGTACTGGCCCATGCTGGGGTCTTAGCTGAAAGGGAAACGTTCAAATGTATAACTATAGTTTTGAGAGATATTTTTTCATTGTAAATCATCTCTCTGTTATGTACTGTTACATTTTTTTTTGTTTAAAATATTTAATGGTATTGTAAACATTTGAGTGTATTCCTCTTAGCGGGGACCTGTGCTTGAATGAGACTTTGAGGTCATCTCAAACACTGATAGAGTGCTCTTGGAATTTACACCTGTTCCCTTTTTGAACCATTCTCCTTTGTCTTACATGTTAATGTTATGTGCTTTCAATCGTAAATCCCCCTTTTTTTGTTTTACTGTCCCATTTTCTTCATTTTTAGTGGCGCTGAAATAATTTAAGTGCGTCGCAAGCACCTTAAAACCCCTAAAGTCAAAACAAACACATGAGAGAGGACGGATGTCTACTAATAACCCAAATTATTATGGTCACATTGTTGCAATAAAAATACACTCTCAAATCAACCACAAATATTGTCCATTACTGCTTGAAGCTTGGGATCGTGAAAATATTAATGAGAGAGTGAAAAAAATGGAGAGACTTCGGATGCGAACAATAAAGACAATGTCTGTATTGTTCGCATCTGAAGCCTTTCCAGTTTCACTACTGGCTGATAGATAAGGACCGTTTGCTCATAAATCAAAACATATTTTGGGTAATACTTTTTCACCCATGTGCAACAACTAATTCATGTGACGTCATTTTGGCTCATAATTGAGTGACGCCACAACCTTACTAAGACAAAGCGGATTAGAAATGATAATGAACTTCTAGTCAAACAGCGCTATTATTGACTTTCTTAAACCAGAAGAGTGCTGAGCAGCAAACATCCATCAAAGAATGACTCTGAGTGACTGAGTGGCACATGGTTAAATCCTTGAAAAAGGCTCTTTACTAACACCCCCTCTCTGTACTCGGGTATAAAATAAGTACATGTCCGTCAACAACTTTGTTTATGTCTGAACAAAAATTGTAATATCGCCTAACAGGCGTTATGTCTCGTCCTACATGTTAGGTGTTGCTGTTGGTTATGAACCCCGTGTAAAGCGCTTTGAGCACGTTTAGTAAATATTGCGCTCTATTATTAATAAAGATAACTTTTTCAGCCATCTTCAAAAACACTGTTGCGTCATGGCGTGTACGGTTTTTAAAGACAAAGGATTAAAGAAGTAGTCTTTGATACAAGTGCAGATCTTTGACCTCCCATTTCTCGGGCTTTAAGCCAAATAGCCCGTTCATGACATCACAAACAAGAGCATGCTGATAATTCCTTTCCGCTGACACAAACAAGATGAGATGAATTGCTTCGTCGAAGCTTTGATTCCTTGCGTGTTGAATATGATAGTCTATGTGGCGACCAATAGTTTCCCGTTTATATTTACCTTCCATAGAATTCAATCTTGTTTCTGAAAAATAGATATCAATATTATAGGCTAAACCTAACTTACAAGGAAAGTAGTTCCCGATGCTTAGTGCGGGAGCTGTATCAATACGCTCATATGTCGATTTCAAGATGTCATTATTATAAACCGCGGCACCTTTTTGTGAACAAGTTCCTGCTGTGAATTTAGCGTCACTTTTTCTACTCCGTTCATCGAAAAAAGTGTAGTCTCTATTTCGAATAAGATTAATTTCCAGCAACTCAGTTGAAGAATTGTAACGAGTATGTTCATCTTTACTGTTACCGCAAGGGCTGTTTTGATGATCATTTTTGTAACAGTAGAATGTCGTGGGTGAGCGGTGATCAATTCCTGAGAAAAGAATACAATCGTTTGTATGGATGATGCACTCAGTGTTTTGGAGAGACATTCCAAAAGGCATCCAATTCGTTATAAGAAATTCATCAGAACCCAGCAGTTCTTTATTTAAAAAAGATGATTTTGCTAAGATCTCAGATAGAATTATTGCAGTTTCATCAGCATTCAGAAGTGAAGTAGTAATCCCATTTTTTGTTGATCCAAGGATTTCAAAGATATTCTGAGCTGTTGATTGTGACCTTGGATGATTCTCTTTCGGGATGATGAAGTTAAAAAGAGCCTGTGAATTGGTAAGATGTACAAATTCTTGAGAAAGCACAAAGGATTGTAAAATCTTCAATGAAATAACACTAGTTAGTATGCTTGTTTGTTTTGAAAAATAGAATTGAAAAGTGTGTTTGAAACAGTGAAAGACAAAGCAGAGAGAACAATAGAAGAAAAAAATATTTTTTAGATAGACCACTTCGTGTGGGGATCGAACCTCAGAGCTGCTGATTACACGATTTTCTAATCCGTCACTTTGATATTTGAGAAAAGGCAAAGAACTGAGAAGTGTGTATGAAAGAGTGCCAGACAAAGAAAGAATGAAAAATACAAGGAAAAAAATCATCCCTAAAAAGGAATCCCTCCTCGACTGGGGATCGAACCTCAGGCCTGATT
This sequence comes from Berghia stephanieae, assembly GCF_034508935.2. Taxonomy (NCBI): domain Eukaryota; kingdom Metazoa; phylum Mollusca; class Gastropoda; order Nudibranchia; family Aeolidiidae; genus Berghia; species Berghia stephanieae. Next base: position 40,841,598 of record NC_088363.1, read on the forward strand.
ACCAGTTGGATGTGCTATCATTACGCCACCCCAGGTTATCCGATATTTGGGACAATTGAATGCTTGTGAAGAATTTAGGCATTAAACCGTCCAAACTATCAGGGGAGGAAGAAATGGTGATGATGATTATGTTGTTGATGATGATGATGATGATGTGGTGGGGGTGGTGGTGGCGGTGGTGGTGGTGAAGGAGAAAGAGGAGAAGGAGGAAGAAGTGGAATAGGAGGAGGAAGAAGTGGTGATGGAAAGAGGAGGAAAGATGGATCAAAGGAAAAATACCTTTCGCAAAACATCGACGTATTGCTCACGAAAAGCTGCCTTCGTGTGCATTAGATTCTCTCCCTTTGTCAAGAGTAATTCTTGCTTGAGATTTGCGTTCTGAATGCGGAAGTGACTTCTAATTTCCTCTAGCATCTTTTTAGTGTGACCTTGGCCCCGAAATGACCCTTTCACGCGCCCTGTAAACGGAAAATTACTATTAACGGAAGTGATCATTAAGAGTAACAGAAAAGCCATCTGGACTAGCTAATCAGAAATTTCGGACTGTAAAACAAATTAAAATAGGAATTCGATTTTATGTGAAAACTATCGACAAATTGAGCCAAGGAAAATTTTTTTGTTAAATATAACAAAGAAAATATCACTTACAATGAGAAACTATAGCCTCATTCCTTATTGTCTATGTTGATTTTGATGTAATAGTGAAGTACCCGCAATATCAGTGGGGAAATAAAGGCTATTACGAACAGGCACCCCTCCATATTAATTACCATACCACTGGATTGTAAAAATTAAACACTCTAGATCAAGACTTTTGAGCTTTCAACGATGGAAATCTGTCAAGTAATTGAATCTGGCAATAGGGTAACCAGATGGCGATGGCTAAATCCAAGGTAAAATTAAGGACCAATCATTTATTACGTCCTATCAAATATTTTTAATAACCATTTGATCCAACGGTGATAGAATTACCCTTAATATAAAAACAATGTTTGCAAGTTACTTGTATATCATTACATTTTTATTATTTTTAGAGTTGTCAGTAATACTGTGCTCACTGGCAAAAAATATTAATCAATTAACATAGGCTTTATCTTAAATCTACCAAATGTACTTTAATTAAGCGTTTTTCAAATAAGGGTTTTGAGCGTAGTACACATTCTTCTTCCTCTTCTACTTCTTCTTCTTCTTCTTCTTCTTCTTCTTCTTCTTCTTCTTCTTCTTCTTCTTCTTCTTCTTCTTCTTCTTCTTCTTCTTCTTCTTCTTCTTCTTCTTCTCCTTCTTATTTTTCTTCTACTTTTTCTTTTTAAGTCTGTAACTTTATGGTCCGAACTACAAGCAATATGTAGGACACGAGACATAACGCCGGTAAGTCTTGAATTCCTACGTTTCTAAATTTCGAACAAGTTCCTAATATCAGAGGAGTTCTATAATCCTATTATCCCATTCAATGACCTCACCTATATTATGTATATTATCAAAATATATATATTTTTTTAAATGATTAGTTCTCGAATTAGGAATTATCACTTTGGTAAGGATATCATTGTGCGTAAAATGCCTTTTTAGTAAAACCGAATGCGTGACGGAGAATAAATAATTCTTGAATTCCTACCTTATTTTATAAAGGATAATAGGGACGTCATAAGATATGTTTGCAATAATGTTACAGTGAAATGGGGATTTTTCCGAAATGAAAACGGCATAATATATGCATATATATGTATATATATATATATATATATATAAACATAAACATGTGGTAATTTCAGTTTCAACATCATGACACTAAACTGCTAGAAGCTGTGGATTGTAAACAGTAATAGACAAAAATGAATACAACAGCTTCGAAAAAGAACAAAATACCAAATACGTTTCTGGTTCAAAACCCGTCTTCAGCTAACAACGAAAGAATGAAAACATAAATACATCACTAAAATAAACATTTTAAAAAAATAATGTATTTATGTTTTCATTGTTTTTTGTTGTTGGCTGAAGACGGGTTTTGAGCCCAAAACTTTCCGGTTTTTTTGGGTTGTTTTTTTTTTCCGTTGAAGCTGTTATTTCATTTTTGTAGATTACTCGTGACAACATTATATACAGTTTGTCTTTACCTCAGCGCGACAAATTACCTGATGAAAGCACCAAAGTCTCCCCACCATCAATCAGGTGGCCTGCTGCGTATCCAATCTGTTATAAATAGAACAATGTGGTGTTGGGTTTGTTTTGTTTTATTACTGCCGTAAAAGTAATTTTTAAAAAATCCCAATTCACTCCTTGTGAATTTTGGGCAATTTTCTAAAGACTACGACAAAAGAAAGAAGAAAAAAAAGAAAGTGGTCCTTAGGATATCGATTATTAAAAAAGTGAAAATTTAAACATAATTTTGACCATTTTAATATAGATAAATTGCCTTTTTAGTTTTAGTATCTGGCTTGCCTCGAGAAAACACAGTTTTGAGTCAGGTGTTATGGTATATATATATATATATATATATATATATATATATATATATATATATATATATATATATATACGATATAGTGCACATCCCAGGAGTTGCCCCTTATTTGATGGATTACAGAGAAATCACTAATATTTGTGCCAAATAAAACAATACCGTGACTGTTTTTTTAAAAATAAAGTTATTTTTTTCCCCCCATTAGATTCTAAGGTGGAAGACATTTTCAAACCGGATATCATCAAAAAAGCTTTTATATGGCGCAATATACATTTAACGTGCTCAAAGCACTTTACAAAAGGTCCCTGACCAACAGCAACACGTAACATGTAGAACGAAACATGGCGCCTGTTAGGTGATATTACATTTTTTCCCGACAGAGACAAAGCTGTTAAAGATCAGGTACTTATTTGACACCTGAGTGCTCGAACCCAGGACCTTCCGATCCGAAAGGGAGTGTCATACCACAAGACCGCATAGGCGCACAAGAATTTAGCAGGTTTTGAAGGTCACCGCCTCAAATGAATTAAAGTAGAGTGAGGTGGAGGCTGCCTGAAGCCTTAAATCGTAAAAATACGAAGGAAAAGGTGAAAATGAAAAAGGTTTCGGATGGGAACAATATAGACAATGGATGTTTTGGGTACAAACCCTTCGTCAAGAAAACAAATAAAACAAAATGTAGTAAAAACTGTAGTGTCTGTTAACTACAATTCTTACTATATTTTGTTTTACTTGTCTTGCAACGTTCTTTTGTTTATTGTTTTGATGACGAAGGGTTTGTACCCGAAACATCCATTGTCTTAACTGTTCAAATTCGAAGCCTTTCCCATTTTCACCTTTTCGTTAGTCGTTTAAAAATTAAGAAACCTGAGCTTTTACTCAGAATTTCAAGGGAAGAAAACTATGCTATTTCAATGCGCAATATCAATTGAACGTGCTCAATGCCCTTTACAAAGGGTTTCCCCCATGCCAACAGCAGCACTTAACATGTAAGACGAGATATGATGCCTGATAGACAATATTACATTTTTCCTGACATAGACAATGTTGTTAACGACCAGGTACTCGTTTTACACATGAGTGCGGGAAGAAAATTTAGGTAAAGATCCTTTTCCAAGGACTCATCTATGCGCCGTTCAGAATGTGACTCGAACCATGAACCCTCCGATCCAAAGGCGAGTGTCATACCACTAGATCACATAGCATGTCAGAAATCAAACTCTCTACAATGAAGTTATTTATCATAACTCAGATTTTGTAAATTAACCTAAAGAATTAAAATCTATGCATCAAGTTCATTTAGACATAACACCGTTTTCGGCCGATTAGTCAGTAAATATAATATATCAACTTACAACATTCCCTTGTGCCTCGCAGACAACAGCTTTGGAACATGGAGCTCCAAGAGTCCTGTGATATGTGTAGGGGAGATAATCCCTCCCCTTGTAGAGCCCCTCATCAATGGTTATTACCCCATGGTAATCCTCGTGAGTGGCGTCCCTTACTAAAATGCCATCGCTATGGTACACATCTCTAACAGCTTTTGAGTTATTTATGCTGCTGTTGTTTATGCTGTTGCTTCTTTTATTGTTGTGGTTGTCGATATTGCAGTTTCTTTTGTTTTTGCAGTTCTCGTTGATGTTGCTTCCGTCATTGTTATGGTTTCCTCTATAATTGTAGTAGTTTTCGTTGCTGCTGTTGTTATTTACGAAGTTTCCATTGTTGTTGTATCTGATATCGTTATCGTTTTCTATTTTGTCGTTGCTATTATGATAGTTGTTTTTTCTGCTACTATTTTTGTTATTGTTATAATTTTTGTTGGCTCTGCTGATTCTGTTGTTATTATTGTAGTGGTTGCCGATGTCTTTGTTATTGTTGTAGTTTTTGTTGGCACTGCTGATTCTATTATTGTTGTTGTTGTTGTTTGAAAGGTTGTTGTTACCACTGCTTCTGTTATTGTGGTACGAGTAGGTGTTTATGCTTTTGATTCTACAGTTCTCGTCATTGTCAGTGGCATTTGTGCCCTGGTGGTGGCTGCCGATGCTGTTCATGATGATGGTGCACCGAAGTTGACGAAGGAAGGAAGGAAAGCAAGACTTGTACAGGGAAAGCATCTTGGATCTGTTTTAAAAGAGAACATATACTAGAAGGAACACTCTAGAATTGGGTTATATATATATATATATATATTAAAGAAATGGGTGGCGTTAACAACAAAAAGACAGATTTTAACAATGACACACATATGAATATCGAGGAATTAAATAAGTTTTACTGTCGATTCGACACCATTGACAACGTACTTTCAAAAATTAATATCATAACAAAAAATACGTCTCCTCCGCCAGAAATCGAAGAAGAGGCGGTCATCAATGTTCTTAAATTATGTAAAAAGAAAAAAGCACCAGGTCCAGATGGACTTAGTGGGGAACTCATTTCAAACTGTAACAACCAACTAGCTGTCCCTTTCTTGCCTATTTTCCAACGTTCAATAGATGAACAGAAAATCCCAATTATATGGAAAACATCGACTATAATTCCAGTACCCAAAAAGAATCCACCAACTCAGCTGAATGATTATAGACCTGTTGCTTTAACATCAATTATTATGAAATGTCTGGAAAAAATTCTGAAAAGAGAGCTGTTGCAATTTATATATGACCAACACATACTTGATCCATATCAGTTTGCCTACCAACAAAATCTTAGTGTGGAAGACGCACTCCTCACAGTGATGCATTCAATATCAAATCACTTGGATGTTTCACCCGCCAACTACTGCCGAATCCTATACGTCGATTTTTCGTCTGCCTTTAATGCCATGAAAACCAACATATTAATCAGTAAACTGCATGCTCTAAACCTTCCCCATTACCTCATCAACTGGTATAACAACTTTCTCATCGATCGCCCCCAACATGTCAGAGTAGGCTCAAATATATCATCAGTAAAAACTCTTTCAAACGGATGCCCACAAGGGTGTGTAAGCTCACCTCTACTTTACATCCTCTATACAAACGATTGTGTGGCTAGCTTTGATAACTGCCAACTCATCAAGTATGCTGATGACACCGCAATACTCGGCCTGCTCAATGATTCCGTCTCCGAATTTAAATACACTGAGCAAGTTAGTAAATTCAGCAAATGGTGTGCCGATAACTGTCTAGAGCTCAATGTAACAAAAACAAAGGAACAACTGTTTGATCACAGAAAAATAGGAAAAAGAGCAAGACAAATAACAAAAATTAACAATCAGGCGGTTGAAACTGTTGAAACGTTTAAATACCTTGGTGTAATTATAGATAACAGTCTAAGATTTGAATCGCACACCAACAATGTCATCAAAAAATGTAACCAGCGCTTGTATATACTCAGAAAATTAAGGTCTTTCAATGTGAACAGAAAGACCATGATACAAATCTACAAGTCATTAATATTGAGTATCGTTTCGTTTGGCATCACAACGTGGTATGGAAGCTGTGGAACAAAAGAAAAATCCAAACTACATAGAACCCTCAGAGAGGCTTCAAAAATAATTAACACAGACCTTAGAAGCCTTGACACAACTTATATTAATGCAGTTGAGAAGAAATCTTTTAACATTATCAACGAAAAGAGGCATCCGCTGAACGAAAAATTCCAACTTCTGCGCTCCGGAAGACGGTATCTAGAAGCAAAATGTCGGACAAATCGACATAAGACAACCTTCATTCCAACCGCCATAAAATTAATTAACAAATCTTCTGTGGAAAAATGAGACAACCAATGAAAATAACGAGAAGCAGTGTCGTGAATCATCATCATCGACATTGCCGCCGTCGTTATCATCATCATCATCATCATCATCATCATCATCATCATCATCATTATCGTAGTCATCATCATCATCATCATCATCATCATCATCATCATCATCATCATCATCATCGTCATCATCATCATCATCATCATCATCACAATTATTGCCATCTTCTTCTTAATATAAGACACTATATTTATAATATGGTTATCTGCTGTCCCAGCAAATATATCGTATCGTTCTATCTGTCTGTGTGTGTGTCTGTGTGTATGTATATATGTATGTATGTAGTATGTATGTATGTATGTATGTATGTATGTATGTATGAATGTAGGCATGCATATACGATGATATGCTGGTTTGTATGTATGTCTGCATGTATGTATGTATGTATGTATGTATATGTGTTTGTATGTACGCTCATTTCTTTTGTATACATGTGTAGAAACAATGTGCAAGCGTGTATGTTCGTGTATGGCTGTGTCTGTATTTGTAAATGTGTTGATGTTCATACCATGAACCAAACTGAGCATTGTTTACCTCACATGAATTGCCTTTAATTTGGACAATAAAGATTATTATTATTATTATTATTATTATTATTATTATATATATATTATGTATAATATATATATATATATATATATATATATATATATATATATATATATATATAAATGCTATTCAGCCGACAGAGACTTTTAGAGATGGATGGTGCACCACACCAACTCTATTCTATATATATATATAAAATATATTATTATATATATATATATATATATATATATATATATATATATATATATATATATATATATATATATATATATATATATATATATATATATATATATATATATACTATATACTACTATACTACTACTATTACTATATACTATACTACTACTACTACTACTACTATACTACTACTACTACTACTACTACTACTACTACTACTACTACTACTACTGCTATACTACTTACTACATACTACTACTACTACTACTACTACTACTACTTACTACTAACTACTACTACTACTACTACTACTACTCACTATACTACTACTACTACTATACTACACTACTGTTTACTTCTACGACGTACTACCAACAACTAATATTGCTACTATAACTACTACTACTACTACTACTACTACTACTACTACTACTACTACTACTACTACTACTACTACTACTACTACTACTACGAGTTAAATCGGAACTTAGCTCAATGTCACAGTTCTTATTAAATATAGGCGTTAATATGGCCGATGAAGAGGTAGAGTGTTCGGATTGGAACAATCTCTGAATTGAAACAACCTACCCGTTATGTTAAATATAACTTTGGCCTGGTAACAGAGGCTTACAAAACAATATTGAATTCTAATAAATATAACAAGTTCTTCTTCAAATTGTGTGAAGTACAAGACAAATCTGAATAATAATAATAGCCTTAGTTGTCATAAATTCGGCCATTAATTTTTATTTCACTTTCGAGCTTCTAATTCTCGACAGAAAATGACCAGCCATTTTTAGCATTTTGACTCCGTATACCAAAGTAGTGGTAGTCCTTCAGAGCCATGGGGCACACGGAGCCGGAGTTTATCCCGGTTTCTATAGCGTGAAACGGACAATGGCAATTGTTTGCTATCCTTTGGATAGGATGTTAGTCTATCGCAAAATACTTCCCGCCAAATCCAACCGATTCAGCTACTCATTCACTGCTGTGTGGACAAGGGGGTCAGAGAAAAAATCTCGACTGCACCAGAGATCGATCTTGGTCCCTTTGCGTGTGAAGCGAGTGCTCTACAAACTGAGCTATCGGGGACTCGTATACCAAATCTCGAAAAAAAAAAGTCGAAAATGTAATGCATACAGTATATTATTACACTCATTTAGTAATGATAAAGAGCGGATGGTAGACTCCTTTATAGGCACATAAATGCACGATTGCATATTGGAACCGTAGCAACGAGGGGTACTACTTTTTAATGAGGCCTTGAACTATCATGACACAGATTGCAGACGATTAATTAGATGCGCAAGAATACAATCAAATGGTTTATAAATGGCACTATCTCTTAATTAAAAGTTCCATTAAATAATTACACAACCTCTGAATTTATTTCAGAGTCATCTTTGCTAACTGTTGTTTTTAAATGGGAGATGTAATAAAATAATTTTAAATAGTATTGGTTTTCGGCACTCGCTCTTGATCATAGCACTCCTAAAGTCGTGCTATAGTCAAGACCTGGATGCAAAAACCAATAAAAGTTCAAATTATGTGTAGTATAGTATAAGATAAATATCCAACAATAAAATTAAAAAGAAATTTTAATTAAATAAATAATAAACAAATAGATAAATAAGTGGATAAATAAATAAAGATGAACATTTGTTCTCTAGACCAATTCTAATTATTTATCATGCACAATGCGTTGTACAACATTTCGTATACCCCCAGCAGACCATATTATGAAACCATATTTCTATTTTATACAGTACCGGTCGCATGTTAAAGTGATACTTAGCTGCTTGAAGCTGTGGACTGTAAAAAAAGTAATTAACAAAAAAGAATAGAACAGCTTCGAAAAAAAAAAGAACACAATTCCAAACACGGAACGTTTCGGGCTCAAAACCCTTCATTGACACTTTTTAAAAACACATTAATTCATCAATACATCACTTCCAATTCAGACAGAATTTGAAGTGATTTATGAATTCTTTTTGCAGAAACACTCTTATAATATCCATCACTGCTTGTATCCTGGTACACATTCACAACTGAGTCGAGAATTCAATGTTGTAAAAATTTATAAAGTAGTTTAATCGTTCTAGGATCCAGCGACCAAATAATGGGTTGCGCTTTTTAGAGGTTCTGTCCCTTAGTCATGCCCATGACAATAAACATTTTCATGACGATTACACATTATGTAAATAACTAGTTTTTTTTAGTATGCATATTTATAGAATTTATAACATATATAAATATTTATATCTATTTATAGAATGAACCAAATCCCTCAGCTCTTTTCTTATTGCTTATAAATAGCCATTTTAGTGATTCGTTCTCACTAAATTAATATCAATCAGACTATAAACGCTCGCGATTACACATTGTATTGTGAGTTATCACGTTGGCGGATGTTGTGAGGTTTTTAGTTAAACGCAAAGCATCAATACGAGTGAACAACACTTTCAAAAGCACACACTTTATTTTAAAAAATAGTAATAATAGCCACAAAACTGAGACACCAGTTTCATGTGGATTGGTCTTTGTAATTATCAATTGGTCACTAATGAAATAACTGTATCTGGTAATAAATGCATTCGTTTTTCGCTTTACTGATCAAATTAAAGATCACAAATAAATATAATACCGATAACGACAACAAACCAAAATCAATAGAAGCACAAATCAACCATTTATTTTAAAAAACAATGTTTCGCTTATATGTATTTCATTTTATTAATCTGTGTAGAGATATCAGGTAGTGTTAAATATAAAGATCAAAGGCTCCTCTGATGTTTCAGAAGGGGGGGGGGGGGAGAGGGTTGTTTGTTGTTGTTGTTATTTTTTTGTGTGTGTGTGTGGGGGGGGGGGGGTTGAGGGGAGGGGTTGTTTGTCTGTTTGTTTGCTTTTGATTTTCTTTTGCGGTGTATAATGTAACGGTGTGTGGACATTCGACTTATAACACTAAAGTATCTATTACAGGTGACAGAAGAACCGGTGATATAATTCATTCTTCATATTTTACAAAAAATAAAATCTATTTGATGACATGTATCAATAATATACTAAAAAAGATGGTCAAAATATTATATATGCAATTCATTTGTGCAATAGATCGGAAAAAAATGAAGTAAAAAATAAGTTGTTTTTTTTTTTTCCCCAATTTTTGGGTCCACTGAGCATCGATTGGGTAGCTGGATCTGCTATATTCGACGGAAAGAACTTTTCGACGTGCTTATTCAGATGGTAGCAAGCAATGTTTACTGTCTATATATATATATATATATATATATATATATATTGCTAAGAAAACCGGGTTAAACTCTAGCTGTACTGCCTGGACTTATGGCTATAAATCTGTGATCTACAACAATTGGGTACGGGCCAGTGAATAATTTGATGTAACAGTCCGTGTGAAAACATTGCCTTTTCGAGTATTATCTGAACTGAAGAAGAAGAAGAAGAAGATGAAGAAGAAGAAGAAGAAGAAGAACAACAACAACAACAACAACAACGACGACGACGACGACGACGACGACAACAACAACAACCAGACGAAGAAGAAGGAGAAGAAAAATAATAATAATAATAAAATAATAATAATAATAATAATAATAATAATAATAATAATAATAAGAAGAAGAAGAAGAAGAAGAAGAAGAAGAAGAAGAAGAAGAAGAAGAAGAAGAAGAAGAAGAAGAAGAAGAAGAACAACAACAACAACAACAAAACAACAACACGAAGAACAAGAATAAGGGTAATCAAATGCAATAACATTTACATTTTGGCAAGCATTATTTAGTATACCGGATCATAAGAATTGATTACAAAAGACTGAAATTATTTAAATATTAATTATAACATTTATATAAAAAATCTGCAAATGCCACATGAAAATATTATATTTGAAAATGACTTTTTATCATATCATTTATTATGCTTTTATTTTTATTATTTAAAGTACAGCAATTGTTAATACATTCATTGTTAATTCAAAAGAATCATAATATTTTATATAGCCTCAAGTTTTCAAATTCAACTAAATTCTCGATATTACAACGCTTGTAAAACAACATTCAAATTTGGCAAGCTCACTCGGTGACGCAGAAAGAGCAGACAAAGTAGTCTCCATCCTTGTCCTTCCGGCTTGCGGATATACACTTCCGGTGGGCAATCCGTCCACACAAGGAGCACATTCTATGTGATTTCGTGACAGGCAACTTGCAAACAAAGCACACGTTCGGGTTTCCTTTGGGAGAAACAGAGTTGGGTGTAATTCCTTCGATTGACTTTTCACAACGAGGCCCCGGATTTCCCTTTTCTAGTGTTTCTTCGAGATCTTTGCGCGGCTCTTTTGGAAAAACGTCTTCGTCTCTTTTCCCGTTCTCGCCATTATCCTCGCTCTTGTCAATGCCATTATTTCTTTTAGAGTAGTTGGACACGTTTACTTTCTCGATAATCAACTGACCTGACCTTCCTGCGGAATTATCGGAATCAAGCGTTCCGTTCTTTTTGTTTTGCCGTGTTCTCTGCGATTTCTGTTTTTTATCTCCCAATTTGGTTTTCTTGGTGTGCTTACGCCTACGCGAATCAGATTTGGATTTATTTTTCTGACTCTTGCTTCTTTTCTTAATCACTGCTTTTGATCTGTGGTGGCGGGTTTTCCATGTCGATGGGTCAAAATACAAGCGGCTGCTTACATAGCGCTTCATTCCTCTGCAACCACCACTACCACCACCAGCAGCAGCAGCAGCACCAACACCGCCACGAGAAATCCTGGATGAGTATGTCGTTGAGTTATTTGTTTCCATCAAATCAGTTTTATCACCAGAATTCTTCTTCCGATTCTCGCCTTGGCTGTTTGAGTCCGAAGCCAAAAATATGACATTATCCGTCAGAAAGTCCAGAATGACCAAGTTACATTGCGACTGGATAAACGAATCTGTTCTAAGATTTTCGTGCTCGGTTGTATTTTTGTAATTTGACTTCTTCGAATCACTGGTCCTGTCTTTGGATTTATTCTCGTTGTTATTATTATGGACAAACTCATCAAAAAATGACGTTTGGGTACCGGCTTCATCTATTGTGGTTCTTGGTTGTGAGGGTGTCCAGTCCATCATTTGGCCTGGGTTATTATAATCATACATAATATGTTGTTGTTGTTGTTGTCGTTGTTGTTGTTGTTGTTGTCCCCGTCGTTGTTGATGCTGCTGATGATTATTATCAAAATAGTGACGACAAATATCCTTAAGCTGAGTCCTTGTATTGTCTGCATTATCTGTTTAAAAAAAAAAAACAAAAAAAAAATAGTTTTATTAGAGAGAGGTGGGGGCTGCCTGAAGCCTGGGATCGTGATAATACAAACGAAAGCGGGATATTGGAGAGGCTTCGGATGCGAACAATACAAACAATGAATGTTTTGGGTACAAACCCTTCGTCAGCACAACAATAAACAAATGAACGTGGAAAACAAATAAAATAAAAATGCAATACAACCTGTATCGTCTGTACTAATCGGTGGTTTGAGTCCATTGTCTGTATTGTTCACATCTGAAACCTCTCCAATGGTTTTATTAACAAGGTGAATTATCATGTAAGTTGTCACCGGTCGGAATATGCAAAGTATATGAAAATGATTTTAACGCGAGGATCTATCGGTAAAACATTCCGCCTTTCACATTCAGATCAAACGATTAGACCAGGAACAAGAGCTATTAATAGATTGTATGTGCTCTGTCGAAAGATCTGAAGTGTGCTTGAAGAAAGTTTTTGCTAGTATTCTTGAAGGGGCAGTGTGTAGCACAACGATCTAATAATATTTCAAGAGGATTTGATTGTGCGCCAGTGTTCTACTATGTTGGATTACATAAGTTGGTGCGGATTATTAGGGGCTTCCGTTTTCTTGAAGAAACCATTGGAAGGTGGAAGTACGTTCTTAAGCGAGAGAGAAGTGCTGCTATTGTTGATTTGATTTTTTGTTTGTTTTGTTTTTTTCTTTTTTGAAATTGAATCGGCGTTGTACTCTACAAATAATTGCTATTCATTTAAGCATACATTTTTTGGACAGCCTCGAATTTTTGTTACATTCAATATTCTTTGAATGAGGAAGCTTATATATATATATAATATATATATATATATATATATATATATATATATATATATATGTGTGTGTGTGTGTGTGTGTGTGTGTGTGTGTGTGTGTGTGTATTACAGAGCTGGAGTCTCAGTGTTGTGGCTTGTGTTATTAATGACTTGTGTGCTTTTATCTGTTTTGCTCATCACTCGCAGAGACCATCGGAGCGTCAAGAAAGTAACGTGTGTGTGGTCCTCATAATAGTGTTCACTGTGTTAGACACAACTAAGGGACATAATCTTTGAGAAACGCATTCCCCTAATAAATCAACCCATTAAAAATTACCATTCGCCCTGCTCTTCCCAAGGGAGATTAGATTGTTGAAGCAGTCAAAACCATCGGCTCGTATATCTACCATTTTGTCCTGTTTAATATCATTATCGTCGTCTCCGTGACCTCCTATGTCCAGGACGTTGATGGAATCGGGATCTGGGATGACAGCATCATAATGACCTACATCAGGACCTAGTCGTGTATACCGCACGGCCACCACTTCACTCTGGTAAATGGATTAAGAAGGAAAAATGTAAATCATGCATCTAAATTATTTGAGAAAGTAATGCAAGCACTTTCCACCAGTTCTAGCAGATCTAGCTACTGATTGGATGGAGGTCAGATAAATTCTCTGTTACATCCGGAATCGATTCCGGTCATTTTGCTTGTGAGGCAAATGCTCTGCTGGACAATCGTGATCCCCATTTACTGACGGCCGAGACTGAAGGAATTTAAAGACAGGAACTTCGGGAGTGACAATTAGCCAGTCGATATTTGACACATTTAAAACATAGAACTTGTGACACACCTTCACACTTGTCGAAAAAACGTATTTGATTGTTTATGAATAATAAGGTGAATGATATCGACCTCTCTCTGATCATTGTTATTGTTTTTATACCGCCAAATGGGTGACGAGTTATCACGGGATTTTCTCGATCATATTATAAACGTTTAAATTGACAAGTGATGTTCTTTGTTGGTTTTATTGATCAGACGGTAGAACAGTGGGTATTTTACTTAGACACATACCACCGATAGTAAAAACCTGTACAGTTGGAGTTGTTTACCAATCTCTGCCATTGTTTACATTATGACTGTCTGAGAGGCGTGGTTATCTAGGTGTCTATAGGGTTTTAAAAGCAGACGATGAGTATCTAATCCAGGCTGTCTCAAGTCGATCATAATGTGTTTTTTAAAAAGTAGTCCTTCTGAGCCATCAGGACCATGGAGCCGGAGTTTATCCCGGTTTCTGTAGGGTGAAACGGACAATAGTAATTGTTTGCTACCCTTTTGATAGGACGCTAGTCTATCGCAAAGTACTTTCCGTCAGATCGAACAGGCCCAGCTAACCAATCACTGCTGGGTGGACAGGGGGATGGTCAGAAAAAAACCTAGACTGCACCCGGGATCGATTTCGGTCCCTTTGCTTGTGAAGCGAATGCTCTACTAACTGAGCTACCCGGATCCCCCATAATGTTAATTTTGATATAACTTCTATAGAAGGAACGACATTGACGTCCCTCTGCTCTTTGTCTCATCCAGCCATTGTTTCGAGTACTCTTCACTAAATTCTGTCAATCAAGACTATAAACGTTCAAGGTCAATCAAAGTTTTGTGTGTCAGTACGTTATATCCGACTTGCGGATGTTGTGAACATTTTGTATAAACGCATAGCATCAATATCTTCAGTTGGGTGACTACATCTCACTAAATCCCCTCTCATAGACAAGAAACTTTTAAGTTTAGTTGTGTGTATTTGCACGATTGATATGGGAGGCAGAAAGTGTGTATATTTTATCAAAACGCATACCATCAATACTCAAATGCTTTGCTGACCGACTTGACATTGAAGTGAAGACCCACAAACGAAAGGAGCCCCGTAGTTTCTTGTCTCGATATTATCAATCTAGTCTCGGATGATAGGTTAGAGTGAAATAGAATTATATTGATTCCATACATTCAGGTGTGGTCGCGTGTCTCGATAAAATTCCTTCATCGGAGTTTTTAATATAAGGATTAAATACTCGCAATCTGTTGAGCTGACCGATTCGGGTGCTTAGCTGGTACTAAGGTCCTGGGTTCGAGCCTCGCTCGACGCATAGTTGAGTCCTTGGAAAAGACTCTTTACTCACATTTTCTCCCCGTACTCAGGTGTAAAATGAGTATATGGCCGTTAACAGTGTTGTCTCTGTCGGACAAATTATAATATCGTATAACATGTGTCATGTCTTGATTTATGTGTTACGTGTTGCTGTTGGTCAGGGACCCTTTGTAAAGCGCTTTGAGCGTGTTTAGTGGATATTGCGCTATATAAAAGCTCAAGTTCTTTTTTTTTAAAGATAGCTATGGGTCGACCGCATAGAAATATATCAAACACTTTTCATGTTGCCTTATGGGGTTTTCAGAGGGGAATAAAAAAGAATCTCCACGACAAATTTTTCAGGGTACCTGGCGATCATAGCTGTTAAAACCTCCTTATGTGCGTTATTTCAGCATTTTGAAAACTTGTTTGAAAACGTTTTTACCTGTAAATGGCACAATAACAATTACGAAAGCTTTGTCAGAACTTTTTGTTGGCAGGATATAAACAGTCAATGGGACGGACGAAATGCCAGGGAATATATTGATTGATTAATGCTTCGTAATGTGCGGTAATGTGGTCTTGTGGTATGGCACTCACATTCTCTCACCGTACTCAGATGTAAAATGAGTGCCTGGCCGTTAACAGCATTGTCTCTGTCCGAAAAATTTTAATATCGCCTAGCAGGTGTCATGTCCCGTCCTACATGTTAAATGTTGCTGTTGACCAAGGACCCCTTGTAAAGCGCTCAGAGCATGTTTCGTGGATATTGCGCTATATAAAAGCTAAATTGTTTTTTAAATTCTCGAATCATCAACTACCTGAGGAAATCTTTCTTTGCCGTATACTACAATGGGTCTGAGATTAACGTCTAGCACCAACACTTGTCTCTCCAAGGCCGTGGAGGTCGCATTAAGTTCAAGGTCACCGGGCATCGTCGAGGTCAAAGTCATGTCCATCAGCCGATCTTGGAAGTGGCTGTAGCCAGGGGGCATTGGCTGGTTAAAAACAATTAACGCACTGAAATTTAGTGTGTGTTATATCAAAATTAAAAGGCATGTCTTGTATTTATTATTAGGTCTTATTTTAATAAATTTAGAAACAAAAAAAAAAGAATTTTCAAAAAGGTATATATTATCCCTTTTAACGATTTGCTTTTGAATCGTTCTCTTTTGTATCTTTTTGGGGTAAGAAAGGAAGGATCTATGTTTATAATGTTGTTCTTTCTTTTTTAAAATTTATTTCTCCTTCATTTGTTTTCTTTTTTAAATGTATTTTTGTGGTAGCTTTGACTGTTTATTTGTTTTGTTCGGCGGCTATGAGGTTTTGTGGTATGATTCTCGACATCTGCAGTCCCTGGGTTGAGACCCGCTATAGGCGTTAAGAAGTTAAATCCTCGGATATGGCTCTTTACCCACATTCCCTGACCAAACTCAATGTGAAAAACTGACTGGCCTTTCAAATATATATATATATATATATATATATATATATATATATATATATATATATATATATATATATGGTATTGTTGTTGTTATTATTATTATTATTATTATTATTATTATTATTATTATTATTATTATTATTATTATTATTATTATTATTATTATTATTATTATTATTATTATTATTATTATTATTATTATTATTATTATTATTATTATTATTATTTTCAACAATCGATCTAATTCTATTTAGTGTGATCAGGGAGAGCGATTTTCTAATTGTATTAAGAAGAGTAATTGGTCTCAAATTCTTTGGAGGGCCTTTTGGTTTTCCTGGCTTTTGAATTGATATCAGCTCCCCTTTATTAATATCCAGGTTCTGGTGATGTTCAAACGTCTGATTGAAAATGTCCGCTATGTGTTTATCTAATTAGGGTTGTTCATATTTTAGAAGTTCAGCGCACACTCCATCTTCTCCCGGTGCTCTGTTGTTATTTAGACTTTTAAAAGCATTTCTCACTTCTCTTGGTGTAATAGGTTTAAATAGTGGTCGGGGATCTCTCTCAAATGAGCTGACGTGTGGCGTTTTGTTGTCTTGAAATGTTGTTTTATAGTATTCAAAAAGAACATTTGAAATGTCATTGGGGTTAATAATTAATTTTCCCGAGTCGTCCTCTATCTTTAGGTTTTCAAATGGTCTTTGGTTTATTAGTCTCACAGCTTTATACATTGCTTGATCGTTCACACTGAATAGAATTAGATCGATTGTTGAAAATCATTTGTCACATAGTCAAAGCGGATTCAGGACGGAGAGAAGTACTGCAGATGTTATTTGGACCCACAAATGGCTTGCTGCCAAAACCTTGTCAGAAAAAGTAGAAATAGTTATAACTGGAATAGATATGTCTGCCGCCTTCGATACTATCAATCGCCAATCCCTGTTAAACATTTTGAAAGGAATAGTTACGGAAGATGAAGTTAGATTAATCAGATTCCTTATAAGTGAAACCTGGATAACTACCAAAATAATCGGTGCCTCAGAGAATAAATCATTCCTTGGCAACATCGGTACACCACAAGGAGACAGCCTAAGCCCTGTTTTATTTATCATTTACCTAGAAAATGCTTTAAAAGATGTGCGTAAATCTACCCAGTCACGTTTTGAAAACAAACTGCCCATAGAAATTGCAAATGCAGACGACATTGACTTTATTGGCCTGAAACAAGTCAATGTAAATGACATCCAAAGAGCCTTACAAAATCACCAACTGTATGTAAATAGTGACAAAACAGACGTAACATTATTGTCAAGTAAGAAAGATGGATGGAGAGCCACGAAAAAAGTAGGATCATTAATAGGAGATAGGGAAGATGTAGAAAGAAGAAAAAGTTTATCGACGGCTGCACTGAATAAATTATTACATATATGGATTAGAAAAGATAAAATCAAATTAAATACTAAAATCAAATTATACACAACCCTTGTAAAAATCCGTGCTCATATACAATTCCGGAACATGGGCACTGACTGGAGCCGAAGAGCAAAGATTAGACAGATTCCATTGAAAACAACTGAGAAGAGTCCTGAATATTATACGATACCCCACAAAAATAAGCAATAAAATACTGTATGAAAAATGTAATGAAAGACCCTTATCCATTCAAATCCTGGAGGCAAGATGTCGGCTTCTTTGGCATATACTCAGAAGAGATGAAAATATACCAGCTAATAAAGCCATGAATATGTTTTTCACCTCATCTGGACACAAGAAATATCAAGGTAGACCACCCACGTCAATTTATACTGTCCTCAATCGAGACCTAAAACGCCTTCAAAATAATAAAGAATTAAAATCAAAGGAAGACCTTATGAACTTAGCATCCACAGTAAAAGACCTTGAACTGTGGAAAGAAATGACACAGATGATTAGAGAGGCAGTCGAGGCGTCCCGATCGGATGATTAGGAAGCGAAAGGCCTTAAGTCAGTAAATCAAGTCATTATTATTATTATTATTATTATTATTATTATTAATTATATTATATATTATTATTATATTATTATTATTATTATTATTATTATTATTATTATTATTATTATTATTATTATTATTATTATTATTATTATTATTATTATTATTATTATTATTATTGTTACTATTGTTATTATTATTATTATTATTATTATTATTATTATTATTATTATATTATTATTATTATTATTATTATTATTATTATTATTATTAATTGATGCTATTTGATAGGATAAAGAAGAAATACTTGATATAATTTGATTTAAAGTATATACAATTAAGGATGATATTAAAATATAATTTCTCACCTGGTCAGCATTTATGACGATCCTTTCAAGCTGACCGTAAAAATGGGCATTGTCCATCATCAACTTTACGACCTGGGCTCTCAAAGTGTCTGCCATTGAAGTCTCGTAGTTGGCGTCATTCCTCACAAACGGACATCCAAAATCGTCACGCCTGGCTTTTTGCAAATCGGGTGACAAGCACGTGACTAAACTTCGGAAGAGACACCGGCCATCCCCTGATACACGAATCACCCTTCCTGTGATGCTTCGATTCTGTTTTTCCGAGACAGATTGACTAGCAGAGTCGGACAAATGAAGCTTTGTATCGTTGGAGTTGTTAAATTCGCGTTCTGACATTCCGAAGGGAGCTCGGCTTGAGTATTTTTTAAAAGTGATTTGACGAGATATTCTATCACTCTGAGAACCTCTGTTGGATGTTTTTCTGTTGGCTGGAGCATTTTTCACTCCATTACATTTTTTCAAGATTTTTGTTGTTCTTGAGAGTTTCGGTGATATTTTGTCTGATATATCATTTGATTTGCGGTGGAGATGAATATTGATTTTAGGTGTGTTTTTCACGGGTTTCTTAGTATTTCCTTGCTGTATGCTTTTCTTTTTCATAGTGGGAGATGATGATCTATTTTTGATCTCTAGGTGGAACCAATTTTGACCAAAACCATTAGCAGGTCGGCAAAACAGTTGATCTTTTACACGGGCCACTTCGGCTGGACTCGCCAAAATAACTGCATGCTGCTCTATTCTTGGATTGTCTCCAGGTATGCACAACCACCGAACTTCAATTTTATCATGCGTCTTAGGACTAATACTCTTCTTTATATTTTTACTAATTGGAGATTTCTTGCTAACCTTGCACTTTTCACTGTTGTGAATCTTCGAATCAAGATTGGATTTATCGCTGTATTTTGTTTTGCCACCCTTCCATGACCTTTCAGTAGACACTGCTTTTCTTTGGCTATTTTGAATTTTCCCAGTAGTTGGGAGTTTGCTCTTTTTCGGACCTTGGTTTGCTGTACGATATTTTGAGGCATGTTTAGAACTATCGCATATCTCAGAACGTTCATCCCTTTCTGGTATTTTAGACACCGTGAATCTGTCATGTATCGGAGACTTTTTACACTTCTTAGCCATACGAACCTGAGTGGATCGATCAGAAAATTGAGACATTTCATCAGTCTGGGTTCTCTTATTGAATTGAATCATATCTCCGATCTGGGAATCATGATCGGTTGTGAATCTGTGACTTGGATAGGAACGACTATATACCTGCGACTGATCATCAACCTCAGATATATTTACTCTCTGAGAATTATATGTCATCTGATCTCTGTTACTTTTCTTAGACTTTTCATCCATCGATATTGGATCACTATTGTTGACCTGGACGCCAATCTCGACCCCATCGACAACCGGCGATAGTGAAACCACTTTGCCCCGTTCTTCAATTTGATATCTATCAGGCTTTGATGGTATTTTGTCTATTATTGCCTGTTCACATGCCTCAGATTCATCTTTCCCCCTAGATGACCAGTCTACAAGACACTTACTACTACTGGGAGATTTTCCACTCATCTTAGACTTATCATATGCCTTAGATCGTTCACTAAGCTGAGATCTTTCACGTGTTCGAGATCTGTCATCAATGTGGGATTTATCTACACCGAGTGATCGTTCATCTATTTCAGATTTTTTAAACATTTCAAGTTTGTCGTATTTGATTGATCCCTCCTTCTTCATATGTCCATCCATTCGAGATGTTTCATGTAGTTTAGAGTCATCATGAGTCTGGGACGTACCGTTTATAGAAGAACTCTCATATTCCTTATCTCTCAAATCCAGCATGGAACTTCCAATGCTAGGAAATTTCCAAATTTTCTGAACTCGTTCATCCGTATACGATGTAAGACCTTTCTGGGTTTTCAGTGGCAACGATTCAGGAATAGATCGTTTGGGCGCTTTTGCAAAATCTACATCGGATTGATCAATCATCAGGAAATGGCGGGACTCTCGAGATCCTTCGTTCACTTGAAACCTGTCATCCTTATTAGGTTCCCCGTTGCAAGGCCCATCACTGAAATAAGAATAGTCTTGGTGTTTGTCATCCAAGTAATCACCTTCAACTAACGCGGACTCACCCTCCATTTTAGACCCAGTATCTGATTGAGATCTTCTTTCACTTGCACCAGTTAGATAAGATAGATCCGCAGTACGAGTCTCATCTTCTGCATGCGATCCATCCCCCATCTGACGCTTTTCAACAAAGTAAGATCTCTTATCTTGAGATTCAATTTCGTCTATTAAGCTTTGGTCCTTTATTTGAGACCCGTGTTTTGTAAAATATTTTTCTACTAATTGGGATCTATCATTTGTATGTAATTGTTCAATCTCTTGATATCGTTGATGCATTAGGGAACTATTGCAGGTAAAATCCATACCACTCATTTCACATCTATCTCCCATCTGTGGTCCTTCACCATTATGAGATTTTTGGTCAGCACAGTTTTCGTCTAGTTGTGTTTCGAAAATATTTTGAAAAAGTAACTTAACGTTTGTATAAATACTAATGTTGCGGGATGTTTCGAAATTGGATAAATTTTGGTTAGTATTTTTACAAGTTAAATCCGGCACAACTTGAAGGATTTTTTCATTTCGAGTTCTAGTATCGGGAACCGCATAGTGTTTAGTATCAAATATAATTGGTGACCCCGGCCTTGTCGATGAGAATACACCTCCAGTACTTCCTCTCGGTAAAGAAAAATGTTGACATTTGTTTACGACGTGGTCAATACCGGCATTCATTCTGCGCAATGATTTTCGATCGGAGGAAGGATATCTACACCCATATACCTTCATCAGTGTTATGGCCCATAATGCTTGTTTTAAAATAAAATACGGTATTTTGATTCATTGATGGAGAACATTCTTAAGATTGAGACTTTAATCATTTTTCATTATCATATTCAGAATAAACAATTACCTCTTTATCGTTACTTAATTATTCGTTTCTTTTCTGATAATCGGATAATAATGATGTCTGTTGATAATTGATAATAATGTTTGATTCATAAGAAGAAAAATAATGAATGATCTATCACATTTGTTTTGA
This sequence comes from Berghia stephanieae, assembly GCF_034508935.2. Classification (NCBI taxonomy): domain Eukaryota; kingdom Metazoa; phylum Mollusca; class Gastropoda; order Nudibranchia; family Aeolidiidae; genus Berghia; species Berghia stephanieae. The sequence goes on from NC_088363.1 coordinate 40,863,696, forward strand.
TGGAAAATTCTAAAGTGGATTGAAACGATGGCTTTTAATGTTTTGGTATCTTTGGTTTTAATCCGAAATGGCGTGTCTAATTGTGCAAATAAATTTGTGCCGAAATAGAACAAACAAATTTCCGATTTTAAAAATGCGAAATGATTTTGTTAGATATTCTTATCTATTTGTGTTTTTGGGGATTTAACGTGTGTGTGTGTGTGTGTGTGTGTGTGTGTGTTGTTGTTGTTGTTGTTGTTGTTGTTGTTGTTGTTGTCTTGCATTAAAAAAAAGATAATAACTTCATTTTCGTGAAAAAGTCGATGATCCAAGTTAAGCATAGCAAACCTGTCATTTGAATAAAGTTCAGTTACCTCTTTAAATTCACCGTCTTTTATATGATGAGGCAACTTTCAAATCCTGCAAAGCCACATCTTGATGAAAGAAAAGTGAGTTAACAATGAAGCAATTAAATGGACGGCTATTTTCTATTAGGCAAAAAAAGACAAGTATTATCCTCTTTAACTAAATAAACGACAGAAAAGTTAGTGGATCATGCAACTATGTTGATAATAACAAAATCTAAAGTGAGTAGAGATGTACCAGAGGACCATAGAGAATGAAAACTTATCGGCGATGTGGAGTTGAACCCATGACCCGACTATTACGGTACCTAAGCCCTGCCACGAGAGGAACGCTCTACAATCGACACCAAAAGGAGTTATAATAATGATGTCATAAAGTCAACACATAAACACAACAGCAGCTGACGTTTCCAGTTTCCCCTTTGTCAACAAACACAATGAATTAAATACTAAACATAATTCATCGTGTTTTGTGGACAAATGGGTAACTCGAAACATCCATATTATGTCTTCGTAAAGTGAATTGACGCTCATATTCTATTTATTTTATATTATTGCCTCTAATTATTGTTATATAAAACTGGTATAGCCTATTACATGCGTGTGTTCACAGCTGCCTGTGAAACTAGTTCTTTATCGACGTAATTATACATATTTGTGCAGGTCTGATAACCAAAGTGATACTTTAATGCTAGAATCTGTGTGCTGTTAAAAAAAAAAAAAGTAATAAACAAAAATGAATAAAACAGCTTCAAAAAAACAGAACAAAATCCCAAACACGGAAGGTTTCAGGCTCAAACCCCTTCTTCAGCCAAAAAAAACACCATAAAAACATAAATACAATGTAATTTATTAACATACATATAAATACACTGTTTTATGTTTTTATTGTTTTTTGTTGTTGGCTAAAGAAGGTTACTGAGCCCGAAACGTTTCGTGTTTGGTATTTTGATCTTTTTTTTTAAGGTTGTTATATTCATTTTTGTTTATTACTTTTTAAGGTCTGATAACCGAACGCAATTATAGCCTTGATTTAACATTGTTGTATGTATTGAAGACTATTTTGCGTTGGTTTGAGTGTATTTCAATGACAAGAATGAGTCCATTACAATTTGGATTATCAGACCAGCAAATAAGCACTTTGATCTGTACGTATCAATAAACTGGTGATAGAGACATCAATTGCTTGTGACCCTTTGGATAGGACGTAAGTCTATAGCAAAGTAGGTACTTTCATTCAGATCTAACACTACCAGGTACCAAACAACTGTTGGGTGGACAGACAGGTTGGTCAGAGAAAATGTCTTAACTTCACCAGGTATTACGTCGGTCGCATCGCGTCAAACTTATCCCGAGGTTCATATATGTTTTTACAATAAATTCTATTTTCAACGCCATAATCACTTCGACTTAATTTATGATTAACAAGAATAGTGTAAATTGATAAAAATGCACCGCACGTCTAACCGGTTAATATGCGTACTCTGGAAAAACATGTATTTAAAAATTTGGTCAGAAAACTGGTCCTTTAAATATCGATCGAATTTAATTACCCTCGTCTTGACAAACACTCTCAAACCTGAGACTTCGCGAAGTCCCATACTTGAGAGTTTTTGTCGAGATTAGGATCATCTAAATCAATCGATATAATTTGAAGGACGAGTTTTCTGGCTAAATTTTTAAATACGTGTTTTTCCAGAGTACGGCTGTTGACCGGTTAATCAATATGAAATCTTACCTTCTTCTTCGATGTTCTTTTCAATTGAGAGTTGACAGATGGAGATATTGCAATCACTTTCCCAGCACGTAGTTTTGCTCTGTGAAAACCTTTTTCTTTATTATATCGATTCTTAACTTATTTCTGCGTCATTTGCGGCTGAAAAGATTGTATTCACCACCGCGTTTATGATCAACATCTATTATTCTTCTGTGAGCTTTTGTGAAAAACACGTTAGAAGATCCGGGCCATTGGAAAGAAAAGAGCGTTCATTAGATGAAAAAAATAGTAGTCCGTCATAGCCATTAGGCCCGTGTAGTCGGAGTTTATCTCGGTTTTTACAGCTCGAAATGGATAGTAGCAATTGCTTGTTACCCTTTGGGTAAGACTCGAGTCTATCCAAGTGCTTCCGTCGGATCTAACACAACCAGCCACTCAATGACTGCTAGGTAGACAAGAAAGTCAGAGAAAATATTTCAACTTCACCCTGTATCGATCTCATTCGGATTGCGTGTGAAGTTAGTGCTCTACCTACTGAGCTATCGGGATAACCAGAGAGTTAATTTCTTTCATTTAATATTAATTTAATACCTCTGTGGTCATCGATACTAGTACACGATAAGACGATCGATTTTTTTAGAATCTTGAAAATACATTCGTGTACATAATGGCAATCTTCTGAAAATCGTCAAATATGTATTAGGACAAACCACCATCTAAACTAAAGACCACAAAAAGGAGCGCTGCAATGGGTTACCCCACTCCTAAGTAAACGAGCATATTCAGCCCTATTTTCCAAAGTTCAATTTGATTAGTAAATAGGAAACAAAAGTTTAATGTCAAAAACGTGACCTTTTATATAGTGCAATATCCACTAAATGTGCTCAAAGTGCTTTGCAAAGAGTCTCTTACCAACAGCAAAAGGTAACATGTAGAACGAGACATGACGCCTGTTAGGCGATATTACAATTTTTTTCCTACAGGACAACGCTGTTAACGACCGGGTACTCATGTTACACCTGAGTACGGTGAGAGAATGTGAGTAAAGAGCCTTTTCCAATTACCGGAGGAAAGGCTCGAACTCGGGAACTTCCAATCCGAAAGTGAGTTTCCTACCACAAAACCACATAACCGCACTGGTTCCCATCACATCAGAAGAGTAAAGCCACTCTCACAAAGGATTGGATACATACCTTGTGTAATTGATCTTATGGTTTCCGAGTTATGGCATCTTATTTTCTGGTCTAAATATAGCATCTGATGGACGTCAAGAAAGATCATCCATCCTCGCTCTTTAACGACCCATAATCTTTAGAATCTGATATACATCCTGCTACTACAATAATTATGCTACCTTGTAATTCAATATGTAACTAACTCACTATTAGTCCTCGGAAGGACAAGTTGAATGCACACTTCCAGGGATTTTGGAACCGGAAAGAAGAATGTTTGGCTACATGAATTTGCTTCCCTATAGGATTCAATAGTCGTAACATCACTTCCTTTCTAATGACCCATGGTAACTTAGCAACACTGGCTCTAAACTATCGGAACAATGGCGGACGCCCGTATGAATATTTCTCCGGCGAGCATAAAGGGTATCCAGAGGGGAAAAAAACACATACATTTGATCATGTTTTGACTTTTACACATTCTGATCACAAGGCATATGAAACGTTCTAGCCAGCATGAAAAATAAAAAGGAATGATTTTCTTTGTTTAGAACCAAGATGGCCGCCGTTGCCGGGAGGCGTGACATCAGACTGTTGAATCGTATTACGGGCTTGTTTTAATATTGTTTGAATAGATACAATTTAGGATGGGATTGAAAATATTCCGATTACAACAATAAGACCGTAACCACTTGGGCTATCGGACCTGCGAGACACTAATCTAAGTAACTCTTCTCTAAATTAATTGTTATTTTTAAAATAAATTATGTTATATCCCCTGACAATGAGCTTTTATCTTGTACAATATCCACTAAACGTATTCATAGCGCCTTACAAGACTGGGGACACCCTGTAAAGATCTTTGAGTACGTACAGTGATATTGCACTGTATAAATGCTCTAAAATGCTCTAGTTTAGGAATGAATTTACATTAGACGACAGATTCCTGTGTAAGGTGATATTACAATTTATACTTTTTCGACGCTGTTAGAAAAAATAATAAATTGAAACAAAACAACTGCATATATCCATTAAACGTGCACAAAGCGCTTTGCAAGGGGTCCCTGAACAACAGCAACATTTAACATGTCGTAGGACGAGACATGACGCCTGTTAGGCGATATTACAATATTTTTCGAACAGAGACAACACTGTTAACGACCAGGTACTCATTTTACACTTTAGTACGGTAAGAGAATGTGAGTATAGAGGACTCAAGGACTCAACTATGCCGAACCCATGACCTTCCGATCCGAAAGTGAGTGTCATACCACAACCACATAGCCGCAGTTAGGGGTCAGGTATTCATTTTACACAGGAGTACGGTGAGAAAATGAGAGTAGAGAGCCTTTTATAGGGACTAAATTTTGCGCCTCTCAAAGCGGAGCTCAACCCTTGGACCAATCAGTCCAAATGCGAGTGTCAGATCACATGACTGCAAAGCCTCATTGTAATATTTCATCTCTCTCTCTCTCTCTCTCTCTCTCTCTCTCTCTCTCTCTCTCTCTCTCTCTCTCTCTCTCTCTCTCTCTCTCTCTCCCTCTCTCTCTCTCTCTCTCTCTCTCTCTCTCTCTCCTCTGAATATGAAGATGATCTAATGCAATAGATACATAGCTACCCTATTAGTGCATGATAAATATAAATAGTAATAGATATGAACATGTATATATAGCATTTCCACATATTTTCCATACTCAATGCGCTTCACAGTATGTCATTTATTCCACCAGCATGCAAATACGGCGACATATTTCCATTTCATACAGTACCAGTCGCCTTTTAGACGTCATTTTTATACTAACGCTCTTACAATATCCGTCACTGCCTATGGTACGGTGCACATCCACACTCGATTCGAGTGGGGTAAAGTGTGATGACTGCCTTACCAACCAGGGACTTAACGTCGGGATCAGATCTTTTCCACTATCATTGTCACTTATCGGGCCACTGACCACGACTAACATTACTTGACGTTTGTGGCAAGGCAAGAGACACCACCAGACCACTGAGCCACCGAGATCCACGACATTATGGATAGAGAATAATTAGTGGATGTGTGGAAAATGCCTTTCCTTGGGCATTAGTCTACCTTCGAGGTTTCTAACCCCAGGATCGAATCACCAAAATTAATCTTGGTCATTTTCTAAGTCCAAGAAAGCTATCACAAATACACGCCCAGCACCGACTGTAGCAAGAATAAACGATTATTTCATTTCTTCCTATTTATTAAATGAGTTATTTTTGTCGTGCCCCATCACACTAAGAGCTTGCGAGTATGTGTTATTGCACGATAAAAATATAAAGACTTTACTGAATACAAATGGAAAGAGTACGTTTATTCCACCCCTCCATGTATGATATAAATATTAGACATTTCGTGACCAATTGTATGGTAGTAGTTCTTTTCTTCGCCATAATTTGTAATTTTCTCCATCTGCTTGAATGACAATTTGACCCAAAACTAAAAACGTTGGATTTGTATTCTGCAATCGTTGAAAAAACCGTTTATTCAACGTGTTCAAAGCATTATTCAATGATTACTTATTTACTAAGAAATTATAGGGTTTTCCAATGGGAGGGTGGAATAATATACGATTCTTACACTCTTGCTTTTTGGAATTCCGGACGTGTTCCCAACGTTTGCACGAGCTTGCGAGTGCGCGTTGGGAACCTTGTTCGAATTCCAAAACGCAAGTGTGTAAGAAATCTTTTTTTTTCTACCCCTCAATCGATTCCGAGTTCGTCACTCTGAGTAAAAGACATTTTCAAAAATATTTAAATTCTAATTCTTTTTTTCAGAAACATAATTTTAGTGATAATATATACCGTTTAATATTCTGACGTCACAAATTATTATTGTAAACATGATATCATTACGTGTTTCTATTTAGGGAATGGTTGGAATAAAAATCATTCTTTACTGAATAGATTGTATTATTTAGTGACTCACCATTATCTTGAAATCTTTCAAAAAATGTCCTGAGAATTTAAAAAAACTATCCGCTTAACCTGTTAAATGTCGTCCTTAAAGATTTGGCCAGAAAACTCGTCCTTCAAATATCGATTTGTTTAAATGACTCCGGGAAGTCCCAGGTTGGAATAATTTTTGCCAAGATGAGGTTCATTTAAATTGATCGGTATTTAAAAGATTAATTTTCTGGTCAAAATTTTTAATACGCGTTTTTTTCCAGAGTACGGCAGTTAACTGGTAATTATTTTTTTAAAAATAGATATATCTGTCAATTAAACTACGCACCCAAGGCAATGTGTTAGAAAACCTACAAACATTGATGTGAATCTACCGAGATAAGAATTGTGTTGGCGTCATTCTACACACCTTTGGAGTTGCTGTGTTCTGATAAGGAATCGATGTGTTCGTATCATGATTCCAGTGCAATAGACACATTCTTATCTATTAATCATCATCATTATCATCTTGATCATCATCACCATCACCACCACCACCACCACCACCACCACCACCATCATCATCATCATCATCATCATCATCATCATCATAATCATCATCATCGTCAGCATTAACAACATCATTATCATCATCACCATCATCATCATCATCATCATCATCATCATCATCAACATCATCATCATCATCATCATCATCATCATAATCATCATCATCGTCAGCATTAACAACATCATTATCATCATCACCATCATCATCATCATCATCATCATCAACATCATCATCATCATCATCATCATCATCATCGTCAGCATTAACAACATCATTATCATCATCACCATCATCATCATCATCATCATCATCATCATCATCATCATCATCATCATCATCATCATCATCAACATCATCATCATCATCATCATCATCATCATCGTCAGCATTAACAACATCATTATCATCATCACCAACATCATCATCATCATCATCATCGTCGTCGTCGTCGTCGTCATCAACGCTATCATCATCATCATCATCATCATCATCATCATCATCACCATTCAACATGATCCTGCAAGATTGGGTCACGATTGCTGAGCTGGTCAAGCACTCTCCTCACAACCAAAGGAACCGGTATCAATATTTTGAATTGTGTCACTCCTCAAGGTCCTAAGTTCATTTCATATGCGGAGACTCTTATGCCATCCAGTGATATATTAACTTGATATAATATGAACACACAATTACAAAATTGACTTTTGCCAAAATCCCGATTTCAAGACCCGCCTTTCCCCTTAAATAACCATCAAATCAAGAGAGAGGTAAAGGGGGGGGGGGGGGGGGGCAGGGCTGGTTATGAGAAAAGCTTAAAATCGAATGCTAAGCATCCCGGGCACAACACTGTTCTAACATGATTGGTCATATTTTAGTCACACCTGCGATGCAGTCCTATATATTATTGTTTTAAAAAGAAAAGATTACAACGCGGGTGTAACCAAAATAGAATATAATTTGCTTCGTGTCTGATGTATATTTTTATCAGAAGTAGGATGTAAAAGATGCGAGCTTTTATGTAGGACATAAGCCACTTAATGTGATCAAGATGCTTTACAGAGGGGTATCAAACTAGCAGCAACAGTGGACATGTAGGACGAGACTTTACGCCTATAAGGCGCACTTCCATTTTATGTTTTGATAGAAACAACGCTTTGACCGGCCATGTACTCATTTTACACCTGAGTATATTGAGAATGTGGGCAAAAAGCTTTTTTTCCTCCGAGCACTCAACTTTGCGCCATCACAGTGGGACCCGAACCTGGGATCTATAGATCGGAAGTTTAGTGTCATAACACACAAGCCATAAACCCCCGCGAAACACTTTTCGTGGTACAAGCGGTTATGTGGTCTAGTAGTATAACAGTCGCCTTCGGATCAGAGGGTCCTGGTTTCGAATCATGCTCTGAGCAGCGTGTAGTTATTATTATTATTATTATTATTATTATTATTATTATTATTATTATTATTATTATTATTATTATTATTATTATTATTATTATTATTATTATTTTCATTATTGATATTTTTTATTGTTATTATTATTATTATTATTATTATTATTATTATTATTATTATTATTATTATTATTATTATTATTATTATTATTATTATTATTATTATTATTATTATTATTATTATTATTATTATTATTATTATTATTATTATAAAACTACTATTATTGAAAATACAATAATATAAAGACATTTTTGTTTGGGTAAAATAAATATAAATATTCCCTCATAATGATAAATCAATCATACATTTCCCCTTCTTAGCAAAATATTCCAAGTTTGGACAGTCATTTGTAAATATACAACCATGGGTGTGGGTCTGTGTTGGGAGGCCAAATTTTCCTCGCCCTAAACGGTGTTCTTGTAATTTTTTTAAAAAAGGATTTTGAACGATTCAGACTGATTTTTATGAATCTTAACCATAACAGTGCGGTTATGTGGTCTTGTGGTATGACACTCGCTTTCGGATCGGCAGGTTCTAGGTTCGAGCTTCGCTTGACGCATAGTTGAGTCCTTGAAAAAGGCTCTTTACTCACATTCTCTCACCGCACTCGGGTGTAGAAATGAGCAGCTGCCGTTAACAGCGTTGTCTATGTCCGAAAAAAAAACTGTAGTATCGCCTAACAAGCGTCATGTCCTCCATGTTAAGTGTTGCTGTTGGCCAGGGACTCCCACTTTGAGCACGTTTAGTGGATATTGCGCTATATACATGCTCTAGTTTAAATGGTCTAGTTTATGTGGTCTTGTGGTATGGCACTCGCTTTCGGATCAACAGGTCCTAGGTTCGAGCTTCGCTTGACGCATAGTTGAGTCCTTGAAAAAGGCTCTTTACTCACATTCTCTCACCGCACTCAGGTGTAAAAATGAGCATCTGGCCGTTAACAGCGTTGTCTCTGTCGGGAAAAAAAAGATGTAATATCGCCTAACAGGCTTCATATCTCGCTCTACATGTTAAGTCTTGCTGTCGGCCAGGGACCCCTTGTAAAGTGCTTTGGTGACGTTGAGTGAATATTGCGTTATAGAATAGCTCAAGTTTAGTAATAACCCGAGGGGAGCGATGTGGCTAAGTGGTCAAGGCATTGCATTGTGATCTAGAAAGTGAACAGATTGGATTAGCTTTAAGGGGGACTGGAACCTGGGGCCTTCCGGGCCACAGCGCAATGCCTTAACCACTCGGCTTTTATAAAGCTGTGAATAAAACAAAGCCCACATTGCAATTAAACTGTTTGGGGTTTTTATTTCATAAAATAACAAAAGAGTTACACATATCTATCACTTGTGCTTAATAACATAGAATCTCTATTATTAGACTATATCAAGTAATAAACAATTATGAATATAATAGCTTCAAAAAAGAACAAAATACCAAACACGAAACGTTTCGGACTCAAAACCCTTCTTCAGCAAACAACAAAAAAACAATAAAGACATAAATACATTACCAAATAGTCCTCTAGCTGGAATTTAGTAATGTATTTATGTTTGAAGAAGAGTTTTAAGCCCGAATGAAACGTTCCGTGTTTGGTACTTTGTTCTTTTTTTAAGCTGTTATATTTATTTTTGTTTATTACTTTTTACGGTCCATAGCTTATGGCAGCCTAATATCTCTATTACTAGACTATTGCAATTCTAAATCTTGTAACTTTACATTAAAAAATAGCCGTGAATCTGCAAGTATGTACAGACCTGCCTAATTGAAAATCTAAAAATTCATAATTTTTGGGATATAAAGATTGTAGTCGCTAATCCTAACAGGATTAAATAACTCTTCAAAATCCTTAAAATCATTTAGTCTGGCATCAACTTTCATTTTCAATAAGGTTTTAAGATTTCGAAATGCTCATGAAGTTCTGAAATTGGAGCTAAAATTTCGTAATTTTACGAATTTTTCATAATAGTAGGCAGGTATGCAAGTGTACACACACCGACGTTTACTTATTTGCAGCTCTGGTAACCCAAATTGTTATGAGTCCATCGTTGTAATGGGACTACGCATGCCTATGACTGCGTTACACTATGATCAGATCTGCTTATTGTGCATCTAGATACACACCATCTCGCTGTTTGACCTTGTTCTAGTTGTGCATCTAGATAAACACCATTTTGTTTAGCATTTTGTTATTTTGAGAGATCCCTTGGAGTGTATCCCAAAGGAAATTGAAAAGAGACTTTAAACTTTTAAAGCCTTGAATCTGTCTTCGTGGAATATAAATGCAATGACCAGATGGTGAATCCAAAAAAAAAGTAATAAAATTGGTCTCACAGAAACATAAACACATACGCACACAGATCGTATTCTTTTCAACGATTGGCCTGTTACAGTTAAAAGATAAATGCATTTCTTTCTCCTCATTTAAAAGAGAGGGGGGAAAACCCATGAATCAATACGCTCGAATAAGATAACCACTGAAAGTAGACATGTAACCATACATCTCTTCAAAGGTTTGTGTTCCCGCGACGGTCACAACCTTAACTGTGTTTCCAGATTTCAACACAATTAAATGACTCAATGAGTTTTGATCCTGGTATCCATCACCGATGTGCCTATCGTTGTTAGTGCGCAGAATGGCTCTAGGAACGTCGTTTACATTGAGCGAAACTTCAGTATAGCACGTTGATCGTTTACACCAAGTTCCTATAGTTAAGTGAAAGCTGTAAAGGCCTGAAAACGGAGCGGTAAATACACCACTTTTCTCATCATAACCTTCACCCTGTCTCATGATAACCTCATCAAAAATTATGAGCATTTTGGGACCGAGACTCCTTCGAAGAGTACTAGCGTTTGCCCGCGGCTTGGCCAAGAAAGAAGATTTCTTGTTAAGTTTGAGTTGAAGATCGTGTATTATTTGTGTTTGTTGGATGTTAACAGTTTCTACATTATCCAAACGGCGGACGAGCGAGACAACAGCGGTCTCTAAAGAGTCTTTGTTTCCTACATCTAACATTTTTACATTAAGACTTGAAGAATTTCTCTCTTGACTTAGAAGCCCTACTTTATCTATGTAAGACACAATGCATGTGTAATTTCCCGAGTCTTCAAATTTTGGTTTTGTCAAAGTCAAATTAAGGTAGATTGCGCTGACATTGTTATTGGCTAAAAGTTGACCTTCGGCATGAAAACGCTTGGCCACCTCATTACTTGTGAATGTAATTTTTGAGCCAGTTCTCATGGTTGCGATTAGCTGATGGCCATTTTTGATAATGTTGACGACTAACACCTCATTGTCATTATAACCGACATTACAGGAAAAATGAACATTTTTATCGATTATCTCTGAGCAAACTTCAGGATCGATAACCATAATCGTTGTTGCTGCACGTTTAAGGATTGTAGCAGATGTTGTAGCTGGTCCAGATGTTACAAATAAGGAAGTTGATGATGTCACTGAAGTTTTTGGTGCAATTGTAGTTGTAGCTGTTGCGTGATTACTACATCTCATAGTACTTTTTGTCACAGATATATCATCAATGGCAACAAGTGATTTTGAGGTAATTTTTCCACTTTGAAATGCAAGAAAAGACTTCTCTCCAACACACGAGTAAAACCTCGCAGTTTGCCAGGCGCCTTGAGTGTCAGTTTTCACTTTTCCTATCAGCTTAGCACTCCCGTTTTTAAATTCATTATAGACATTTATTTGTGGGATATAGTTACCATCACTGAAAGTTGCAAAACGAAATTCTATGCAAACAGATTTGACGCTTGGGTCGATTATGAATCCGTTCACTCGAGCCATTGATCCAACAGCCGCGCTACTGTTTGCGACATCAAGGTAGATAAAATTTCCCGTATTGTTCTGTAATCTTGGGGGTTTCCAATCGTGTTCTATCTTGACGTGAGAATCTATTACCACTTTACTACCCCATTCCCAACGAACACCCTTGATGAAATCTAGAGGCTCACTAATGAAGCTTCCGCAATAACCATTGTCGAAATCACAGGATGGAAGACCTGGGCTTTTTATGTTAGAGCACGACCAATGCCTATCATTGGGGCTGTCACGAGATTGTGATGAAGGCACTTGGAGTACAACAGTTACTAATCCGATATAGCAGGATATCAATGAAGTCAACGTGAAATATGAAGTCATCTTAGCTCTTCTGATTTGTTTATCTGTTGATAAATGGCAAGCATATCAATTTCTTTTTTTTTTTTTTAATTGGGTTGGGAGTTACTATTAGTGTTCCGAACAGCCCATTTTAATATTTTGCCAATGAGCACAGAACGCTACTGGCAAATATAAAAATCATAAAACGATATAGATTAATATACGAGTAATTTTCAAATCGTTTTTATCGAAGAAGAAGAAGAAGAAGAAGAAGAAGAAGAAGAAGAAGAAGAAGAAGAAGAAGGAGGATGATGATGATGATGATGATGATGATGATGATGGTGATGATGATGATGATGATGATGATGATGATGATGATGATGATGATGATATTATCTTGTATGGCTATATGGTCTTGTGGTATGACACACGCCATTGGACCGGTAGGTCCCAATATCGAATCCCTGTCAGATCGGCGTAAAGTTGAGTCGTTGGAAAATGCTTTTTACTTACATTACCTTCACTCATCTTACTCGGGAACAAAATGAGTATCTGGCCATTAAAAGCGTTGTCCCTGTGAGAAAAAAAATTGTAACATCTCCGTAAAGGTGTTATATCTCAACCTTCATGATAAGTACATGTACTACCCTTGTAAAGGGCTTCCAGCAAGTCTAGTGTACATTGCACAAAGACGTTCCTATGCATTTTTGATATTGCACTATAAATAACAACTCGTGTTCTCCTTTTTGTTATAAAACATGGATATTTTCTCTGTCACCAAACAACAATAAAACAAAAAAAAACAAAAAAACAAACAAGCAAAAAAAAACAAAAAAAAAAACCCAAGAAAAAACCCGTTCATTTACTTCATCTTGATTGCTTGTGACTCACGTTTAAATTTCATTTATATATATTATATATATATATATATATATATATATATATATATATTATATATATATATATATATTATACATGGGGCAGCGCAGTTCAGCGGTACGGTCTTTGCTTCGTACCCAAAAGGTACTGAGTTCGACTACCCGCCTCGTTGTGTGGCCTTGAGCAAGTCACCTCGCCCTAGTTCACTTTGCGGCGCTGCAATTTCGGCATACGCCTGGGTTATTCCGGTCTTCCCTTGGAATAGACCCTAAAGACAAAATTCCCCTTGGGATAAATAAAGGGAATTATATATATATATAATATATATATATATATATATATATATATATATATATATATATATATATAAACAGAAAAACAATGCATTCTGGATAACAATATTCAGTAAAATAAACTATGCACCACAGTGTTAAGTTTTTATAGCTATAACTATAACCAAAAACAAAATAATTATTTAAATGTGATGTACAAAAGAAATAAGCATGAGACAAATGCTGACTGGATCGTATCAAATGTGACAATTTTCCTATGGTTAAAAAAAAAACAAGAAAAAACTTGAGCTTTTATATTGCGCAATATCCACTATGCGCGCTCAAAGCGTTTTACAAAGGGTCCCTAAGCAACAGCAGCATGTAAAATGTAGAATGAGACATGATGCCTGTTCGGCGATATTACATTTTTTTCCCCACAAGATATATATAATATATATATATATATATAATATATATATATATATATATATATATACATATATATATATATATATATATATATATATATATATATATATATATATAAATCCTCTTATTCTCCGCATAAGGGTCCATTTAAAGGGATGTTTGGAATAACCCAGGGATCAGCACAGTGCACTGCGGCAAACTGAGCTAGGGAGAGAGGACTTGTTCGAGGCCACACAGTGCAACAGGTATTCGAACTCGCTACTTTTAAGGTACGCTGCAAAGCAAAGACCCTACCGCTGAACCACGATATGTACTCCATATCCGAAATGCTTTCATCAATATTACACAGAATATTACTTAGGTACTTACTAGAGGTTTTTAACACATTTGATGTACCTTTGAAAAAAGAGCTTAACTCATTCATAACACGATCAAATTAGAATTACCCGAACGATATAGCTTATCGATTTTAGGTATATGAATAAATGAGCTTATTGAGCTTTTATATAGTGCAATATCCACTAAACCTGCTTAAAGCGCTTTACAAAGGGTCCCTGACCAACAACAACTTGTAACATAAAGAACGAGACAAGACACCTGTTAGGCGATTATATATATATATATATATATATATATATATATATATATATATATATATATATATATATATATATATATATATTCCGACAGAGACAACTCTGTTAACGGCCAGGTACTCATTTTAAATCTGAGTAGGGCGAGAGAACGTGAGTAAAAGAGTCCTATCCAAGGACTCAACTATGCGTCGAGCGAGGCTCGAACCCAGGACCTTCCGATCCGAAAGCTAGTGCCATACCACTAGACCAAATCGCCGCAGAATGATGTGCGGCAATCTTAGAAACAGAAAATTTTAAACAAATAATTGAACATTTTTTTAAAGAGTCCACATCATAGCTTGTCGTATTTTCACTATGAGAGATAAATCTAAGAAAGTAAGCCTTTGTTTTAAAATCATTTACTGTACTTACTAAACATGGTTATACAGTACTTAAGTACTTACCAATAATATAGACAGCGGACAGCACAGCGTTCATCTAGTTCTAGTGTTTGCACATTATGTCTTTTATGGAGAATGAGAGACACGGATTTTTATCGGAAAGTCGACGCGGATGTGACCGAAATAGATTATGAAATGCGTCAAGTGGAAAAGCCGATTTCGTGATCTAACGCAGATTTTCACCAGCACAAGGATGTAAAATAATGTAAGTTTTTATATAGCGTATTATCCACTTTATGAACACACAGCGCTTTACAATGAGTATCAAACCAACAACAGCACCTAACTGTAAGGCGCTACCGATTTTCTTTTTACACCTGAATATAATGAGATAATCCGACTAAAAAGCCCGTTTTTTCATAGGAATAGGTCAGCTTTGAACCCTATTTTGGGACTCGGAACTTGAGACACATAGGTCTCGTGTCATAACCCCCTTCCTTCCCCCCCCCCCCCCCCCCCCCCCCCCCCCCCCCCCCTTTCCACACCACCAAGCAGCAGGATGCATTTTCGTTGCACATACCATTATCTATATCATCTAAAAAAATACTTTCAACGACAATAAAAAGCAAACTTATAAATCAACACTATCCATACCAACCATTTTCCGTATTTTCACCATAACGTCATAACCATCCAACCGACGTGCACTTATTTGCAGGTCTGATAATCCAATTCGTTATGGGCTCATTGTTGTAATGGAAATCTTTAAAAAATGACGCAAAATATTGTCCATTACAACAATGTTGAACTCGGTTGTCAGACCTGCATATATGTAAACATTGCATCCAACATAAAAATTGATTTTTTAAACTCCAACATCAACTCAAAAGGAATAAGTATGCACATGTTAGATTTAACATGATTTTGTTCAGCAAAAAATAAAATAAGGAATGCATACACACCAAAAATAAAAAAAAATATTTAAAAATCAGCAAAAATAAAAGAAAGAAAACAAAAAACAAAACAAACAAACAAACAAACAAAAATGTCGGACACACAGCATTAAGTTCCAATAGTTATAACCAAAAAAAAAAAAAATCATATTTTGTGACGTAAAATAGAAATATGATTTTTTTTTAAAAACTAGACTGTATCTTAACGAAAGTGACAATTTTCTTGTATATAATTGGTAGGAAGAGTGTCGTTTCAACCTGGTACAAAGACAAAAAGCCATATAGAAAAGTATATCAAATAAACTTGAGCTTTTGTATAGTGCAATATCCACTAAACGTGCTCAAAGCGCTTTACAAAGGGTCCCTGACCAACAGCAAGCAACACGTAACGTGAAGAACGAGACACAGTGCCTTTTAGGCGATATTTTCCTTTTTTTCGACAGAGACGAAGCTGTTAATGGCCAGGTACTCATTTTACACCCGAGTCCGTTGAGTAAAGAGCCTTTTCCGAGGACTCGAACTTAACGCCGTGCAAGGCTCGAACTCAGGACCTTCCGATCTGAAACCGAGTGTCATACCACACAGGACAAATTATAACAATGAAACATAGGAGACTATCTTGGTGCTTTACAATCTTATAAATTGTACGACAGAGTAACAGATTACATTTAATACAGCACTGATTGCATAGCTGGGTCTTTTCGATCTAGCGAAAGCATTTTGCGATAGACAAGCGTTCTATTCCAAAGGATAGTAAGCAATTGCTATTGTCCGTTTCACGCTACTATATAAACCGGGATAATAATTTCCGACTCCATGGGCCAAATTAATGGCTCTGAAGGACTACTTTTTGACTGTGTCTTAACGAATGTAACAATTTTCCTACCGTTGTTATGGAGAAAGTCGTCTCGTAGTTTTCAGTGGTAATAATATATATAGTAGACATTATAACTTCTTTTTAAAAATTACCAATTTGTGTTTAATCACATTTTAGTAATGCGTTAAACTCATTTATATATTACCTCTGGTAACAAAACTTTGCTTTCAAGAAGTTTATTCAATTAAAGATCAAGAATAATTGTCTGCGAAATGTTCGTAGTAGTAGTAGTAGGCAGGTCTGCTGTATCTTAAACGCCACTACCACATTATCTCATTCATCCGTAGTGTTTCATTCATCCTGTTTTGTTGATAAAGGGGAAACCCGAAACGTTCATTTGATCTGGGGTTTTTTTTGTAATTAAATTGAAGTTTACATTCAATTTCATATTATTATTTATTTCTTCGAGCTTCGAGCAGCAACATTTACACATTCATTAAGATGAATAATGAATTAATTATTCATCTTAACAACGCCACTGCCACATTATCTCATTCATCCGTAGTGTTTCATTCATCCTGTTTTGTTGATAAGTGGGAAACCCGAAACGTTCATTTGATCTGGGGTTTTTAAAAAAATTAGATTGAAGCTTACATTCAATTTCACATTATTATATATTTTTGCGAGCTTCGAGCAGCAACATTTACACATTCATTAAGATGAATAATGAAATAATTAATCATCTTAACAACGCCACTGACATTATCTCATTCATCCGTAGTGTTTCATTCATCCTGTTTTGTTGATAAAGGGGCTATTATTATTTACTTAATGAATGTGACAATTTTCGAACAGTTGGTATGAAGAAAGTCGTCTCACCCTGGTACAAAGATAGAAAGCTATAATATTATGGAAAGGGATAAAAATAACAGGAAAACAAAGGAGACAATGCGATCTTGTTTTGTTTGTTTTTAAGGGTTTTACGGCGCTTGCAACACATTTAGGTTATATCAACGCCAGTAAAAAAGGAAGAAAATGGGATAGCAAAAAGTTCTAGAATTACAATAAAGCATCCAAGAAAAGGGAAGACAAAGGGGAATTTGTTCAAATAAGAAACAGGTGTAGATTCCAAAAGCACACTATCAAAGTACTTAGTTTGAAATCACTAAGTCTCATCCAGACACAAGCACAGGTCCCCGCGAAGAGGAATACACTCAAATATTTTATAAATCATACATAATATAAAGAAACATAATGCAGTGCATAACAGAGAGATGATTTACAAGGGAAAAACTATCATCTCCCAAAACTCTAACTAAACATTTGACTGTTTCCCTCCCAGCCAGGGTTTCCGGCCAGGGCCTGGACAAAACCAAGTAATCCCATTCCAAGGCAAAGACAGAAAGCATGTTGGAAAACAAATATAGGTGGGTAGAAGACAGTCAGTACCTCCCTGCCCACTATGAGAGGTAAGGAACCCCACCCAGCAATGCGATCTTGGCTCCTTTCCAATGTTAAATATCATTCAATCCAATCCAGTCCAAAATAGTTGCAGCTTCATGTGATAAGATTGACGCAACTAGGTATGGTGGGGTGGCATTAGAGTATTATCTATTTATTGGTTTTAAACCGTTTACGTTTTAAATAACGATGGAATATCGTTGGGTTATATTTTTTTTAAGTTGAGCTTTTATATAGCGCAATATCGACTTAATGTGCTCAAAGCGCTTTACTAGTGTGGCTATGTGGTCTTGTGGTATGACACTCGCTTTCGGATCGGAAGGTCCTGGGTTCGAGCCTCGCTCGGCACATAGTTGCGTCCTTGGAGAAGGCTCTTTACTCACATTCTCTCACCGCACTCAGGTGTAAAATGAGTACCTGGCCGTTAACAGCGGTGTTTCTGTCCGAAAAAATTATAACATCGTCTAACAGGCGTCATGTCCCGTCCTAAATGTTAAATGTTGCTGTTGGCCAGAGACCCCTTGCAAAGCGCTTTGAGCACATTTAGTGGATATTGCGCTATATAAAAGCTTAATTTATTTTTTTTCAAAGCCATATCAGACCTATTTTTGTTTTTTGTTTTTAAGGGTTTTACGCGCTTGCAACACATTAAGGTCATATATCAGCGCCAGTAAAAAGGAAGAAAATGGGATAGTAAAAAGTTCAAGTATTACAATTAAAGCACCCAAGAAAAGGTAAGACAAAGGGGAATTGGTTCAAATAGGAAACAGATGTAGATTCCAAGAGTAAGAGCACACCATCAAAGTAGTTAGTTTCAGATCACCTAAATGTCTCATCCAGACACAAGCACAGGTCCCCACCAAGAAGAATATACTCAAATGTTTACAAATCATACATAATACGTAAAAAAAACATTATACAGTACATAACAGAGAGATGATTTAGAAGGGAAAAAATATCATCTCCCGAAACTAACTATAGATTTGACTGTTTCCCTCTCAGCCAGGGTACCCAGCCAGGACCAGGACAAAACCAAGAAATCTCATTCCAAGACAGACAGAAAGCATGCTGGAAAACAGGTACAGAGGAATAGAAGATATAGTAAGTACCTCCCTGCCCACTATGTGAGCATATCAGACCTGAAAATATGTGGACATAGAGGTGGGTGAAAATGTATTTTAAAATAGCTACCCAATCACTGCTGAATGTTAAGGGGAGTTGGAAAAAAAATATTGACTTCACCCTGGATCGAACTCGGTCCCTTTGCGTGTGAAGCCAGTGGTCTACCAACTGAGCTATTGCTTGCTCAAAGCGCTTTACAAGGGATCCCTGGCCAACAGCAACCCGCAACATTTAAGACAAGCCATGACACGCCTATTATTAGGAAGCAATAATACATTTTTTCCCGGCGGAGACAACCCTGTTACAAGCAGGTACTCATTTTACATTGAGTACGGTGACAGAATGTGAGTAAAGAGCCTTTTCCAAGGTCTCAACTATGCGTCGCTCAGAGCGGGTCTCGAACCCAGGACCTTCCGATCCAAAGGCAAGTGTCATACCCACACGACTACATAGCAGCACATATAACAACATAAAATTTCACGAATCCTTTATATAGCGACTTAAGACAGATTTGAAGGTTTTCATCAATAATGTGGGCATCCAATGATAAAGCCAGTACCTACTTTAATATGAACGTTGTTAGGATTATGACAACCAATGAATAACTAAATGTTCTTATCTTCAATTTCATCTTCACATAATACCATATTTACGCCCTGGGTTGCAACTTATTCGTCGTCTTCTCTTATCTTTCAGGTCAACAGCTAGTATGTACTATAACACAAATCACTTGGGGGGGGGGGGGAGAGAGAGAGAGAGAGAGAGAGAGAGAGAGAGAGGAGAGGAGAGAGAGAGAGAGAGAGAGAGAGAGAGAGAGAGAGAGAGAGAGAGAGAGAGAGAGAGAGAGAGAGAGAAAAGAATGCTGGTATTGGTATAGATGAATGGAATGGAAGAAAAAAGGTCCATATTGATGTTACGCTTTTAGGTAAAATACAAGAACTGAAAGGCGGATGAATTCAACCAACAAAAAGATTTTTAAAAAATAAATAAATAATTTTAAATATATATATATAAAGGTGACTTTAAACGTTTAAACTCGGATTTGTAAATTTTAGTGAGCTTCAGGGTTGCCAATTCAGGAGGCAAAAATTTACTGAACTTTTACACAAACAAATTATTGACCAACCCATTTCTGAGTGCTGAACTCCAGCAAATAGACATTATGTACTCGTACTTACTTTTTTTTTTTCCATTTAGCAGGTGATTGGAAAATATACTGAATGTTTATAATATACTGAATTCCGTAAATATATACGGACAATTGGTAACCTTGGAGCTCTAATCACCCAACTCGTGGTCCAAAATGAAAAAGAAAGTGAGGGAGGTCGATTTCATTCCTTCTATACAATGTACTGAGAGAGAGTGATATTATAAGCATTATTTTTTTTTTTCAAAATACTCTTTCTGGACATGCCTAATAGACAAAATAATGTCAGAGAAGGTGAAATCCTTAGAATATCTCTGATAATACTAACTGCGTGTATTTCATTGATAAAGAACTGAAAAATTGTATATGAAAGGTGCCAACAAAGCAAGAAAGAAAAATGCAAGACAAAAAAAAACATTTTTTGGGATGGTTTTGTTCTTGTATTTTTCTTGCTTGCTTTGTCTGGCACCTTTCATACACACTTGTTCAGTGCTTTATCTTACACCGGTGCCTGCTCCTTATTTTCTTAATTGGGTATTTCATTAAATGACACCCATCAAACCAACAAATGGTCCAAATTGAAATGGTCCTCAAATCAAATCAATAAAGCCCAAAGCACAGCAGGATAAGGAAATACAGGTTTATTTTCAATAAAATATTAACATGAACAACGCTTTGAACTGGCACCCAATTCTAAAATATAATAATTTCCTGTCTTGCATCGCAGTATTGCTAAATCGATATGTCAACTATATTCCATCCCGTGATTGAAAGGAAGGTATTATTATATATACATAGATTTACTGTTGCCCTTGTGGGAATCTTGTGCCTTGTAAGAAATTATGGTCATGTAAATAAAAGCAAAGTACAACATAACTTCGTTATTAATTGTACAGTGCATAACAGAGAGACGATTTACAAGGAAAAAAAATATCATCTCCCAAAACTAACTATACATTTGACTGTTTCTCTCTCAGCTAGGGCATCCGGCTAGGACCAGGACAAAACCCAAGTAATCTCATTCCAAGACTAAGACAGAAGGCTTAATGGAAACAGATATAGGGGGATAGAAGACACAGTAAGCGCCTCCCTGCCCACTATGGGAGGTCAGGAACCCCACCCAGATTATTATGTAAATAAAAGCAAAGTACAACATTAAGACGTACACGAATATTTATTGCAAAAATGCACAGGTCATTTCGGACTCGTGTGTGTAAACGTGACTGCATAACTAGTTGGGGATAGCAGATAATATAGTGAATAAATTTATCGTGAAAATTATCTCCTCCTCCTCTTCCTCCTGCTACTCATTCTTCTTCGTTGTAAAACGTCTTGAGGTCAAGTTTGTTTTCATTTTATTTCTTCTTCGGCAAGTGATAGGTTTTATCAGCACCAGTTGTTGTTGTTTGTTGCTTTAGGTCTCTTCCAACACAATTGAGGTTATATGAGAGACCGCTGAAACAAAAAAACAAGCAATCTAACAAAAATAGTACAAATGTAAATCAAAATCATAACCTAAAGATATCATAAGCTAAATTATAAATAACCAAGAACAAACAGGCAGAAGATTTACAGAAAAAAAAATACCCCCTGTCAAAAATACAATCACAAATCAAAGAAGCAGGATAGGCTAGTAAAGAGAAGAAGAAACGACATCACTATCGGATCATACACCCATGCGAACATCTTATCAGCACCAGTAAAAACGAAGACAATGGGAGAGTAAAAAGGTTCAAGAATTACAATTAAAGCACCCAAGAAAAGGTAAGACAAAGGGGAATTGGTTCAAATAGGAAATAGATGTAGATTCCAAAAGCACACTGTCAAAGTACTTAGTTTGAGATCATCTAAAAGTCTCATCAGACACAAGCACAGGTCCCCACTAAGAGGAACACACTCAAATGTTTACAATCTTATATAATATTTTACAAAGAGATGATTTACAAGGAAAAAAATATCATCTCCCAAAACTCTAACTATACATTTGACTGTTTCCCTCCCAGTCAGGGCATCGACCAGGGCCAGAACAAAACCAAATAATCTCATTCCAAGACAAGGACAGAAAGCAGAGTGGAAAACAGATATAGGAGGATAGAGGACACATTAAGTATCTCCCTGCCCACTATGGGAGATCAGGAACCCCACCCATCATATCATAGTAGAATGTGAAATGTTCTGAACTTTGTTTGTTGTTGCTTTAGGTCTCTTCCAACACAATTGAGGTTATATGAGAGACCGCTGAAACAAAAAAAAAACAAGCAATCTAACAAAAATAGTACAAATGTAAATCAAAATCATAACCAAAGATATCATAAGCTAAATTATAATAACCAAGAACAAACAGGCAGAAGATTTACAGAAAAAAAAATATCTCCTGTCAAAAATACAATCACAAACCAAAGAAGCAGGATAGGCTAGTAAAGAGAAGAAGAAACGACATCACTATCGGATCGTACACCCATGCGAACATCATAGGTATATGATTCAAGGGTGATGCTCCCATCCAACCACCCGCGATGTTCTGAACTGTATAGTGCGTAAAATAGATGTAAATGAATAGGTTAAATGAATACTCTAAACAATAGACACCTAGATAACCACACCTCTCGGACAGTCATCATAATGTAAACAATGACAGTAATTGTTAAACATAGTAAAGTACACAGGTAAGTAAAATACCCACTGTTCTACCACTTGATCAATAGAACCAATACAGAATATTATGGGTAAATTTAAACGTTTAAAATATGATCAAGAAAATCGTGTGATAACTAGTCACCCATTTTGCGGTATAAAAACAATAACAATGATCAGAGAGAGGTCGATTTCATTCATATTGTTTAGAAACAACTGTCACAAATTCTATGCTTTGATTGGTCAAAAATCTACTCATTAATTGTAAAATTCAATTAAAAATGATAGCTATCAAGTTAAAAACAACCAAATCTCCTGACAAAAAATTAATTAAAACAATATCACTAAGTATGCAATGAGATCATATTGAGATTTCTTGAGTTGATAAATAAATATTAAATAAAAACTGAGCTTTTATATAGCGTAATATTCACTGAACATGCTCAAAGCGCTTTACACAGGTTCCCTCCCTAGCCAAAAGGAGCACGTAACATATAGGAAGAGACATGAAGCTTGCTAGGTAATATTACAATTTATTTCTGACAGAGACAGCATTGTTAACAGCCAGGTACTCATTTTACACCTGAGTACAATGAGAGAATGTGAGTAAATACCTTTTTTCCAAGGACTCAACTGGCAGCTGCTCTAACCCAGAACCTTCCAATCCTAAGGGAAGTGTTATACCACTAGACCATATAACCAGCTATGTGGTCCAGTGGTATGACACTCGCTTTCGGATTGGAAGGTCCTGGGTCCGAGCCTCGCTAGGTGCATAGTTGAGTTCTTGGAAAAGGCTCTTTACTCACATTCCCTCACCATACTCGGGTGTAAAATAAGTACCTGGCCGTTAATATTGTCTGTCAGAAAAAAAAATTGTAATATCGCCTAACAGGCATCATGTCTCATCCTACAAGTTACGTGTTGGTCTGGGACCCTTTGTAAAGCACTTTGAGCACATTTAGTGGATATTGCACTATCTAAAAGCTCAAGTTTTATAACTACTTGTGGAGAACTACCTGTGGTGATGATGACTAATACTTAACTACCTATCTCTATTTCTTGAAATAGCATCTTGATAGGACTGGCTCCATCTGACGATGCACATATAAAGAACGTTGCTTCCTTCCCAGTTGCTTTGTACTTGGTCTGTGGAATATTCAAAGGAACAACTTTTAAAGATCTTATTGTTTTGGAAGGATACACAGTTATATTGAGGGAATGAATCTTTTTTTTTCTTTCAAAATCTAATAATGTGTAAAAACATGACTAAATATTGGTAGATTTTGAAAAACAAAATTGTAGGTTAATAATCTTACCTGAGTAAAAAAAATGAAAGTGCTTTAAGCAGCAGGTGTCAATGCCGTAACCTCTCGATCACTAAGTTAGCCAACATAATGATACAGTTTGAGAAAGTGGGACACCAAATATATACTACACTTACAGCCACATGCTGAATGACCTTATCCACAGCTGATGACTTGACGAGGGTTACAGTGCATCCACCAAATCCACCGCCAGTCATTCTGGAACCCAATACTCCATCAGCCTTCAGTTCCATGGCGTACTCCACTAATTGGTCAAGCTCTGTACAGGACACCTCATAATCATCTCTGAAGTAATGAATAGTAACGTGTAATGATACCATGTTTACAATTATAATTTGTGACGTCAGATTATCAAGCGTAAATTTCACAAAAAATCAGATTCTTTAAAAAGAAGTATATCTTTTAAATATTTTCGAAGATGTCTTTTATTCAAACATGTCGAAATAGGAATCGATTGAGGGGTATAAGAAATTATATCTTACACTCTTGATTTTTTGGAATTCGAACTTTGTTCCCAATGCGCACTCACAACCTCGTGCAGTGGTTGGGAACACCTCCGGAATACCAAAAAGCAAGAGTGTAAGAATCGTATTTTACCATACTACTACCATTACCACTTAGACTACTACTATTAGTGTGTATGTGTGTGCGTGTGTGTATGTGTGTAAGAACCTGTGAGGATACATAAAATATGATGAATATATCTACGTCTGTATGACTGTATGCTTGTTTGTATAAATGTATGCAATGAATTTAATCAAAACATGTAAAAAATATTTTCAATGTTTCGCCTTTATGGAAGATGAAAAAAATGAAATAAATTTTTTTAAATAAATGAAAAAAATAAAACATATCGAGGCAATCAGACTCCAACTGTGTAAGTGCATTTTGAAAAAGACTTTTTAAAACAGTGCGGCTTTGTGACAAAATATTAAGACTTCCACCCTGTTCGTGTCTCTTTCTGAAATTATCTTCCCTATTACGAGTTACCTACCTTGCCATTAAAACTAGCTTTACTTTAAGCGCTTTATAAAATCGATATGGCCATAAAAACAAAAAAACACAAAACATAAAAAGTACTAAAATCACTCAAATTAATAGGTGGCATAAAAATTAACATGAAGTATTGCCATGATGATTTGGAAGTTCTCAAAGATTCTGAATATCTGATAATGTGATGGAAGGGAGATCAAAAAGTGGGACAGGATTTGTTTTCACTTTAACTTGATACATCAAATCTTTCAGTTTTCACAAAGAAAGCAGTGACAATGGCTTCACCTAGAAAACAGTACTTACTGTCATGAGACTAGGAACTCTTTGAAATAAAAAATAAGTTCTGCTATTAAAGCTGGCGAAATTATGAATTAAAAAAAAAAAAATCTAGCTTTCTATTCAGAGGTTCCCCATAGCTCAGTTGGTAGAGCACTCGCTTCATAAGCAACAGGGAATGAAATTGATCCCGGATGAAATCAAGATTTTTTTCTCTGAACCCCACCACCCAGCAGCTGGGTGTGCAAGATCTGGAGGAAATTTCTTTACGATGATGGACCGGTATTCTACCAAAATGATGGCAAGCAATAGCTATCGTCCATTTCAAACTATAAAAACTGGGATAAACTCCAGCTCCATGGGCCTAATAGCTCTGAAGGACTACTACTTTATATATATAGATTTATTTTCCATTCAAGGAATATAAAATAACAGTAGAAATATTGAATATTACCTAAGGGAATTGTGACTTTCCACCATCAGTTGTCCAAATTTGTTAAAGTCTCCATTTTCCAAAGCCGTCGCTGCTTCATCAGTTCTTCTGATTTCTGTGATCACGTGACGAGCTCTCCTGAAAGTTTCCTCATCCAAATCGGATTTACCGGCTAAGTAAGAAAAGAGATGGAAAAAAGTAATAAATGTTACTGTTTCTTAACTGTGTTATGTGGAGATGATTCTGATGTCAAAAAGTGATTTTAAGTGGAAATAACTAAAACCGTGAATTTTCTTTTCTTCTTTTCTTTCACGACTATGTGGTTGTGTGGTATGACACTCGCCTTCAGAGCAGAAGGTCCTAGATTCAATCCCTGGTCTTTACTCACATTCTCACCATACTCAGGTGTAAACTGAGTACATGCTGTTAATAGCATTTTCTGTGTCAGAAAAAAAAGTATAATATCACCTAACAGGTGTCATGTCTCGTCCTACATCTTATGTATTGCTGTTGGTCAGGGACCCTTTGTAAAGCACTTTGAGCATGTTTAGTGGAATTGCTCTATATAAAAGCTCAAGTTTTTGTTAAAAAGAATCTATAACTATTTCCCTAATTAGAGTTAGACTGAAGGGGATGCAAATTGGGTCAGTTTGGGCGAAAATTATCAAGTGACTGTTTTTGATCAATTTATTCATTCCTTATTTCATTTCAACGCTGAATTAATAGTTTGAAAGAATAAAAAATGCAATTCAAAACCCTTACCCAATATTAGTAGGCTCAAAATCTGATAAAAATTGCGTTTTCTCAAAACTGTTATCTAATCACCATAAACATTTTTTGGGACTTGGCCATTAAAAATATTTTAATGCCCGAGTTTGAAATTTGGAATTAAAATAGCTGATATATTACTACAAATATCTGGCTACTTTGATTTTGTTTCTATTGAATAGTTTCTGGGCAAAAAATATTTCTTTAAATATTGTAAAAAAAAAAAGTGAGGGAATTTTATTCACCTTTAAAAAGAAATTTTTTAAAACCCTTTGAAATTGAATACTTATTAAGTACCTAGCCAGCAAGTTACAACTATGCTTAAACTTTATATATTAACTTTAAAAATCAAAATCAAAGAAGAATTAATAAAATGGTGGAGACCCAAAAAACTTGTTTATTTAATAAGATAGCGCCATTTCCATGGCGACGAAGAGATTTTCAATTATATTTTTTTTGCCAAAATTCTGTTTTACAAGATACCTGATGTATAAACATCATTAGTTTATCGAGCCACCTCAACTCTTTCAGCACCATTGGCTGCACTGTGCGGCCAGAACAGAATCTGTTCTACTGGCCAATGGCTGCACATGGCCGCACAGTGCGGCCGATCTTGAAAGGCAAAAATATTAATGTAATCCAATCCTACTTTCTACAAAAGTACTATAAATTGAACCAATGGTATCATTTCTTTCATCAGAACATTCAATCGGCCCTATATATTGGGGGGTATTTTAATTGAGATTTTGCACTGAATTCGAATGTCGCTTTGTCTTAGCTTGTCATTCTCAATCTGCCTCAATCAGGTGTCTGTCAGTTTGTGATGGAAATGCGAATATAGCTTCAGTGCTGAAAGAGTTAAGCCAATTTCCATATGTGATACACCGTCTCATAGCACCATCATATCGTGATAAACTAGGTGATGAAAATCAAACTCTTTTGCCACCGATATGAGACTTCGAGAAG
Source organism: Berghia stephanieae (assembly GCF_034508935.2). Lineage (NCBI taxonomy): Eukaryota > Metazoa > Mollusca > Gastropoda > Nudibranchia > Aeolidiidae > Berghia > Berghia stephanieae. Next base: position 40,891,418 of record NC_088363.1, read on the forward strand.
ATCGGTGGAAAGAGAGATGACATCCTTTGGTTGGACCTGGGGTGAGGTTCGAAAGCTGGCCTGGTGCTCTTTACTGTCAACCTTATGTGTTTATGAAATGCCGAAGAGGAGTAAGTACATCAAGTATGAAACTTGGGTTTAATTTCTGTTCTTCATGGTAAAAAATAAATAAAGTTTTTTACATTGTAAAAGACGCAATGTACGTATTTCTTTATTCCTATCCTGTTAATTCTAAATTCACATTTCAGGCTCTGATTCATCTCGACGTAATACCGTTTTGAGACAGTGGGTCACATATCTTTTGCCTAAAATTCAAAAATTAGTTATCATCTGAATCACCTCCAATAATAACGACTAGAGACAGGAGATGACATTATATCACGTAAATCAATCATCAATATCCTAATCAGTAAAATAGGGATTAAGAGTACAATTCACCAGTGGTTTGAACCTGGGTAGCCCATTGCAATGCTGTTTCATCACCTCAATTTTTTTTAGTACCTTCTAAATCTTCCATTGATGCATTTCTAAGACTAGGTTTTCCGAGAATGCTGGCTGCCTTTTCACATTGTTGTCGTCTCATTGGATATTCTGACCCGGTCAATTCATGTTTGACATTTGAATTGATCACCAGCACTACAACATTTGGATCCGACATCAGCACAAGTTTGCCCTCTTGGGATCTGAGGAAAGGAATGCAAGTACAACATGTCTAATAAGGATGAAGAAAAAATTATGAATAATAACAGTGGAATCCTTATAAAGTCAACACTCTTAAAGTCAACTCCTGCTTAAAGTCAACACCTCTTGATGGTCCCAAGTTTTCTTATTTTTTCTAAGTGAGTTCCATTGATAATGGGAAAAGTCAACACTGCTTCTTAACCCATTGCCCCTTGAATCGCCCGTCATCGCCCGCTATTACTGCCTCTCATTTTACTTCCTGTAACGGATGTAAAATAAACTGGAGAGTATTACACGTATTCTGCATTAAATACTTGGACGAATTCCCTTTCATTGAATATTAATTTCATCTCAGAATTCTCCACGATCAAAAGTTTATAATGGTTCAAACAAAATGAAATTTTTCATGGTCAAATTGGCGTTCAACTTTCTGACTTACTTCGTGACCAGCTTGATGATGATAATATTGATATACATGATGGAAAATTTTATGAAAGTTTGCTCTTTTCCCTTCCTTTTTCTTTTTTATTTCATTGAAATAGCATGGCTCGTTATCTCATAAATAAAGTTTTAAACATGTAACACATAATTTATGCAGAGTTGCACCCCTTGATGTTAGGAAATATGGTAGGATTCTATGAAACCATCCAAGGGGCAAAGGGTTAAAGTAAACAGGTAGTGCTGGCTTCATCAGGATTCCACTGTAACTCACCATTCACCAGGATCAGGTGAATATCAAATCAAACGTCAATAAGAAAACATTTCTGTCACAGGAGGAAATCACAATTGTGATACAGAGTCGCAACCTGACACCATCCCACACCACTAAATGTTGCCTTTCTCTTAAAAGTTGAAGCTGTTAGAGTATGGATTGGATTGGATTACGACCCTTTAAAATTAATAAGTGATTGAGTGGATCATACTTTACTCCCTGAGTAATTGAAAATAATATAAGAAATATTTCACACATTCTACCACATGATTGTTACATAGTATGATACCAGACACACCACAGATCTCATTACTGTTTAAGCTTTTTACATAATATGTGATTACAAACTTATCCATATATATAGGATGACAGAGTTTTGTGTATTTATGTGAGAGCTGTGCCTTGCCAAGGAAATTATCTTCATCACTCTTCAGCCATATTGTGACAGAAATACTAATTTCACTTCAGCACTGAAAGGGTTAACAATAAAACCCATAAGAGAATAATTTTATTTTAAAAAATTATATTCCACAAATACATATGACTATCTCCAATCCATTCAGGGATTGATACCAGAAAGGAGTCATGGGCCCTAATGGATAATTTTCTTGGTTGATATATTTATATTATATTCAAATAATGGATTAGATAGATAATTATTTTGCATTATCATTTCTCTTATAAAAACTATCTCAGTCGGTAAGTTTTCATTGGTAATTCCCTGAAAACTTTGCAATAAATTCAAAACTAGTAAGAATCGACTACCAAATGACTGCTCAGTCAAGATTCGAATTGTTATACATTGATGTCAAATGGTATCTGCAGCATATACCATAGATACATGCATTACTATCTGCAGCATATACCACAGATACATGTATTACTATCTGCAGCATATACCATAGATACATGCATTACTATCTACAGCATATACCACAGATACATGCATTACTATCTGCAGCATATACCACAGATACATGTAGTACTATCTGGAGTATATACTACAGATACATGTATTACTATCTGCAGCATATACCATAGATACATGTAGTACTATCTGCAGTATATACTACAGATACATGTATTACAGTGAAATGTTTACTTAAAGGAGTAATTATTTCACACAAAGAAAACTGTTCTCATTTGAAATTTAAACCACGTTGTATAATATGACAGGCTTCCTCTTCTCCAAGCCAAATACAAATTTTTAAGATGATGAAAGGGAGAGAAACATTCAAAAGAATAAAATGATTTCTATTCGATTACCTGCAATCAATAAGAAGAGCATGGCCTTCCTTTCCCATCACAGAAATGAACTGGTCCATGATACCACAAGGCATACCGGCAAAGTCATGTTCTGCCTTCTGGCACCTTAAAATCTTGGTAACTTCAGGGGTTTGCGTACTGCTTCCAATTAATTGCTCCACAAATGTGTAAGTGGCTACTTCAATAGAGGCTGAGCTGCTTACACCACCACCCAGGGGAACGGATGAAACAATGACAGCATCAAAGGATGGTACTTCATCTGTATGGATAAATACCAAATAAACATATTGAGAGGTATATTTACTTCCTCCCTCAGAAATTAAAAACAATCATGCACTGGACAAGAATATGACCATGACCCCCAACTTCTTTAAAAGAAAATATTGGAACCAAACGTTGTTCCTCAAGTAATGTAAACATATTTAAATAATAAATTTTGCTTGGAGTAAAATAAACTTGTCTTGGTTGTAAACAAGCAGGTTGAGGAAGTAAGTAGACAGTTTCACCAACGTTGGTGCCAGTGCATCAAATGATGTAGGCAAGCCTAGGAGGTTTACTCCACATCAAGAAAAGAATTAAGACTTATAGCAGCGTCATACAAAAAGCTGAATGACTTCTGGAGGAATGCTGATATTTCATAAAGGTGTCCCTTCTCAAGAGTTTAGTCCTTTCAGTACTACTATACGGATAGAAATCTGAAAAAAATTGCATATGATACAGTGCCAGACAAAGCAGAAAGAAAATTTAAAAAAAAAAACATCATCCCATAAAATCAGTCAGAAACATCTGGGGATCAAACCATAGAACTCACGATTACCAACCAAGCAACTACCATTACACCACAGAGGTTACCCCTTTAAGTCATCCGAATTATCAAGTAACCTCTGTTATGTAATGGTAGAACGTTTTACCAGTAGTCAGGCGGCCTAAGGTTCGATCTTCAGGTCAGGCAGGCTATCTTCTGGCATTATTTTTTTTCTAGTATTTTTATTTCTGCTTTGTCTGGCTGGCATTGTTTCAAACACAATTGTTTCAAATCTATTCAGATGTTTATCTACACCAGTGCCTGCTCTCTAAAATTAGTCATTTCACTATTTGGATAGGTGACATAGAAACCACCAAAGGAGAAGAGGAGAAACTTAACATTCTCCAGTCCGAATTAGATGAAAACAGCATTTATTTATCAAATGACACAATACTGGAAACAGCTGGGACAGAAAATAGAAGTGAACAGAGCACGATGGAACTGGATAGGCCATGTTGTGACAAAAGGACAGAAGACAATTGTGTGGTTGTCTATGAGGGAGGGGGGGGGGGGGGGGGGGGGGAAGCCAAAAACAACCTGGCAGAGAATGGGAGAGGCGGAAAGGAATGGAGCAGGAGAACAGCAATCCGCAGAGCCCATGACTGTCCAAGGTGCGGACATGCTGACCAAGCCTTACACATTCCTCCTACTCCTAGCACTGACAGACTTAAGATAGGAGAATAAGTCTTTCAAGTAGGGTACCTATCATATCATATCATGTGATTAGTCCAACTGGATTTTGAATATCTTGTGCGGCTATGTAGTCTTGTGGTATGACACTCGCTTTCAGATCAGAAGGTCCTGGGTTTGAGCCTCGCTGAGCGCATAGTTGAGTCCTTGGAGAAGCTCTTTATTCACATTCTTTCACCATACTCAGGTTTAAAACAAGTACCTGGCTGTTTACAGCATTGTCTCTGTGCGAAAAAATTGTAATATTGCCTAACAGGCGCCATGTTATGTCCTACATGTTAAGTGGTGCTGTTGGCCAGGGACCTCTTGTAAAGTGTTTTGAGCATGTTTAGTGGATATTACGCTATATAAAAACTCAATTTTTTCTATTATTTCTTTTTTTTAATCATATCATATCATATCTTGTGAAAGTTATTTAGCCCCTAGTGTTTAAATTTAATCATTATTATATTAGGAAATAGTTTTTTATCAAGCAATACTTTGAATCTATCCACAGGCAACAATTTTTATTTGAAACCCAACACTGTTTCAAAGTTTTACAGTTTTGCTAAATACAAAAATTCCCATTATGCTGTCATCTGCATTTTTTGCGGCTGCAAATATCAGGGCCATCCGCAAATTTTGGCAAATTTCCCAAAATTGGCAAATCGTGGCAAATGTTGGGAAAATTGGCAAATCGCGTGGCAAATTTTGGGGAAAAAAAAAGAAGCGAAAACAAAATAACGAAAAAAAAAGGGCGAAACTTGAGAAATGTTGCAGCTTTGCCTGGGCCCAAACCAAGGGAAGCTACTCTCTATGGATAATGATCCTTTAAAATCTTTGTAACAAGGCTATTGTGTAAATTAATAAATGTAGCCTCCTTAAACGTAATAAATTGTCTTTTATATATTTTTTTTCTGTATCGCATGTTAATAATTTACTGAAACGCTTAGTTCTCCTCGGCAAATTTGTGGGCAAATTTTGGGGGATTTTTGGCAAAATTTGGCAAATTTTAGGTCCCAATTTGGTAAAAAATGCAGATGACAGATTATGATAGTTTTGTATCTCTCTATCTACCATAAAATGATTTTTTTTGTTTTTAAATTAGAGGTATCCAATCCAAGTCAAGCTCATGATGAACTTATTCACACAAATCAAAGAGATCTCCAAGAATTCTACTTTCTTACAGATGACTACGCACAAAAGTAGTCTTTTTGTTGGTATCATGCCTGGAAGTTTTAATTCAATCAAATTAAAATGGCATGTTCAGGAAAATGAGTACCTGGCCAATGACAGCATTGTCTCTCTTGGAAAAACAAATGGTGATATTGGCTTACTGACATCATGTCTTGTCCTGCATTTTAAGTGTTGCTGATGGTAAGGGACCCTTCGTAAAGCACAATGAGCACATTTAGTGGATATTACCGATATGTTGCCGAGCGATGCTCGAACCCAGGACCAGCGAGTGTCATATCACAAGACAACATAGCTGCACAACTAACTGAAACTGTACCTGGAAATTGTGCAACAACACCCTTTACATAGTTGGCCCATTTAGGAGTTCCGGGCTTGACCCCTTTGGCAGGAAATTCACAGTATCTGTCCTCATTAGCTACTTCTGCAAGTGTTTCAACGCGGCAGGTTCCTGTGTTTGTTTTAGCCCCTACCAGCACAGTCACCATAGGGAGAGCCTGATGATTTGTACCAAAAGAAATGAATTTAGATAAAATCAAAACCATAGCATAAAGTAAAAGGTAAAATAACATTCTGAGAAGAATTAGCAACCTTTATAATTTTGTGGTGGTTGTTTTAGTGGAAGATAAGTAAGTAGCAGTAGCAGTGATGTGATGTCAGTAGTAGCATGCAGTAGTAGTAGTAGTAGTAGTACATTTAATGATTAATTAGAATGGTCGGCACATTCAAATATAGTTATTACCTAAATGAATTCCATAATGCATTTTATGAGAAAGCTGAACAACATCAACCTAGATCAAGTTATCCTCTATTCTATAAATCTTGTTTAATTAGTAATTTGAGCTTTTGTCTGACTGCCAGGGGTGGTTACAGTAAAAAAACATAAAATTGACAAGATAGTTAAAAATGGAGGAAAAAAAATGCTCTGTAACACCATTTTTTGATAACTTGAAAGAATTTTATTTTACATACGCAACAATAAAATTAATAGAATTTTACATGACGAGTCACACAATCTGCATGACAAAAATTAATTTGCAAAAGAAGTGGAAATGCTCTGAATAATAAATAAAGAGACGGCAACATTTTAATTCTTTCCTTCCAACAGCATTTGTATAATTATAATTAAAACAAACGCATAATATAATACAACCTAATATAATATATATATAACATAACATATGGTATAGGGCAAAATAGGATAAGATCCCTTGAATGCCCTTAATATTAATAGTAATGCCATAAATCTATTGATTAAAGATTACAATAATGATACACGTAGTAAAGATAGTATTTCAACTTAAATGTACTCATGTATATGCGGTGTACAAACATATATCTTTAACCGTGACATAGCAAACACACACACACACACACACACACACACACACACACACACACACACAACACCCCGCATATAGAAGATAACCATAATAATATAATAATGCATAATATATACATACAAGATTGAAAGTCATGTCAACAGCAGTGCAAACACGTATTATTCGTCATATATAAATCTCCCATCATATAATTCCCTGTCTACTGGCACCTTGAAATAATCCATAGATTTTGCATTCTTTGTTTCAAATTTCAAACTGTTCCATTTCTGAACAATACGAATACCGAACCAGTTTTGTCTTATGTTTGTTTTGCATCTAGAGACAAAAATCTTAAACTTGTCCCCTCTAGTAAAAGTAATATTAGAATATGAAAATAAATCAGAAAAGTCTATCCTATCCATACCATGTACCAATCTATAAACCTGACTTAAAAATCCCTACGAATTCTTCTATATTTCAAACTGGGTAAGTCAAGAAATTCTAACCTTTCCTTATAAGATAAATACTGTATTGTATATATATTTTTTGGTAGCTCTCCTCTGTACACTTTCAATACTAATAGATTGTCTTTTATATAATGGACTCCAGATGCAATTTCCTATTCTAGATTGGTCGAACGAGCGATTTATACAAATATAAAAATGTGGTTTTATCAAGACTTATAAAGGTTCTATATATTATTCCCATCATTCTGTTTGCACGGCTTACACAATTATCAATATGTACATCAAAATTCAAATGTGAATCAAAAGTAACTCCCACATCATTTCATAAGGCACAACGGAAAGTAGATTTGACATAGAAGTATCGGTAAAATAATTATGACATGGATTATTTTTTCCTATATGTAATACTTTACATTTCGAAACATTAAAATCCAAATGCCATGTTGTAGACCATTTATAAGGGGTTCTCCCGATTGCTTGGTTGGTAGAGAACTCACTTCACAATCAAAGGGACTGATTCGATCCCGGGTGCAGTAAGGTTTTTTTCTGACCCCCTGTCCACCCAGCAGGTAGCTTTGTCTGTCAGACCTGGTAGAAAGTACTTTACGATAGACTAGCATCCTATCCAAAGTATAGCAAAGCAATTGCTATTGTCCGTTTCATGCAATAGAAACTGGGATAAACTCAGGTCTCCATGGGCCTAATGGCTCTGAAGGACTATACTAATAAATATAATTCGTCATAATTTAGTAATATAATTCGTCATAATTTAATATAATTTGTCATAATTTAGTAATATAATTTGTCATAATTTAGTAATATAATTCGTCATAATATAGTATAATAAAGTCTACCTTGTTTTATAGAATTATTTTAACTTCAGAAAAATAATTTGTATTGGAAAAATAAATAGTATGAAATATAATTCTATCTTCCTGTTTATTTACGAACACATATACCGATTATACTAGAAGACCAAGTGATCTGTATTTATTTTTCTACTCATATATTTAGCTTTCCATAGAGGTAAAAGTTTACCGAACAATTAAATGACATACATGCTTTTACCTATTTTTGAAAAAAAAAAGTACTTGATCTCTCCAATAGCTACAGGTGTTCATTCCTGATAGCAAACTAAAGGATGTATATTTATACTGATACCTTCCTTTAAAGTTTGAGATTTATTTCTCCACATCAATTCTAGATTTAATAAGCAATAATAGATACAGGTTAGATTCTTTAATTAATTAACTAATTAATTAATAAATTAAATGTTACAATTTAATTCTTGTTTAGGTCTGTATTTTAAGTCTATTGACTGACTGACTGACACTGAGTGACTGATTGAATGACCAGAATGTGGAAATGTATTGTTACACACCGATGTGATGAAGAATCATAAATTCCATCCATTATGGATCAAAAGGGTATATATCTTATCATATCTTAAAAGTAAAATGTTCCAATTGTATGAGTATCTAATAACTCTAGTAACAGTAACAGCAGTGGCAGTTAAAGAAGTAGAAGTATCTAGTAGTAGTAGTAGTAGTAGTAGTAGTAGTAGTAGTAGTAGTAGTAGTAGTAGTAGTAAGTAGTAGTAGTAGTAGTAGTGGTAGTATGAGTAGATGTAATAATGGTGGTAGTGAGGTGCTTTATAGTAGTAAATGAAGTAGTAGTAGTAGTAGTAGTAGTAGTAGTAGTATAGTAGTCGTGTATGTAGTATAGTGGTCACATCATCACCATCATTATCATCATCAAAATAGACAACATTGACACGTCATTATGACCAATGTTTTATCATCATTATCGTTTGTTTTTTTTTTTTGTTGTAGAAAAAGTATTCTGCTGCTCACCTATTTGAATTCGGAGATTACAATAATTGCATCCATAAGTGGACAAAATAATGGTTAAATTTACATCATAGTAGATATTCGTATGCAAGGGCACTGGTCGCGGATTGATGTCCCTGGCGAGAGGGCGGTAATCTTTTTTTGTTTACCTCGGAACTGGTCCGATCCTCTAATGTATTCAAATTAAAATTTAAAATAATGATAATTGATTAATTTCTTAATGGGTATGATCTATATTAACTTTCCATGTGCCCGAGGTCATTGGTCACATTGCAAAATGTGCTCAAAGTGACCTACATAGTGAAAAGTGTTCACATATTTTGAACTAGATATCTCACACCACGATTGGTCATTGTCTTAAGCTTGACATTGACACATGGGTATGTTTACAACTTTCATAAACAAAGCAGCGTGTTTACATTTGTTCAGAAATGTCCAATCATTGGACAGCAACAAATCACCTGATTGATGACTCGCTTGGACGAAAACATGAATATAGATCGCTCCCACTCAATCCATCTGAAATAATGTTAAATCTAATCGTGATAATTTATCAGAGACATGTATAATTATTGTCGTTGTTGCTTTCGTGATTATTGTTGTCATTGATATTTCAATTTATGATTCATTCGATCATTACCAATTTTCAACAGTATTCTATGATATTAATGTTCGATTTTACATTGCCGTGCCGTGTTGATAGTTTCCTTACCTTCAACGTGTAAAACTGTGGATGATGCAATGAAATGAGTAATTATAAACTATTGAAAGGGCATTTAAAGGATCATTCCTATATTCAGCCTTTAGTAAGATAAGATGAGATAATAAAATGTAGTAATTATAACAATGGCTTACCATTGGAAACACAAATCCATCATTGTAATCAGTGTGTTCTCCGATCAAATTGACACGCCCAGGAGCTTTCGCGGCATGAGTAGGTTTCACTCCGAACCTTTTCTCAAACGCACAACTTGCTTCATCCAAAAGAGCCTGCACGGTCTTAATAACAGTAGCCATAGTATTAAAACTAAACGTGTGAAATAATGCAGATGAAAGGAAAATAGTTAAGACCCGCAGTTAACACTTAAATTTTGAGTGTGATCGGCGGGTGTCAAATCTGAATAAACGTTGAGTTAGGTAGGGTAAAATCGGGTAATTTCGCCGTTTTTTCACTGTCTCACTTCTGGCCTGCCGTGGGAGGCCAATTTGCCAATTGGGCAACCCAAACACTGACAATAAGTTTACCTGGCCAATCAATTATTTTTTTGTGAAGTGTTAACGTAGATTTATATTGTATTTTATTCACAAAAGTCCTTTTAAAACTGCCACTGTTGTCGGGTACATTCGCCGCACGTCGGGGAACTTCGCCGCCACTGGCGGGTAACTTCGCCGCGAGATTTTGTACTTAGTTTTTCTCCCTACAAGACAATATGAGGAACAATTTCCATTTCTTAAACTCTTCTTGTCCTCAAATCGCTCTACATTATCCAATACTGCAATATTAACACATATTTATTGGCACTTGAATCGAGTGTGATGATGTATGTAAAGTGCCTTCCTGTGGATACATTACAATGCCAATCACAAGTTCATAGCCTGCTGCCCATCCATACTCGAGTCGACTGATTTGTGGTTATTAAACCCACTTACATATTTATTATTTACTTTTCTTAACTTAGTTATATTTTAGTGCTAACTCACAGCGTCTATTGCACACTAAAATCGTCTTTGGAATACTTATATTATGATGATAGTGATGTGCGGCGAATATACCCGAGAGTACCGGTGAATTTACCCGAAATAATAGATTTTTGAAATATTGTATTACAATTTTTAGAAATATTTTTCTGATGATAATATACACTGATAATGAAAATAAAATGGATATGGATGACCACAAAGTCAATACAACATTGATTTTGTGACCAGGGCCTTCACATTCAACTGCACAAATTAGGGGAACGTTAGTGTAGGGTTGCCGTTACAATCAAAAAGTCAAGGATGTCACAGCATCTTGATTACTACATGTCATTTTGAAGTGCTATAACTCTTAAAGATTTCTCATTTGCTTCCTTCAAACTGAAGCAATACGTACATTCACATCTTGTCTTTTGAATACGGACTATTCCAACGTGAGGGGTGTAAGGATAAATGTTCACCAAGCATTATTTCTTGGGGGTGGAGGGTCGCGGCGAATTTCCCCGTCGGCGAACTTACCCGATTCTACCCTATCGAACTGTGTCACAATAGTTAACCTCACATGATGCGTGACATCCTCACACTCACCAGAGAGCGTAGAATTAGCCACTCCCACGCCTCGTTCTGAAAAAAGTCCGCGAAATTAAAGGGGAGGCAAGAGAAAATCAGCTGATCGTTAAAATAGTAACAGAAAAGTGGAGGTGCTCGGCAATGAATGCAAGAAAGACATTTAAAACGCCGTAAAAATGTTTAAAAATCACTTAATGTTATAATTACCATCCATAACAACCTGTCAAATTCACATATGTAAGATGTCAAGCCAAAATTAATAATAAAATAATAAAGAACACGATTGACCGGTGGTCCGTTGACTACACATGCATACGAGTACCAGAAATATTTTGTAAACAATGTAACACAATATAATGTGTAAGTTTCAAAGCAAATGCAACCACAAATAACATCAAAGAACAATGTGGGACTACTGTTTTAATTTCATAAAACCAAACGTATATTTTCTGCCCCCGATATTGAACGTGTAGTTAGTATGTATCGTACAAACAACATTCGTTTAGACAGGTAGTCGGGATTCTAGCGCCAGTTTTATTTGGGCAACCATGATTGGGATTTCACTCAATGCACTTATTATTAATTATTATCATTATTATATAATAATAATAATAATAATAATAATAATAATAATAATAATAATAATAATAATAATAATAATAATAATAATAATAATAATAATAATAATAATAATAATAATAATAATAACAATAACAATAATAATAATAATAATAATAATAATAATAATAATAATAATAATAATAATAATAATAATAATAATAATAATAATAATAATAAGCAGTTGAAAGGATATAGTCTTTGGTGTATAAGTGCATATGTACAATATTTCTTATAATAAATGCTTCAAAACAAAACAAAACTAAAAAAAAATAAATAAAGAATAAATGAATAAAAATATCTATTTGGGCATTTACTTACATTAATAGTCTTGAAAATCACAATAACAATCCATGAAAATTAAATATCCCAAAATCCGAAGAAGACATGAATTTAATCCAAAATCCAACACAGGAATGTATTTTAATAGGAGACAGATATCCTATTAAAACCATAGCATTACTTGCAAAAAACAATACCCCACTCTGCGTTTAACGGGCTTGTGGCCGTCACATTGTAAATTGTGGCCGCATTAGGGTAATCGGTGTCCTAAAGACTGACACACTGACATACAATCAATGAGAACTATAAAGAATCCATTCTAGAATTCAACTACAAACTGAAAAGTATGATAAATATCACTCTCTCAAATAATTTCCTTTGCTCAGGTTCACTCACACTCTCCTTTATTGCAAAACATTGATAAGTGAGATAAAGTTTGTATTTCAATTATAAACTTAATCACATAACCTAAATGATGGAGAATAAAAACAGCTAATTATAAAAAAAATTCACAGATCAAGTTATCTAATTGAACTCCGCATATTTAGCTTAATTAGTCATTGACCATATATTTTTTTAAATGGCATTGTTTCATTTAAACAAGACCATGACGCTTATGCCTGGACCGGGTATTCACAAATTCTGCTTTTGTGTTCCACTTTTCGAATCGAATTAATCTCTATCTTATCCGTATATTTGCAAATTTTCTGCACTTTAGAAATAAGACCATAACGCTTATGTCTGGACCGGTTGTTCGCAAATTCTGCCTTTGTGTTCCACTGTTCGATTAGAATTAATCTCTATTTTTTCCGTTTAGTTTGCAAAGTTTCTGCACTTTATAAATAAGACCATAGCGCTTATGTCTGGACCAGGCATTCGCAAATTCTGCTTTTGTGTTCCACTTTTCGAATCGAATTAATATCTAGTCTATCCGTTTATTTGCAAAGTTTCTGCATTTTATTAATAAGACCATAACGCTTATGTCTGGACCGGGCATTCGCAAATTCTGCTTTTGTGTTCCACTTTTCGAATCGAAATAACATCTAGTCTATCCGTTTATTTGCAAAGTTTCTGCACTTTATAAATAAGACCATAACGCTTATGTCTGGACCGGGCATTCGCAGATTCTGCTTTTGTGTTCCACTTTTCGAATCGAATGAATCTCTATCTTATCCGTTTATTTGCAAAGTTTCTGCACTTTATAAATAAGACCATAGCGCTTATGTCTGGACCGGGCATTCGCAAATTCTGCTTTTGTGTTCCACTTTTCGAATCGAATGAATCTCTATCTTATCCGTTTATTTGCAAAGTTTCTGCACTTTATAAATAAGACCATAACGCTTATGTCTGGACCGGGCATTCGCAAATTCTGCTTTTGTGTTCCACTTTTCGAATCGAATGAATCTCTATCTTATCCGTTTATTTGCAAAGTTTCTGCACTTTATAAATAAGACCATAACGCTTATGTCTGGACCGGGCATTCGCAAATTCTGCTTTTGTGTTCCACTTTTCGAATCGAATGAATCTCTATTTTATCCGTTTATTTGCAAAGATTCTGCACTTTATAAATAAGACCATGACGCTTATGTCTGGACCGGGTATTCGCAAATTCTCCTTTTGTGTTCCACTTTTCGAATCGAATTAATATCTAGTCTATCGGTTTATTTGCAAAGTTTCTGCATTTTATAAATAATAATAATTGTTCAAAATTTTACCTTACACCCGATATTACAAGTACAAGTGAGCCAGGTGAAGAAGATTGTCAAACAGTGTGACAGATGAAATAGGAAGAGAGAGAGAGAGGGAGGGAGAGAGAGAGAGAGAGAGAGAGAGAGAGAGAGAGAGAGAGAGAGAGAGAGAGAGAGGGTAAGAGAGAGAGAGATATTCGTTTTTTGTTCAAAATCTCTCTCTCTCTCTCTCTCTATCTCTCATTGCACAAGGTTGTGCTATTTACTACTATTTATCAAGAACAGCCAAGCTGGCAACCCAGTCTCTGTATAAACTAGCAAGATGGCAACAGGGACCTCGCTCCTTATCCAATGCCGAAGCTTTAGTTTGAGTCAAACAGTTTTGTTAAAAAAAAACACCCAAAATAAGTTCGTGTCGTAAGTGATGGAAGTTGAAGTCGGCTTATTATAAAATCGTTTTTATGGTCTGTTTGGATTACCCTTTTTAAATAGAAAAAGTGAATATATCATAAACTTGAAGAATAGGCAAGCTAAATGAAATTTAAATTGACTGATTAAATGAGTACGCGAGGCTGAGTTGCGAACGACTACTGGGTTCCGACATTCCGATCCCAGTGTCATTCATGTTCACCGTACCGTGTTACTGTCTACACACTACACTGCATTGTTAGTGACTGGTCATGTCTTTTTTGTTTGTATGTTTTACGCAAGCTTAATAAAAATTAAATGAATACGTGAGGCAGAGTTGCGAACGACTCATGGGTTCCGACATTCCGATCCCAGTGTCAGTCATGTTCACCGTACTGTGTTACTGTCTACACACTACACGGCATTGTTAGTGACTGGTCATGCCTGTTTTGTTTGTATGTTTCTTTTAATATGGGTCAATTTACAAAGAATAATAATAGAAATGTTCAAAACAAAAACTAGATTCACTATTACGTGCCTGTAATGAAGTGCTTTCCACAAACCGTGAGCGAGAATGATGGTGGAGGTAATGGCAACTGTGGGTTTGTTATTGTTTCCTACCTCCGTCAACCCGCGCATCCGGTTGCGCACCCACGCTGATTCTGACCTTACGAGGTCGCGCAAGGCTTATCGAGCCTCGTGTGTAGCAACCAAAAGAAGTCAGGTAAACATTTTATCATCATGGCGGCGAATATGAAAGAAGCAAAGAATACGCATTGTCGTTGGTGTTCTGCCCCAAACTGTAGCAACTCCAAGAATAAAAGGCCTGATTTGTCATTCTTGCGCTTTCCATCGGGCCCCAAAATGTGAGTAAATCACTATCTTATAAGCTCTTTGTTTGGTTTTTAAAAGGCTATACTATGAATGTGTTAAGGATACTAATGTGTGTAGTATGCGTGAGGGTATATAATATGCCACAATGTTGTTGTTTCGATCCCACGTATTTATGAGTTACTTAAAACTCTTACTAGTGCCAGACGTATGAATCTACTTGTTTGATTTATCTGGTGAGGTGCCCGTAAAGAGTATTGTGTTTATGGCAGCTTTGGTAACTACGTTACATATATATACAGTCCTCTTTGGCTACACACAACCGCTACAATTGCCCCACCAGTTATAACAATAAGCCGGTGGGTCTTGTGTGTGTGTGTTTTTTTTTTGTGTGTGTGTGTGTGTGTGTGTGTTTGTGCGCGCGCGTGTGTGTGTGTGTGTATGTATGCATGTGTGTGTGTGTGTTTGTTTGGGTTGATTTTCTATTTCTTCTACTGCACCTTAATCTACCATCCTAAACTCCATCAAATACCCTTACTGCTGTAAAAATTAACGATGCAAAACGACCATTCAACGCCACAGCGGGTATCCTGAGATGGCGTTATAAGTGGATCAGTATCATTCAATTTTAGTGAATAAATGCGCCTCCTTTTGTTATAGAGCGTTGTGATTTTAGATGAAGCTCATTAACTTAGGCATGATTTACATTGTAACTGTACACAGCCGTGTGAAATAGGCATGTTTGCTTTTTTAAATTCTTTCTACAGTAGCAGGCAGTGGCTCATCAATTGCCGTAGGAAAGATCTGGAGAATAAAACACCAGAATACCTTCACATCAACTGCTTCATTTGCTCTGAGCACTTTGAACCTTGCTGTTTCAGCAAAACGGCAGTGAAACGTACGGTCATTCTCAGGACTGCTGTGCCAACCATCTTCAACATTCCAAATCCTCCTCCTAAGCTTACTCCATCACGACCACCCCCTAAAAAGCGTAAAATTGATGATTCTGCAGAATTACCACCAGAGAAACCATTTACCTCACCTACGACCTCTCAATGTCATCCAGTGGCGGATGTATCCGAGACGAAAGAGGAACGTCAAAGAAAAGACAGACTGAAGAAGAAGCTCTGTGCTCAAAGGTCAAAGAACTGGAGACTACAGAGGAAACTCTCCAAAATGACAGAGAGTTCCCCTCATCAGCCAAACTCCTGTGCGACAACTAGCTCTAGTGCAGAACCAAGTTCCGAGCAACAACATGGAACTGAATCGAACAGCCTACAGGCTTCACTTGAAAGTGTTGAACAAACCCTTCGTCTTTATTTACCTCCCCAAGCCGTTTCCTTCATCGTGTCCCAGGTTAGAGTTGGACAACTTCCAAAGAAATCCAGACGATGGAGTTTCCAGGATAAATCATTTGCACTCTCTCTTTTTCACGCTAGTAAAAAGGCTTACAGTCTCTTGCAACGGCTTTTTCAGTTACCATCTCCGTCTACACTTGCCTTGGCCATGAAGAATGTACAGATTGAACCTGGACTCTGCCCGAACATGCTCAACCTGTTCCAGATAAAAGTGGAAGCAATGTCACCAGTGGAACGATCTTGTGCCATTGTTTATGATGAAATGGCCATTAAGTCCGATCTGTCGTATGATCCTTCTAGAGATCTTGTGGAGGGATTTGAGGACTATGGATTGTTGCTAGGAAGATCAAGAAAACCAGCCACCCATGCTCTTGTCTTCATGGTGAAAGGACTTAGCACGA
>NC_088363.1:40913237-40915737 GCF_034508935.2 Berghia stephanieae
GCAGTCACCATCCCTCGCTAACATTGTTGTCACCGACGAAGTCGCATGACTTCCCGTCCGTAAAGCCTCTCTATTAGGCTTTTAACGAAATCGGGTCGAACGCCGAACCCGAACGCCGAACCCGAACGGATATAGCCTTCTCACGTGACCATGAACGAGATCTG
Organism: Berghia stephanieae; assembly: GCF_034508935.2. Taxonomy (NCBI): domain Eukaryota; kingdom Metazoa; phylum Mollusca; class Gastropoda; order Nudibranchia; family Aeolidiidae; genus Berghia; species Berghia stephanieae. Next base: position 40,913,402 of record NC_088363.1, read on the forward strand.
GATAGTGAAGACTCTCAAGCGGTATGCAGCATCGGATCTAAGGTCACGTGATAGAGGATAGCTTGGGTTGCTGTTGGCTTGTGTTAGGGGAGGGGCAAGGTCAGTGTCATTCAATAGTATATAATTGTGCATGTGGCGCTCTATACAGAGAGAAAATTATAAATTGATTACGGGGGAAGGTGGGGGGAGGTGGGGGGGGGTGGGTTGACCCACAAACGATCGAGGTGTTGGGCTTCGGGTAGACCATGATACGAAATCAAAGAGAAAAGGCCGCTGGTACTTGGATGGTGGAAATGGTTGGGGGGGGGGGGTAGTGACAATCAGCATGGGATGTATATATTAACATTAATAATATAGGCAATAGATGACCAGGGATGTGTATTGTTTGTATATGTTTGTGTGTGTGTGTGTGTGTGTGTGTGCGCGCGCGCGCGCGCGTGTGTGTGAAAGGGATTACACAAAAACACCTTTCTCTGTAGCTTCCAAATGATTACGTATACGATAAATTTGAAACCCACATTGTTTGAATCAGCTCACTAATTAATTCCTGAGCCTTGAGATGGTGACGCAACTATTACATACAAGACCTTGCAGTCGAGACGGCAGGGCTTTTGGGTTACACAACCACTATTTACCCATCGGTCAGCGGTACTCTTTGATGTATACAACACTCACCGCCTTTACGCAAAGCCGCCTGCCCATAAATCAAGAGATGGTCTCCTAACTGTTCACAAGCGAACTGTCAAACGAGCAATCGATGATTGGATAAGAATCTCAAGATCTCATATAATAAGGTAAGTTTTGGAGAGGTGATATCCCCCCACCCGTCATCGGACAGAACTTTCATTGCGTTATATCATATGAGCTCCGCCTCCTCTTTCTATTCGGGAGTGACGAGATTAGACGAGAGGACGCGAGAAAAAAAATGGTCACGTGTTGGGCAAGTCGTTCGTTAGGCGAGCTTCGGTGTCTAACTATAACTCCGTATTATCTACGCTCTCTGCACTCACACAGCACCGCTAACGCCTGACACAAATCGCCGTGTTCTCTGCCCAAATGCAACTTTTTCAGTCGTCTACATCGTTTGTGAGGACCAGTGATTTAAAAGACAAAGTCAAGAATATCAAACATATACACCTTTTACTTCACTTCCATTTCTTACACTGTTGTGCAATTATTTTACCAAAATCTCGAGCCCGACTTTTGTTTTCATTTTGATTGATATGCCGGTGAAGAGAAAATGTCAACGTGACCTCTTATGTACTGAAAAAAGTTCAAGGTCGACGAGGTCACTAGGGATTCAGTATGTGAGGTTGATAAGTCAAATCACCACCAACCGCTCTGGCTATAATTATTTTTATTTTTTTTTAAAATTATCCGGTAGCAATAATGAAAGTTGTATGTTAACGACTCTCTTCTTGTAGTCCTCTTCCATTTTTCTCACTTTAAAAAATTGCGCTGTTACATTGACTCTGTGCCAGATCTTGTAGCAGTCGACGTCTCCCTATAATATGCCGGTCTGAGTCTGATACTGATAACCCAATACGTATCGGGTTATCAGATCTTCAAAAGTACATATATACATATAGGTAACAGTACATTGTAGGAAACAACTCCTACTTAAGAAATGATACAACGTTTGGGACTTTGGACTTCGTCTATAACCACCACATTCACCACGACCACCACTACTACTACTACTACTACTACTACTACTACTACTACTACTACTACTACTACTACTGCTGCTGCTGCTGCTGCTGCTACTACTACTACTACTACTACTACTACTATTACTACTACTGCTACTACTACTACTACTACTACTACTACTACTACTACTACTACTACTACTACTACTACTACTACTACTACTACTGCTGCTGCTGCTGCTACTACTACTACTACTACTACTACTACTACTATTACTACTACTACTACTACTACTACTACTACTACTACTACTACTACTACTACTACTACTACTACTACGACGACGACGACGACTACTACTACTACTACTACTACTACTACTACTACTACTACTACTACTACTACTACTACTACTACTACTAATAATAATAATAATAATAATAATAATAATAATAACAATAATGATGATGATGATGAGGATGATTATAATGATAATAATAATAATTCTATTGCTACTGCTGCCGGTGCTACCACATCGACTACTACTACTACTACTACTACTACTACTACTACTACTACTACTACTACTACTACTACTACAGCTACTACTACTACTACTACTTCTACTACTACTACTACTACTACTACTACTACTACTACTACTACTACTACTACTACTACTA
>NC_088363.1:40925737-40965737 GCF_034508935.2 Berghia stephanieae
ATTTCTCCGATAATATTATTTCATTATTTAATTTGCTCTAGATATATTATTGTTTTTTTGTTTGTTTTGGTCAATGATAATAATAATAATAATAATAATAATAATAATAATAATAATAATAATAATGATAATAATAATAATAATAATAATAATAGTAATAATAATAATAATTGTAATATTTGTTATTATTATTACTATTACCATCATAATCATTATTATATTATTATCAATAATAGTATTATTTTTATTATTAATACTCTTATTATCATACTATTACTATTATTATTATTATTATTATTATTATTATTATTATTATTATTATTATTATTATTATTATTATTATTATTATAATTGTTATTATATTATTATTATTATTATTATTATTATTATTATTATTATTATTATTATTATTATTATTATTATTGTTAACACTATTCCCTGCTCCGAGGGAAATCTCTCTTTTTCTTTTTTTTTTTATATTTTGACCTAAACCTTAGAGTTTTTTGTTTGCTAAACCTTTATGTAAATGTTCCGTTTCTGAGCATGAATTTCTTAAATTGTTTTTATTTTTAAAACAATTATTGTTTTTATTTTTAAAACAATTATTGTTTTTATTTTTAAAACAATTATTGTTTTTTTTTCTCCTCTATCTGACCATTTGGTCGCTCTCTGAATATTTCTGTTTGTTTGCTTTTTAATTATTTATTCTTTTTAGACACTATTTGAGATCGGAGTGGGGACGAATATACTTGCTAGAAACTAGAAAAAAACAAGAGAGAGAGAGAGAGAGTTTAATAATAAAAAAAAGAGGTGGGGGGAGGATGGATGGGACATTTATCCCTTTCAACGTTCTGTAAAAAGAAGACGGAATTTAAAAAAAAAAAAAAAAAAAAAAGGGACGTTACCAGGATTCGAACCCACAACGTCGATTATGGTCAAACTTCCAGGGCAGACGATTAAACCATTCGGCCATGACACCCACTTCGAAGTCGACGCATATTGTGTATATGTAGTAACAACTGATTTTAATGTTGGTTAATTTTATGTTTTTATAGATATTTTATTAACTTTCCTTATTTCTATGTGCATCTGGAAACATTCCATATTCTGGAATATGGATAATTGTTTAAAATAGCGGAGTTTCAAATATGCGTCTGGGGATAATGAAAACTCTTGAGAAGTGTTCACAAAAATTAAATTGGTGCTTTTCACTAGATCTTGGTGCCTCTGGTGCCAATTTCTCCGGATGACGGGAGAAAAGGGGGGGGGGGGGTGGATGAAGTCTTTGGAATGTTTCATGAAAAAAAATATCACAAGAACTGCCTTTCAGAAATTGTCTGCTTTTAAAATTGTGATAACTCTTGACTTTCATCAGTAAACTTTCATTATTTTATGGTGACGTTTTTATGCACCTCTGTTGGAGTGTACAAAAACGCACCATTTTTATTCACCTCCGTTGGCGGTTGAAGCTGGAAGGAAAAAATAACGATCAGTGTTGAATTGTAAGCCTCAATTTATTAGACGAAGACATACTGTAGACGTTTCTGGTTTCCCCTTTATCAACAAAACACGACGAATAAGTCACTGAGGATGAATGAGAGATGTGTAATGTCAATGGTGTAGATAAGGTAAATAAACATAAACAATGATGGGACAGGAAGTTTTTTTTTAAACATGATAAAAAATTTTAAAAACAACAACAATATTCATATTCCTTATAGAATACTCAACACGGAAATCTCGAACAAATAGGTCCAGTCCCAACTTCCCAACTTGTTCGAGATTTCTGTGCGGCACTGTATTATTATTATGGGTATTATTATTATTATTATTATTATTATTATTATTATTATTATTATTATTATTATTATTATTATTATTATTATTATTATTATTATTATTATTATTTATTTATTTTTTTTTTTTAAAATAATTTTTATTTTTATTTATTAATTTATTTTTAATTTTTTTTTTTATTATTTTTATTATTAATATTATTATAATGTATAAGATTCTTATATGATTTCTCATTTGTCTTTTGTTCAGACAGTTGTCAAGATGGCAAACCCTTTGGAAAATCATTTGCTTCAAGCAACAAAAATGATAGAGAGCCAGGTGGATGCAGAAATTGACAGATTGGAAAAAATGGGGGATGATGACTTTGATTTACTCCGTCAAAAAAGAATGGATGCCATGAAAAAAGCACAGCAACAGAAAGAAGATTGGTTGGCTGCAGGACATAAGGAATATTCGGAGATTGCGGATGAGAAGGAGTTTTTTGAAACTTGTAAGAAAAGCAAAAAAGTTGTCTGTCATTTTTACAGAGATTCAACATTCAGATGCAAAATCATCGACAAACATCTTGCAGATATTGCCAGAAAACACATAGAGACCAGGTTTGTGAAAATCAACGTTGAGAAATGCCAGTTTCTTGTCGAGAGGTTGAGAATAAAAGTGATTCCAACCATTTGTCTGGCTAAAGATGGTAAGACTGTTGACTACATTGTAGGCTTTGATGATCTCGGTGGAAGAGATGACTTTCCTACTGAAATGCTTGAATGGAGATTGGGTCGCACTGACATGATCAACTATCAAGGAGACCTATTAGAGCCTCCTACAATGGGCGGTGCAAAGCAGAAAACGACAAAGATCTTTGGCAAACCAACCAAATCCAAAACGATAAGAGATGATGGGGACACAGACTCGGATGATGATGATTGGTGATAGCTGTTCTCATTTTATTCTCTGCTACTTGTATAAATATTGTGTTCATTAGTATTTGAAAGAAGCCTTTACTTTGCTCATGATAAAACCATGAATTATAACAATGTGAATATTTTATATTAAAGAATGTAATTGGCCGCTATTGACCAACAAAATCTGGTAAAAAGAAAAAGGTCTTCCAATTGGATTTTAACACAAAACTGTACCAAAATCTTTTTAAATGATTGAGTCTCAAAAAATTGTGGAAATAGCTACCAACAATTAATAGGAATGAAAGAGACCAAATTAATTTTTTTTTTTTAAAATCCACATTATGCGATAAATCATATGTAATAAGTTTAATTATTGTTTTGTCCATGACCCGTTTGAATTTGATTTTGAGTTAATTTATAGGAGCCAATTTTTAAGTGGTGGTGGTGAGGGGCTATTCACCCAGCATCAAATTATGGAGAAATCATCGTTTTGATCATTATTGACAATATATATTGAAATATAAGGACATCAGTTGGCAACTTTCTAATGCTTGAATATTTAGATCTGATGTCTTATGCAATGAGTACAAATTAGTGCCACTTAAAATTGAAAACTGACTTTGTCAGTCTTATTTAAATGAAGTAGAAGAAAAAGCAGCCATATATATTGCTATTTACAAAGATAATTGTTATATATATAAGTAAAAAAAAAAGGTTGCACAATTTGTATACCGATTTCAGTGTCAATGCAGATTCATACTCGTAAATAGTTGCCTTTGTAAGTGTGATGGAGCATAGTAATGTGTATTGATGAATGGAAGAGATTGCTATCGAATTACTATTAAGCAGCAGAAGTCTTAAGTTAGAGTTAAGATGTTTCTTTTAAATGTCAGGTTTTGGGGACAGGGGTGGCGGGAATGGCAGAGACAGAGAAAGAGAGAGAGACGGGACATGAATGTGTGTGTGATAGAGAGAGAGAAGAGGTGTGTGAGAGCGACAGGGAGAAAGAGAGATAGAGAATTTTTAATTGATTTTATATCAAAATTGAGTTTTATTACTATTACCACGCTCATTGTCTTTACCCACTTTGTTAAAGTCTGCTTAGTTGTGGCCACCTTATCTCTGCCATGAATGGCCTATTGACGACTAATCAATGTTGTTTTACTTTGTTGTCTTTTTTCTTCTGAAGGCTGTGCTAATAAATGGTGAATAAGTAAGACTTGGGCCATAGATCTAGATAATCAAATATGATAGGCTGATATGTTGCTTGAGAAATGGCATGTTTGAATAGTCATGAAACTTGAAGACAATTTGTGCCCCCAAAAATTTGGTATTCTGGCATTTTTTCTCTCGTTATGACCAATTTCATTTTAAAAAAAGACAAAAGGAAGAAAAAATAAGCAGATACACAAAAACCGATGTGCACTTATTTGCAGGTCTGATAACCCAATTCCTTATGGGCTCATTGTTGTAATGGAAATCTCAAAAGATGATACAAAATATTGTCCATTACAACAAGGTTAAACTAGGCCCATAAGCCGGTTTGGATGTCAGACCTGCATATATGTACATGTTGACAAATAAAAAAAACTGCTTTAAACAACATGGAATGCATCATTGAAAAAACAAAAGTTTAAATCCTCTGTTTAAAGCGTCATGCCATCATTCCTTTTCCTTGTCGTTTGTTATTAATTTGTTTGTATGGTTGTTTAAAAAAATTGTTTTTGCATCTTTTGACAGACTGAATGAATGTGTACTGTGTAAGTGCTCTTTTTGAAAGTTTGATAAGAACAGTGAAACATACATGAATGCCGTGATATTGACAAATTTGTGGTGCATTATAGTAATTATAGTGCAGTTTGTAAGATGTCAACTTGGTTTTTTTTTCCATATGTGGGCTGTCCAACTGCCTCAGCTTGAAATCTACACTAAGTAAATGCTCCACAAGTGAGTGACCTCCTGTTTGATGAAAGTTTTTGGTGCGAGTGTAAAAGTACACCAGGTTGTGCTGGGCTCGTGTTGAGCACTGTGTCTATGGATCAGTCATTTGTTGGTTACTTAGTAACTTCTTGATTCTTACAAGGTGACATTCAAAACCTGTTAAGTCTCATTTTCATTATTTAGGGAAAACTGCTATTTTCTGTCATTTCTTTAGTGTCTTAAAGAGATAACACATGTCTTGATTGCCTCTTAGCACTATATTCTGAGAGTTTTCAATTTGAATCTTCACTTTTTATCTGTTGATTCCTCTATAGAGTCCAAAAGAGTGGTAACTCATTTTCTGCCAGGGTTTGAATCAGCAGGTTTTGAAATTCACCTTCTCGGTTCATTGTGTATGCGTCTAGCTGCACATAATATATGGAGGTCTGAGTACTGAACGCAACAGTTATGGGCTTGATTTAACATTGTTGTAGTGGCCAATATTCTGTGTTGGTTTGAGAGTACTTTCACAACAGCAATGAGCCCATAACTATTTGGGCTATCAGGCCTGCAAATATTAATAAGTAGGTACTTGTAGATATGCTTACACATTTAAATCTGATCCACTTGAAATTAACAAATGTTTATTGTTCCTAGATGCCGATTTTACTCAGCGAACTGGACTTTAATGACGTTATTTGTTTATATTATATTATTTATTTGGCTAATATATTTTTCCTTTTATTTCATACAGATTTCGAAATAAATTTTTTAATCATTTTTTGTGTGAAGTCTAAGCCTTTGTTGTGTTTGACATGAGATGAAGGACAAATTACTGGGTGGGGTCCTTTGACCTCCCAGGGTGGGCAGAAAGTCACTGGCTGTGTCTTCTATCCCCCTATATCTGTTTTTCAACTTGCTTTCTTTCTTTGTCTTGGAATGGGATTACGTACTTGGTTTGTCCTGCCCCGATCTTGAATCCTTGGCTGGGAGGAAAACAGTCAAGTGTATAGTTATAGGAGACGATAACTTTTTCTTTGTAAATCAGCACTCTGTTATATACTGTACATTTTTTTGTTTTGAATATATATTGATTTGTAAGCAATCGAGTGTATTCCTTAGTGGGATCTGGGTGGGGATCCTGACCTCCCATAGCGGGCAGGGAGGTACAAACTGTGTCTTCTATCCCCCTTTATCTGTTATCCAACATGCTTTCTGTCTTTGTCTCGGAATGAGATTACTTGGTTTTGTCCTGGCACTGGCCGGAATCCTAGCTGGGAGGGAAACAGTCAAATGCATAGTTATTGTTTTGGGAGATGATATTTTTTTCCTTGTAAATCATCTCTCTGTTATGTATTATTATTTTTATTTTGAATGTATAATGTAAGCATTTGAGTGTGTTCCTCTTTGTTGGATTTTGTGCTTGTGTCTGGATGAGACTTGTAGGTGATTTCAAACTAAGTACATTGGTGGTATGCTCTTGGAATCTACATCTGAGCCCTATTTGTTCTCAATTCCCCTTTGTCTTACTTTTTCTTGGGTGCTTTAATTGTAATTCTAGAACTTTTTACTATCGCATTTTCTTCCTTTTTACTGGCGCTGATATAACCTAAATGTGTTGCAAGCGCCGTAAAACCCTTAAAAACAAAAACAACCTTAGTGGGATCCTGTGCTTATGTCTGGATGAAACTTTTATGTGATTTCAATCTAAGTACACTGATAGCATGCTCTCGGAATCTACATCTGTTCCCTATTTGAACCATTCTCCTATGTATATTACTTTTTCTTGTGTGCTTTCAATTGTAATTTTAGAATATTTGTCTATCCCCATTTCTCCTTTTTTACTGGTGCTAAACGACCTTTAATGTGCCACAAGCACCGTAAAACCCTTAAAAGTAAAGCAAACAAAACAAGGGTTCTGAATATATAGCAACTTTGGATAAAGTACAATACAATAAGTGGGTGGAAAGGGGCGGGGGGGCTTCTTTACTATTCCCCTGAATCTTTGAATCTTTTGTCTTTTCTACTATTTAGATTTTCTGACTTGGTCTTTGAACAAGACTTAACTGGTTTTGCTCCATTATAGGCTGGGATCCTTCCTCAAGAGGAAAACTGTTAAATTAATGTTTCTACTCTGGGAAGGCTGTAATTTTAAATATTTTCCTTTTGGTGAAGAATCTGTGCCAGTGCCAATGTGGGGTTTAAGTTGTCTCTGATATGACATACGACTTGGTTGCTCGATTCACTTTCTGGCCCATGTCTAAAGCTGTCTATTGACTTTTGTCATTTCCATGATCTTTCTATTCTAATGACTAAGACCCTTGATTTCTCTTGTGATATGACTGAGTTGGGTTCCTGACCTCCCATAGTGGGCAGGGAGGTACTTACTGTGACTTCTATCGCCTTATATCCGTTTTCCAACATGCTTTCTGTCATCGTCTTGGAGTGAGATTTCTTGGTTTTGTCCTGGTCCTGGCTGAGAGGGAAATAGTCAAATGTATAGTTAGTTTTGGGAGATGATATTTTTTTCCTTGAAAATCATCTCTCTGTTATGCACTGTATTATGTTTTGTTTACTTATTATATATGATTTGTAAACATTTGAGTGTATTCCTTTTGGTGGGGACCTGTGCTTGTGTCTGGATGAGACTTTTAGGTGATCTCAAGCTAAGTACACTGATAGTGTGCTTTTGGAATCTACATCTGTTCTCTATTTGAACCAGTTCCTCTTTTGTCGTCCCTTTTCTTGGGTGCTTTAATTGTAATTCTAGAACTTTTTACTATCCCATTTTCTTCCTTTTTACTGGCGCTGATATGACCTTAATGTGTTGCAAGCGCCGTTAAACCCTTAAAAACAAAAACAAAACTTGTGAGATGGGAACACTTGCTGTGTCTGTTATCCTTTGAAGTGATTTTGGTTCACAACCTGCATTTTGCTGAGGAATGCATTTCGATTGTGTTTGCATCGTTTTTTTTTTGTACTTGCACTTGCACTCTTGTAACGCTCATCAATGTCTAGAGACCACAATGCTGGGACCAACAAAAGTTTGCAATCGTTGCAACCCATTTGATTTATGATCTTACTATACATTGCTTTACTCTGTAACGGGACTAGGTTCAGCTACACCCCTCTTTAACACCAATGCCCGCCCATCACATATTTTTCTAAATGCAATAAATATTTTAAAATAAGAACATCTTTCTCATTAAAGTTTGTTTTGTTATCAGTAGCATGAATTTATTGAATTTGTCATAGTGGCTGTCATCTTAACATTCAAAAGAGTATATGAGCCATGAAGAAATAAAAAGTATAAAAAGTTTTCTTTCTAGTACGTATTGTGACGTTTCTTCAACATGCCATCATAATTGTATCGTAAATTAAACATGAAAAAAAGAGCTGAATCATTGCATAGAATAGTCTTTATTTTTATATATATATACAAAGGCTGACACTGACAATATGAAACAAAACAAAACAACAAACCATAAGGATCGTAAAACATGCTGTTTCTGTCTCCTACTTATGAGAGAATAAATTTGACACTGTTTTTATGATAAATTTTACATGTTCTTATTATAATGTTTTATCAGCCACGCCTAATTCATTCTCTTATAAAACGTACAAAGCTAATGAGAGGTGCTCTATTCAAGAATGTCTAAAACGTTGAGTCATTTGCAAAAAATAAAAAAATAAGGCTTTCATATGAAATCAAATAGAAGTCTTTTTCTGGTTAATCATCTCTCAAAAATATGTTAGTCATTATAAACTATTTTTATTTTATGTTGCAACATTTTGAGTATATCTATTTTTGGAAAGGATTCAATATTTATGTATGAGCAGTACTTTCAGAATAATAGTATCAGAATAGAGACAAAGATAATTTGCTCTTTTGGTCTAAGTCTTTTCTTTGTGGTATTTTTTAAACAGGGTGTGTGTGTGTGTGGGGGGGGGGGGGGGGGGGGGGAGGGGTATTATTTTATTTGTTTCACCACTTAAGACACTAGAAATACGCTAGATCTATTCTTTTTCAGCTTTCAGCTTTCACATCATCATCCTTTCTACTAGTACGCATATGACCTAAACTGTAATGGCTGAAATACTCCGAATAAGAACAAACACAAGCTATATACTATATGAGTAATAACGAGAAGAGATATCAAAACAAGTGAATGGAGCATGACTGCTACAGTAAATATCAAATTAAATATTTTGATACTGATGCCTCTTTATTATAAATAATCCCACCTTTAAATCAACATAGCACTCGATTATTAAAAAAACAAAAACAAATAAAGACCAATTTCTATTATTTTAATTTTTCACCCGTTTCAGAGATAGAGGCTTTATAAATTTCATAAAAATCAAATAATGGAAAGGTATTGGACTGACATGTCACATCATCTGCAATCAACAATAAATTAACTGGCGTTCCTTCCACTGAAATGGCCAAAATAGATAATGGTGAATGGTTCTCGATAATCACCATTGTCTATTCTATAACTATAAACCACTGTAGAATATTGATTCACTTCAACTAACATATTAATATTATGATCACTAACCCAGGATGAGGTTTGTCTAATTTCTATGATTTTATGCAACATTCACATTTTTAAATTTTCATAATGAGAAAAATGATGAGTGCAAATTTAGGTGTTTCAAAAGCTTGTCCATCCATGTATGATGCAGATATGTAAAGCTTGTAAGACTCTAACCCATAATTACAGTGGAATCCTGATAAAGCAACACTGCCAGACCAGAAAGATTGATTGACTTTATCCATTATCAATGGTGGTACACACCTAGATAAAGAACAGGAAATTTGGGACCAACAAGAGGTGTTGATTTTAAGCAGAAGTTGACTTTAATATTAAGAGTGTTGACTTTACGCGGATTCCACTGGTATGTACAAATGACTTCTTGTAAGAATGTAGCATTACTTTAATTATTATGATTCGTCATTCAAATCGTCCTCCACCTGCCCCTCGCCTTCCTCTCTCTGTCCCGGGTCTTCCATGGCTGTGATATCCTCCTCTTGGCTTTCTTCCTTTGTGCTTTCATCATCTTTTGTTTCCTCTTGTACAGGAGCAGGGGGGACAAGCACATGATGGGCTGCAGCTGGAGCTGTGGAAGAGGAAAAATAAAAATTAAATATGATTTGTAATAGGAAAGAAAAGTGTGATGTCAAAAAACTTGTTCCTATCTCATTGGAATTGTAAAACAACTCTTCCAGAGGACTGGAAACATACCTTGTGAAATTGATCTTCTGATTTCAGAGTGATGACATCTTATTTTCTAGTCTAAATATATGCTGGTCATCAATAAAGAGCATTCGTCCTCGATCTTTTACGTTTCATAATCCTTAGAATCTACCTATGCATCCTGCTACTAAATTAGTTGTGCCACCTTATGATTCAATATTTGACTTATTCATTATTAGTCTTCTGAAGGACTGGTCACATACACAATTCCAAGGATTTTGGAACTGGAAGAGTAGAAAGTGTGACGTCACAACTTTTTGACTCTATTAGCTGTGCATTTCAATTTTAGCATGGAACAAATAAAACAAAGAAATAAAATAAGCCTCCCAAGCTTAGTAATTTTAGGAAACTTGAAAATATTCTTATTAAGGCAGGCTTTTGAGTAATGCATAATAATATTTGCGTTTGTGTTATCGTTTTGTATGTGTAATGCCTTAGAGCACTTTGTTGATTCTGCATGTTATAGAAATCAATCAGTACAATACATTACATTTCACTATGATTATATTTGATGGTACAAGGGGGGAAAAAGATTATTGAAAACAAAACAATAATCAAATGGTACTCTGTTATTTTTGTCTTGTTACAAAGTCACGAAATGTTAGTTTTGGCAGTGATTGGATAGGTGAAAATAATTGAATAAACTTTGCAGGGTTACCATAATGAATTCCACATCTCCATTCTCGGTTCATAGCATCATCTTCCTCCACGCTCAGTTCTTTCATATCGTCCTTTACCTTATCCATCCATCTAGTCTTTGGGCGGCCCTTTTTCCTCTTTCCTGCTAATTGTAAGTCCACTACTTTCCTTCCCATGTACTCCCTCTCTCGTCTCTTTACCATGTCCGAACCATTTCAATCTGTTTGAACCATTTCAATCTATCTTCTCTCATCTTTATTGATACATTCTTCACTTCAGTCAACCTTCGAATTCGTTCATTTCTCACTTTATCTTTTCTTGTCCAGCCAAGTGACCATCTCAACATCCTCATTTCTGCATTAACCATTTCTACCCCCATTTAATTCAGGTATGATTGAATACCTGACTAGATGTGCAGCTATGTGGTCTTGAAGTATGAAACTCGCCTTTGGATTGGAAGGTCCTGAGTTTGAGTCTTGCTCTGAGTGGTGTATACTTGATTCCTTGGAAAAGGCTCTTTACTCATTTTCTTTCACTCTGTCCGAAAAAAAATTGGATAATATCGCCTAACTGGTGTCATGTCTCGTGCTATGTGTTAACTCTTGGTGTTGGCTAGGAACACCTTGTAAAGTGCTTTGAGCTTGTTTAGTGGATATAGCGCTATATAAAGGTCAATATTAAGTTTAAATATATATAATGTTGGATATTGTAAGAGTAAGAGGTCTATCTAGTTCAGTGAAGGGCACCCAAGAGACAACTCGTACTCTTTGAGATGTAGACTTCCATACTGCTTGGAGAAACATCAAATGCACGGAATAAATATTTTATCTTAATTGTTACACTACACGAAGGAATTCTATCTTACGGCATTTTGTTTCTTTAAAAAAAGTGTTGAGTGAAACTACAAACGGCTGATTTATAAATGATAGGTGATATAATGCACTTTGATAAAACAGCCCAAGAATCCAAATAAGCATACCGTCATCTTATTTTCCCATTTTCCCAAATTCTTCATGATACAGTCCTGAGAATCAGCTTTATTTTCGAAAGCGAAAACCTTGCTCTTAACCTTGTTAAAAAGAGATTTGCACTGCAAGTGACAATTTTAAAATTTCAAATTAAGCTTTCAGTGCTGTCATTTTTATTTTAATTTCCCTTTGTGAATACATGTTTTATTGTGAAGTGCCTTAGAGCATGAATTCATTCATGGAATTTGCCCGCTATATACATGATTTATTATTATTATTATTATTATTATTATTATTATTATTATTATTATTATTATTATTATTATTATTATTATTATTATTATTATTATTATTATTATTATTATCATTATTATCCTGAAATTATATGAGACCTTTGTTTGAGTGATACTTAGCTGTTAACGGCTGTGAACTGTAAAAAGGACTGAACTAAAATAAAGATAACAGCTCAAAAACATGAACAAAATACCAAACACGGAATGTTTTGGACTAAAAACCCTTCTTCAGCCAATGCTTTAAACATTAATACATCACTTAAAATCCAGATAGACGACAGAGAAATATTTGGCACATCTTGTTTAATATTTTTACTTTTTTTTTTTTCAAAGCTGTTTCTAATATTCATTTTTGTTCATTACTTTTTATCAATCTTTGTGGCATTTAATTAAAATAAAATACAATAAAATCTATGAGCTTACAAAAAAAAAGAGCTTTTATAAAGATAGTATGCACTTGTCTAAGAACATTGCCACAACATTGCCATCCAGAAGTATAACAGACCAACACACAAAACTCTGTGTAACCTTTAACGATTATATTCTAGTTAATACATTTCAGTGAGAATTATTCATAAACGTGGATGGCAAAAAGCAATAACAAAGAACTGAGTGACTTCATTCTATCTATAGCACAACATCCACTAAACGTTCTCAAAGCGCTTTACAAGGGGTCCCTGACCAACAGCAACAGGTAACATGAAGAACGAGACATGACACCTGTTAGGCGATTTTTTTCCGACAGAAACAACACTGTTACTGTGGCCAGGTATCATTTTACACCTGAGTACAGTGAGAGAATGTGAGTAAAGAGCCTTTTCCAAGGACTCAACTATGCGCCAACCGGGGCTCGAACTCAGGACCTTCCGATCCGAAAGCGAGTGTCATACCCCAAGACCACATAGTTGCATATAGTCTATGCTGACACTTCATCTAACTTTACATACCTGCATCAGGAATAGGTTTGCTAAAATCATCTGTTCTCACACTCTTCCACTCAACTAGCCGAGTCATGCATGTCTTATCTGCGATGACCACATGGTTTGCAAACTTGTCCATCATTCTGTGGGCCATGGCGATTCCGTACTGGACTCTATTGACACTAGTTGAATCAACATCGGCCAAAGCCCGTGAAATGTTGTAAGCTTTGCTGAAGTACTCTGTTGCTTCGTCATAATTGCCCTTTATTTTTCAAACAGTGAAAGAAAAAATATATTTCATTTCAATTCAATTATCATTATTCTGTTGTAAACAATGTTAGAGATTTTATTTTTATAACATTTTTTTTTTTGTTAAAAAATTCGAATATGAAAAAAAACAAAACTGTCTCCACTGAAAATACACGGCTTTCAACCATATTTTTAAAAATAAAATTGGGTAGATCGGGCAAAATCTCCATTTCTAAGAAAAATAAAAATATCTTAAATAATTTAAAATATCTGGATCAAGAAAAAACCCAAAGTTTTTGTGGACCCTAAGAGCAGTGATGATAATCTTCCACAGAAGTCTGGGATTTTCTGTCGTGATTTTGCCGTGTCAAACCTTTTCCTCTGATAAAAGGTCAAGTGGGGTGGATCCGTGAAAAAATCACCTTATTATCTTGTGTCATATTTTGACACCTGTGCTCAGTTGCATGAATTTTGGTGATATTCCCATTTTTATGGCTCAGTCTAGAAACACTGGTGCCAGATGTCAAAACTGAGACTAGGCAACGTGCACTTAGTTGCAGGTCTGATAACCCAACTCCTTATGGGCTCATTGTTGTAATGGAAAACTCAAAAAATGATGCACAATATTGTCCATTACAACGATATTAAACTAGGCCATAAGTAGGTTCGGATGTCAGACCTGCATATATGTACACATTGAGACAAGGCAATTGATGGTCGAAAAGGGAGGTGGTGGGGGAGGGGATAAATGAGTCTAGATTTTATTTGTAAGTAGGTCAAGAGTGATAGCATAGTTTTAGGTCCGTTTAGTAATATAATAAACAAAGCTGATATTTTGTTATGATTTTGTTTGAGTATGACCGATGGACCGATACATTTTCCTCCTTTATGACAAATTGATATTAGCATCACTGTAATAAATCTCTATTGAGATCTCTATATATACAGATCAATTTTTTAAAATTAAAAACTAGTGGCAGGTCTACCTAATTCTAAAACCTCTGGGTTTTCACTCACACTGCAGGTATAACAAGGGATAGAATAATGATATTTTTATACTTTTTAAAAATGAATACCGTGCAATCCACATAAAGTCAACTTTTGCCATAAAGTCAACACCTTCCGTGGTCCACAATTTTCTATTTAAAAAAAAATCTAAGTTGGATGCTCTGAATATGCACATCAATCTTTCTGGTCTGGCGAATTTTAGTTTAGGATGTGATTTGAAACAAAAAAAAGTTGATGAAACACTCACTACAGAATTGCAAACATTTCCGAGATTGTGACAAGCCAAACAGTATTCCTTTTCGAGACCAGTTTTCTCTGTCAATTCAACAAATCGCTTTAAAAACTCGACACTCTTCTCCTTGTTGCCTTGTCTGAAAGTATAAATGATAAGAATAATATAAGTAATCAGACAACTACATAGCATATGCGAATTTCAAAGACTACATTTTTGAACAGAAAATTGAATCTTAATTCTTTTTTAACCCAACCCCATTCTCACTCTCCGAGAGAGAGAGAGAGAGAGAGAGAGAGAGAGAGAGAGAGAGAGAGAGAGAGAGAGAGAGAGAGAGAGAGAGAGAGAGAGAGAGAGAGAGAGATAAAGACAAAGAAGAAAGAAAGTGAAAAACATACAAATAGAGAAAAACTCACATTAAATGAAACAAATCAAAACTAAAAAAAAAAACAAACAAACAAAAAAAAACATCTCAAAACAACAAACACGTAACCACCAGCTACCACAATCAAAAACCCTTTTGACTATTCATCCATGTGTGTGAACTTTCAGCTAAAATAGACTCACAAAGCATTTATGGTATTTTGCGTGAATGGGATCAGCGCGAGTTGACAGAATACAAAAATGAATTCTTTTGTAACGTCAAATTATCAGGAGAAAAATGTCATGTACTTTTTTCTCCTCAGGTGTCATTTCAACCTCTCTTTCTAAAGCTGTGATCTGTTTTCATCCAAGTTAATGAAATCAATCTTACCTGGCATAGATTTTTGCAATGGCATCACAAGCTCTGCCTATTCCCTCGCTGTTACTGTCACCCTGGCATGACTCATAAAAATTGTAGAGATGCTGGGAATATCAATAAAAAACATGATTAGGAAAACTCTCTCTTTCTTTCTCTCCCTTCTTGCTCAGTCTCTTTCTCTTTATCAATCACCCAAACACACACACACACACACACACACACACACACACACACACACACCGATTAAACATTGAAAATCATTATAAAAGAGGAGAAGAAAACCCTGAAATCTGAGTGGGGTCTTCTGACCTCCAATGGTGGGCAGGAGGTCACTCGCTGTGTCTTATGATATCCCCCCATTCCTGTTGCTCTATCTTTGTCTTGGAATGGTTTTGTCCTGGCCTAGGCCGAAGCCTTTGGCTGACAGGGAAACAGTCAAATGTATGGTATTGAGAGAAGATTCCCCCCCCCCCCTTGTAAATCATCTCTCCTTTTATATACTTTTATATTTGTTGGTTTGAGTATATTATAATTTGTAAACATTTGAGTGTAATCCTCTTAGTGGGATCCTGTGCTTTTGTCTGGATGAGACTTTTAGGTGATCTCAAACTAGGAACACATATTGCTCTTGGAATCTACATCTGCTCCCCAATTGAACCAGTCCCCTTTGTCATGTGCTTTCAATTGTAAATCTCGAATTTTTCGACTATCCCATTTTCTTCCTTTATATAACCTAAAAGTGTTCAAAGCACCGTAAGGGCAGGAGGTCACTTGCTATGTCCTCTTCCCAACTATATCTGTTTTCCAACTTGCTTTCTGTTTTTGTCTTGGAATGGGTTGCTTGGTTTTGTCCTTGACTGACAGGGAAATAGTCATATGTGTAGTTTTTTTATAAATAATTTCTCTTTTATGTACTGTATTATTTTTTTTTCTACATATATACATGATTTGTAAACATTTGAGTGTATTTCTTTTAGTGGGGACTTGTGCTTGTGTCTGGATGAGACATTTAAGGTGATCTCAGACAAAGTACAACGATAGTGTGCTCTTAGAATCTACATTTGTTCCCTATTTGAACCTATTCCCCTTTGCCTTACTTTTTCTCGGGTGCTTTAATTGTTATTCTAGAACTTTTTAATATCCCATTTCTTCTTTTTCACTGGTGCTCTTATGACCTAAATGTGTTGCAATTGCCATAAAACCCTTAAAATTAAACTAAATCAAAGCGCTGTAAAACCCACCAAACAAACATATACCCTGATATGCATAAAATCATAGCAAGCACTTGCTCTAAAAGTCAAATCTTCTTACCGAAAGGGCTGTCTCTAGTTGATTGCATTTTTGATATGCCATTCCTAATGTGTACGATGCCTCTCCTTCAAGTTTTCTGTCTTTACCTGTGGTAGGGGGAAAAAAAAAAGAAAGAAAAATCAGAAAAAAAAAACAAACAAAAAAAAAACTTTAACATTACCTTGTTTTTAAAAAGTTGAGCTTTTATATAGCTCAAATCAACTAAACGTGCTCAAAGCGTTTACAGGGGGTCCCTGGCCAACAGCAACATTTAACATGTAAGACGAGACATGATGCCTGTTAGGTGATATTTCAATTCTTTCCGACAGAGACAATGCTGTTAACGGCCAGATACTCATTTTACACCCAAGTATGGTGAGAGTAAAGAGCCTTTTCCAAGGACTGAACTATGTGCCGAGCGAGGCTCGAACCCAAGTCCTTCTGATCCGAAAGCAAGTGTCATAACACAAGACCACATGATTTAAAAAACGCAATCATAAAAGTTCCATTACGACATAAACGATGAACATAATGACTTTAACGATATATGATAACTGCACGCTCAATCAAGCTGACCTAATAGTATCTGAGATCAACTGTATCTCTTTTGACCTCTGAACATTTTGCTAAAATATAATCTGCTTGAGAACCCCCTTGAAACATCAACACCATTCAACCCCGGAAATGAACTGAAGTGTAAAGTCTCCCTTGTTATTGTTTTAAACTTTTTGCCATTGCATTATCCAATTAATTGACCATTGATAAGTAGTCTTTTAAATCTCTCACAATACTCACTGTCTTTTGCCATTTGCAAAGCATTTGTCAAGGTTTCTATTTGCAATTCTTGTTCTTCTTCGTCATTACTGCGACCCAGTTCCTTTCCAATGACTGTGTAAATGTTGTAAAGATTGATGCAGGCATCAGTGAAGTAGGATATTCCACTATCCTTTAGCCACTCCTCTTTATAATCTTGGGTTAGTTTGTGATAGGCTTCAAAATGCTTGGCTGCTTCTCTGTAGCTTTCTGAAATAACAATTAAAAAACAAAAACAATAAGGAAAATAATAAAATTAAATAACACATAGCAATAATAATAATGGATTACAATTATGACATGCTAATCCTAACAGAACCCACCCCACCTCACCCCCCCCCCCCCCCACACACACACACACAAAGCCCCTACAAAACAAAGATACCAAACCAAAAATATATAAATAAAAATAGACCCATAATCCCTGTTTTTTTAAAGTAATGTATTCATGTTATTAGTGTTTTTTGTTGTTGACTGAAGAAGGGTTTTGAGCCCGAAATGTTCCATGTTTGGTATTTTGGTGTTTTTTAAAAGCTGTTATATTCAATTTTGTTGACTAATTTTTACAGTCCACAGCTCCTAGAAGCTTAGAATCACAAAAATAGGTGGGAGGTCACTCCATTTTGACAGGTAAGCCAAGCTTGTCTCAACATAATTATTTCATAACAATTCAAAACCATTTTCAAATATTTTAAAAAGTTCGAGTGCTATTGTTAGTTAAATTTGTGGGAAAAATTCTCATTTATATTTGTCACAATGGCTTCAGCAGAAAATCAAAATTGTGAATCACTGGTCTGATACAAACTGCTATTTTGGAGACAGATTCCAACATTGCAATGGCCTTCTGCTTCCATTTTGCCACTATCTCCCTCCACTTTCTTTGCCACATCCAGTGCAGTGTTAAAAAAGTGATCGACAAGCCAAATGTCATCGTCATCTCCTTTCAGATACATTGCCAGATCGTAGCGTGCCTTGTATTCTTCAGCATAATTTTCTAGGGAAAGCAAAAGCAAAAAAAAAAAAAAAAAATTGATGAAGAATTTCGGTGAGTAATTCACTAATTATTCTCTAAATAGGAAACTTATTAAAATACAAAATTAAAAAAAGAAAAAAAACCCCCGAAGGGATAAATAAAGTTCATACATGCATATGAGTGTACCGCCATTTAATTAATCAAGTTATTTATAATATAGAAAAGGAGAGATAAAGTAAAAGTATTATCATTTTCATTATCAGAATTATTATTATTATTATTATTGTTATTATTATTATTATTATTATTATTATTATTATTATTATTATTATTATTATTATTATTATTATTATTATTATTATTATTATTATTATTATTATTATTATTATCATTATCATCATTCCAACTTTCCTTCTTATCATTAGTCACATGAATAGAATCTTCTAGATTTGGTGCAAAAATGTTAAAAATCAATAAAAAGCTCACCAATTCTACTTGCAGCCTCAGCTTTTGTGAGAAAAACCATCATCGTGCTGAGCTTTTCCTTCTGGTCTGTGAGAACGGGTCTTGTCCATAAATAAGATTCTGGACCAGCTAGTTCTCTCTTTTCATTTTGGGTCCTTAGCAGATTTACAATTTCACAGTAGGACAAATGGTATCCCTCAGTCAGCATGTCAAGGCACAAATTGTGTTTGTAGGAATTTCGGTACCTGAAACAGTGGCAATAACAATTTTACAAGGAAACTTTGACGGAGGCATAAGGAGAAGACTTGCAAACAAAGGGGTGGATGGATAATGTAAAGGAATGGACAAGGATGGGCAGCCCAACACTAATAATGAGGAACGCTGAGGCCAGGTCTGGATGGAGAGGCCTTACTACAAAGTCATCTCTCATGTTTCCTCTACGACCACCTCAGTCAGGAGAATGAAGTGAGAGGTGAGGTGAAACAGTAATAAAGTATCTCAAATATTTCCTGTTTTAATTTTTTGGTTTATTATTATTAATTGTTTTTATAATTTTTTTTTTCAAATTGTCCAAATTCAAACTAAAGAAAGTAGAAAAGCATTGACAAAAGAGATGTAATGGGTGCCAATTGTACTAAGATGCTCCCCGCACGGTTTTCATTCTAACTGTGGCAAAAAAAACAAAATGTTTAAAAACTCAAGTTTTCTAAGCGTAATATCCACTTAAAGTGTGCAAAGTCCTTTACAAGGGATTCTAAGCCAACAGCAACACTTAACATGCAGGATGAGTCATGATGTCTGTAATGTGCCAGTACAATTTCTTTTCGACGGAGACATAAGGTTTCAAGCCACATACTCATTTTACACCTGAGTGTAGTGAGAGAATGTGAGTAAAGAGTGCTTTTCAAAGGACTCAACTATGTGACGCTCAGAGCAGGACTCAAACCCAGGACCTTCTGATTTGAAAGTGAGTGTCATACTTCTAGACCACATAGCCACACATCTAAACCAATCTGGCATGATGCTGTTTTGAGGTGACAGGACACAAATATCTGCATCTTAAAGTTCAGATTATGGAACTGAAACCTGGAGAGTCACAAACACTCTTACTCGCAAAATTCAGACCTTCATAAACAAATGCATCCGGAGGATTTTGAAAATCAGAGGACAAGATCACACTTGTAAGACGGAAATATGGAGGAGGTCAAACCAAGAACCCATCAGCACCCAAATAAGAAAGAGGAAATGGAAATGGGTCAATCACACATTCACATTGACAAGACCAGGGAGCAACGTCACCCACCAGTCCCTCAACTGGAATCCCCAAGGGACATGAAAAGTAAGACATCCAAAACTAACAGACATGGAGACGCTCACTGCCTGATGAACTGAAGATGGCAGGCCTCACTTGGGAGGCTACCAAGAAGATGGTCAAGGACAGAAGCAGATGGCTGACGTTTGTAGATGCCTTATGTTCCACAAGGAGTGAAGGGGATTAAGTACAGTGCAACCTCTGGATACGACAACCCCTGGATAGCGACATTGACCTCTGGTCCCGAATTTTTTGCTATATACTATAAGTAATAAAAACTCCCAAACAGCGACATGGATTTCAGTAAAACCCCTGTTTAGTGACATCGTTATTGCAACAAACGGTAGTTGAAACTGATGCTTGATACCCAACCAAACAATAAAAAACACTCCCCCCCCCCCCCCCCAATGAGATCGCTTTGTTACCGACTAATCAGAACGCATGTTTACTACACTGAGTGAATTCACCACCCGTTTATATGGAACCACAGCAAAAGAAGATCATCAGTGGATGGAACTCGCAAGGGTCCATTAACCTTCCCTGTTAACTACCTGTCTGAGGTCAGTGGAGGTAAACTGATATCAGACAATGCTGTGTCCAATGGGCGCAATTATGGATATTTATGGTCTTATATTATAATACACGTTGGAATATCCGGGAAAACAATGCCAGTCTTTTTAAATTTATTGTTTTCATTTACAAAATCAATTATCATTTTTCTAAACTTCAGTCCAAATTTGATGATATTGCGGGTAATACCTTGTTGTTTTTTTTTTTAAATAGCGTAAGATGTAAAACTAACAATTTTAAGTGCTGTAAATTATGGAGCACTTAAATAAAAATTTTGATATTCAAAACCCATCACCAGCATCGCATGGACTACAATTAATACATATTAAAGGTAGATGTGAGCACCTGTGTTCTTGTGCGTTATTATCATTTTGGCACTTGATTTTATTCACATTGGAGAGTAAAAGTGTAACTGGTATGCCCTTCGTAAGCAGGAGAAATACACATTCTAACGTCGTTAGGACGTGTCTACCCTCAGGCACTGATCCCCGCATTACACTGTATGTATTCACGTGTCTCACCACGCCCCCTTTAACCTTGAAAACCTCGGAATAACGACACCCCTGGATAATGACATAATTTCCCGGTCCCGGGCAATGTTGTTATCTCGGGTTTGCACTGTATGTAAGGTTCAGATTGATCAAAATTGTGGAGTCACCTTTGAAAAACAAATCAATTTTTAAAACATAAATAAGATGGGTACAAACATCTTTCCTGGGATACAAACAAAGTAAGCACCAACAGATGTTACTAAGTTGTCTGGTTCCAGTGTTTAGGGCAATCTCATTTTTAAAATCTCGTTCATATATTTTTATAAAAGAAGTTCAAATTACCAAAGATCCAATATTTTCGAATAGTAATAAGGGAAATTTTTAGAAATTAGAGTCATTTAAAAAAAGGAGAGGAAAAGAAACTGAAAGAGTTTGTTAAAAAGGGTAAAAAATAAATAACTAGAAAGCAATAACGACAATGAAACTGACAAAGATGATGATAATGACGATGATAATGATGATGGCAATATTGATCATGATGGTGTAATAATTGAAGTGATGGTGGTACCAATTATAATAAAGATGAAAATAGATAAATATAAATAATAAATAAGAAAATACATACTTTGCAATATCCCTTTTCAGTAAAGACGGTAACTGAGACCTTAGAGTTCCAGAAGCATCTGAAAATTTACTTTTTCTATGGGATGCTGAATGATTATTGGCATCAAGTGGTTCCAGTCTACCACCTGGTGGTTGGCGGGGCTTTCCATAAGATGGAATATGCCCATTTTGTGCCTTATTAATGGGGGGAAGTGTTGCGGCCATCCTGGTGATGAAAAAAGACATAAAAAATAATTTAATTCTGACGTAATATGCCTTTGATTAACATTTTGCAACACTAGCCATGGGACAAAAAGTAATATTTAGTCTGACAGGAATAGACAGCGTAATAGAATGGTAATTATGTAAACATCTTTAAGATCAAATGGTCAACAAGTGAATTTCAAACTAGTGTCAGTTTTTTTGAAAATATGTTTAAAAAAATAAATACCATTGATTTATGTGTATCCTATGTATTTTATTAGATGCATGTTAAGATCTGAATGAATGATGTGACAAAGTGCATTGTAGTCCTGTACACCTATGAGGAAAGAATATCACAAAATATTTTTTATAAATTGAGCTGATAAACAGCGCACTATCCTATGTAAATAGTGTAGTTAACATGCTTTACAAGGGGATCCAAACATTTAGCATGTACGATGAAATATGATGTCTGTGAGGCGCTATATTACAATTATGTTTGACAGAGACAATGATATTATCATCCACGTATTCATCTATATCTGAGTGTGGTGAGAAAATGTGAGTGGTATGTCTTGTCCAGGGGGTCAACATTACACAGACCAAATGCAGGATTCATCCCATAGATCTACAGGTTTGAAGTTGGGTGTCAAACCACAAGATCACAAAGCCCTTGAGATCAAAATTATATTGTAGTGTTTTTATGCACCTCCGTTGATGGGGTATCTTAACGGATCGTTTTTATACACCTCCGTCACGCTTGCACATCCCACCTAATTTCATCAGCGATTATTGTGTTTCTGTATTTGGAAATGGCGAAAGTTATATTGTGACATCTGTAGGATGTTTTTGTTAATAAACTCATATAAAAATAATAATAACTTAAAAAATCGAAATATAAAACCAGAAAATAGAAGTTGTATTGAAGGTAAAATAATGTTTTAGAAAGACCTTATTCAATGTGATGAACAGTCAGGTGGCTCCGTAGCGCAGTGAACAAGCTGTCAGACTCTAACCTTGAAAGTACTGGGTTCGATTCCCATTGTTGACATATTTTTTATTTTTTTATTGAGAAAGACATAATTTTTGTTTGTTTTTTTTTCTTTGTTTTTTTTTCTTTTTCAAAAACTTTTTATCATGTTTTTAAAAAACTTCAATTTTAATTTTCTAAAATTATTTATTTATTTGAGATCAGTATTTGTGTGTCATGTTTCTTTTTAAATTAAAGTTATTATTCTTTAATTTATTATCACTGTATAAACGTACATCGGTAATCACTTAGTTGGTTTAAATCATACCTAACATCAAGATCTCAGTCGGTTCTGATCGATGGCGCAGTATCAGAAACATTTCCTCTAAATTACGGCGTTCCGCAGGGGTCTGTCCTTGGTCCTGTTATTTTTACTCTTTATACTCAACCTCTTTCGGATATTTTTGTTAAAAATAAATTAATGTATCATTTCTATGCTGACGACACTCAGATCTATGTAAGCGATATCCCTAGTAATATCCCATCATTGATTACCCGTGTTGAAGACTGTATTAGAGATGTTAAATGCTGGATGGAAATTAACAAGTTAAAGCTGAATAATGAAAAGACAGAGGTGATGGCGTGTGGTAGAAAAAGTGTTTTGAAAGATGATTTTCTGAAGTTTACTCTAAATATAAATGGGTGCACAATTAACCTCTCAACGTGTGTGAAAGACCTCAGGGTAATGCTAGATCAACATATGACTATGCAGGCACAGTTTGATTCTCTATGTAGAAGTTTGACAATAGGATTAAAAAGAATTGCTTCAGTTAGACCTTTCCTAACAAGAGAAGTAACATGCAAACTAATAACATCTTTCATACTATCTAAAATAGATTACTGTAATTCGTTAATCTCGAATGTAAGCAACGATAAGATATCACGCCTTCAAAGTATCCAGAATGCGGCTGCTAAATTGATTTTAAGAAAGAAGATAACATCCTACTCGTTGCCACTTTTGTATGAGCTGCATTGGTTACCAGTTAAAGTGAGAATCGAATTCAAACTAGCAGTATTGTGCTATAAGTGCCTTAATGATCAAGCACCATTGTATATTACTGAATTTTTAGAAACTTATAAGCCAACGAGGAGTCTACGTTCTGCACTAGATTCTACAAAATTAATTGTTACAAATAAATATAAATATAAATTTTACGGCGGCAGATCGTTCAGACACGTCGGACCTTCCATCTGGAACTCTCTTCCTAAAAGAATAAGAGAAGCGCAGTCCTTATCAATATTTAAATCAAAGTTAAAACACCATCTCTTTGTTAAAACACATCTTGATTAATGCATCTTTGTAATTTGACCCCAATATGAATGTTAATTTAGTTTATGTTATTATATCATTATTTTATATTATTTCCGTATTTGACATAGCATGTGGATGTATTATAACATATCTTGTATTAATGACTTTATGTTTAGTTATTACATTGTTGTATAATGATAATATTATGTTGATGTAGTTTGTATAATGTTTCATTTGTATAATAATGTCACTGTATTATTGTTTCGCGCATTGAGCATCACCCAGTGATGAAAATGCGCGTTATAAATGTCATGTATTATTATTATTAAACAGCATGCTAAACTACAATCTAAAACTATTTAAACATCACGGACGTATGCAGCAACATTTTCATTAATTTACCATCACCGCCAATGGAGGTGCATAAAAACGGTGCGTTTTTGTTCACCTCCAACGGAGGTGCATAAAAACGCCACCAAATTATAATTTGATTAATGCCTTATATTCAATAAATTGGTCACATTGAACACTAACGGCAATGATGAGAAAAAATCTATTAAGATCTACACAGTAGCTTAATTTGTGGAGCGTTCGATGAACGTGCATATGGTCCTTGTCTGATTTCACGATCAGACTTAATTTAGGTATAACTCTGTCCATCACACAGTGAATATGTTCGTGGGTCCAATTATAAAAATCGGGTACTTTATTATAAAGTACTTTGTCACTGACTAATGCCCGTTACTTTGACTTCAGATTACTATTGTTCCATTCTCCAATGTGAAACCAAAAACAAAAACAAAAATAAAAAAAAAAAAGAAATGAAAAATACCCTCAAGATTTCAGTTATTTCCTTAGCAGCAAACTACTAAATTTAAAAAATAAAATAAAATAAAGATTCTTATTAAGGCGGGTAATTTAAAAACATTTAGGTGTAGTCAGACATCAGCAGATAAAACATAAAATATATTTGATGATCAAATTTGCCCATGGATTAAACTTAAACTTAATAATAATAAACGGCTTATTATTATTACGAGCAGAAATCAGAAAGTTTTATTATGATTACGAGTTGTTTTTGTCTTGAGAGCTAAAAGTTTCAAACGACTTTCTCATAGACTACGAACAGTTTTAACAGTATCTAAGGGAATTGCTATCAATAAAGAAAATTCCATACTTTGTGACCTCTTCCAGATGTGAGTATATCGGGTTTTTAACTTTTCAATTAATTGGTGTTGTAAACGTCCTCCATTAGTTTCCCATGAGTTTCCATGGCCACTGATAAATGTTGCAGTAAATCCCATTTCCGGTAACACATACAAAATAAAAAAAGGAGTATTTATCTTGAAACATTAAAATTAGGTAGGATTTTCAATGAATAAGATTAAAATTATATTAGCTTCAATAATCATTTATAATTCTCTCTTATCGAAAGAATCTTAATAGTCACCGCGATACTTATGTAAAATGGCGACTTCCATGCAAACAGTAAACAGTGAAAAAAAAAAAAAAATTAACATTGTTTTTTCCATTGTAAATGCTGCTGTTTATGACGCGTTTTCTTTTCTATTTTTCCCCCAATGAGAATACTCTCCAAAATTGTAATAATAAAATTATCCCGCCATTGATTGCTCTTGGTTAATTACTTGTCTGGCTTGCACTCTTCATCAACGGCACTGCCGGCTACCGACTTGTACTTGAACTTGTACCGGACCGCTGGCCTCAGTTGTAGTTGTTTGGTGCGTTTTTATTTTAATATATTTTATTTTGTTTGAATGTTGAAGTTTGAAGGATCAGGTCATTAATTGTCTTGTTAATTGTACATTTTCTCTGTAATTTAAATCGTAAGTAGATAAGATCAACAAAAACAATGTCATAGCCATAATCGGGCGGTACAGGTTGCCAACATATTAACAATAACAATCAGTTTAGTGAGCAGCAGCACTAGCAGTGGCAGTCAAATTGTGACCCAACTCGCCCATAGGAAAGTTGTGACTGGAAATTGCCGTTCGCGTTTTGGGGGGTTCAATTAAAGATGCATAACTTCGTTATAAAGAGGAATATCACAGATAGACTCTAGTTTGAGTTTGGTATCATTATTTTCGTCTTCCACTTTCAATTTCCTTTTAATTGGTGCCAATTAAGTAAAACTCCAGAAGTTATATGAAGTTAAAATTTGGCAATTTTCAATTGCATTTATTTTTTTTTATTTACCGCGTGTGTTTTTAAAATAAAAACGCTTGTTTTTAGAATAATATCTAAACTTTATTCATGCCAAATTTCATGGCTCTATATCTATGCGCAGACACTTTTAAACTCTGCCCCGAAATGCCATGTTTACATTATCTTCTCATCATGGCTGCCCAACGATATCGATAATCATATCGATATTTTAAATTTAGTCCATATTATTTTCAGTACTATTATTTACTATGTTTTTATTTTGAATACATACTTTCCAACTTTATTTATGGGCATTTTATAGTTTTTGTTTTAAAAGTTCGTATATTTCTTCTCTTTGTGAAATCCGATATTAATAATATCGATATTTTAAAAATACCAATTCCTTTAATTTTATTTTATTTTGCCATCAAGTCATCAAATTTCTTTCCCATATGCTTAGATATATTTGTTATCATTTGTATCCATATTCTAAAGGCCTTAGCCTGAATAATTATTATGGTAAGAAGTTCTATTAGTTATAAATTTTGACAGCCCCACACATTGAGAGAGAATGGGGGTGGGGGGAATAACATTATATTAATTGTCAGTTCAAATGATGTAATAGCAATATAAACCCAAAGTTGTTCAGCATAATTTTTTTAAGTATTAAAAGCCAGAACTTTCCTTCTAATTAAAATAGGGAATCTGTTTCAATTTATTTGAACTTTTTCAATCTACCATTTTATTTATATGCAATTAAATTGCCAGAGGTAAAAATAAATTCATTATGTCATTACGCAACATGTTTATATCTTTTCATTTAAATACTCTCAAATCCTTTTTCATTCTCTATGTATTAAATCAAAGAGGGGAATTATTTGCAATTGTTTCAGTGAGATATTGGGGATAAATCCAGAAGTGATATAGCAAATTGTTTCTCACGTCTAGCCAAGTTTTTAATTATGTAACATTTGTGTCATATTATGTAATAATGTGTTAATGTGAAATGTTTATCTTCCTCTTTATTAATGTAAATGCATTGTCCTCGATAAGACGAGCATTTTAGTATACAATATATGATAAGAACTCCATATTGACTGTTTTAACCATTTTTTATTAGCATCACGCAATTTCGGTCACAACTTCGCAATGGTAATTTTGGGGTAAAAATCGGTCTGAAATTTCAGACTTTGAACTGCCGTAATTACATTTCTAATCAAGATAGAAACAAAATTCAAACTGTTTTGTAATCTGTGTTGCCAGCTCTTTCATATGACATTGATTTCAAGTGTGTGAGTTACATTTAGAATTTCTAAACTCCCTTAACAATGATCGATTTATTGAGTTGTAATCTCCTGGTCTACTCTTGTTGAGTTTTCTTCTCTGTAGACTCTCTATTTCTACTTTCCATTTTAGCTCTGCCCGAGTTAGTTACTTTCTTTTAAAAAAATTTTTTTGTTACTTATAATAAAGATTACTAGAATACTATACTATAACTACTAGACTTGTTATAACATATACTAATACTAATATATATCTAACAAGAAATGAAGTGAAAGGGCTAGAAGGCAATAGAGAATAAAAATTTTGCGGCGTTGATGGAGGCGTGAACCTCTGGGTGCGACAACTCCACCTGAGGTTATAAGTTCAACACTTACAAACGCCGCAAAGTTTGTTCGCCAGCATCGATGCTTAATGGCCTTATTCTCAACACAAACATGTAACAGAAACGATTGAGATATTGAGGAAGCTCCGGTATTTGGGGTGAATAAGAATTCAGAAAAGTGAGTGGAGCAGGCAATTATGTTGTTAATAACATTTCTTTTACATACTTGCTCATACAGTAAAGCCATGCTCTCCCTGGCCAGGCGGAGCTGTCGTACCAGTAAGGTCGCGGGTTCGAGACCCCATCACTGTCGCAAAATTTTAATTCTCTATTGTCTTCTGGCATTTTCCTTCTCACATCATTTCTTGTTATTGTTATTATCAAAATAAGTGCCTGCTCCACTCACTTTTCATAACTAATATATGCAAAGATTATTTTATACAGTCAATGGGTAGTAAGAGTGCCGATCTTTGTATTAAAAATTGTAGTACTCTTGTTAGCTTACACATTAGTATTAGACTAGCTTTTTATTATGATAATATACCACAAAGTCACAAAACTTTGCAGATGATGTACTACTTAGATTTGATTCAGATTTTTGTTTTGATTTTTAGGGAGGCCTTCCGAAAGCAAGCTCCTCGGGTTAGTTATAGGTCTTAGTAAAGTTGCTAGGATGTTTATTTTTCCTATTAGGGTTAGTTAAAGGTACTAGGTTTTATTTTTTCTTAGGGTTAGTTGAGGGAATATTTGGGTTGTTTCCCTTAGCATGCGGGGCTTTCAGAAGGCCTCCCTAAAAATAAAAACAAAAATCTGAATCAAATCTAACTTGTACATCATCTGCAAAGTTTTTTTAAATACCAATCTTTTTCTTTCTCACTTTTTACACTCAGTATCAGAAGGATGTCAGCCACAATGTACTGGGGAGAAATTCCAGAAATTTCTGATACCGAATCTGGAATAGCTGCCCTAGAACGTGAACAGATCACCAGGCCTAAACCAATGGATGTTGAGGGTCATTTGCTTCATCAACCTTCCAACCGACATCATCCACCTACCAATGAGTACGGACCCTGCTTTGTTTTTTGATGCAAAACTGGTTGATGTTTTCTTTTCTTGTCAGGGCTGTTCATCAGTTTTTATACACTGACATAATTGACTCTATTTAACAAAATTAATTTTGAGCCTGTGCAAAATGTTAGGCTTTTCTTCATAATTGGTTAATAATAATAATAATAATAATAATAATAATACACATTTATATAGCGCTCATTCTCGTGTAAAACACAAGCTCTGGGCACTTTACAATATAAATATCAATTTTAAGTGAAAAAAATAATAACAACAATAATAATTAGGTAGTTATATCAATGGTTTGTGCTATCATTTGAGAATATGAACCCTATCAATTTAATGCATTTCACTTTCGAGAAATTACAATCTCTTATTTAATAACAAAGGTTCTGGAAATGACATTTATATCTTCTAAATTATAATAATAATAATAATAATAATAATAATAATAATAATAATAATAATAATAATAATAATAATAATAATAATAATAATAATAATATACTTTATACATCAAAAAAATGGAAATTCGATATAAGAAAACCCAATCGTGCACGTAATAATGATGAAGGTTGTTATCCACACAGGTGTTTTGGTTCACAATTTAGATAACAATCCAAAAGAACAAGCAAATATGATTTTATATATCTTTTATTCATTAGGGATGTGTTTATTACCGTGAATCTGTTTCTTATCTCCTATGTCACTAGATTTTATGTAATATAACATCTCTGTCCAACTCTCCCATCAGGATTCTACCCAATGACCATTTCAAGATGGATCCAGTGGTTCTTCATACCATTAGACTTCTTCAACACATTAAGAAAGTCAGGGCAGCAATTGAATCTCTACAAAATGATATTGTAAGTATTGATTAGTACCAATATAAAGATGGCATCAAAATCTTTGGAAACATTCGACTTCTGATTCAGCTTAGTGAATATAAACATTTCTGTTAATTTGTAAAAAAAATCTTTTTGGGACAATCTTTAAATAATTATGAATGCACCTTTTTATTCAACCAGGTTCTTATATTTGCTTCTTTTTCTTTTTTTTTGTGATAGACTCAGACCTCCCTATTTAGTAATACTACTACGAAAAATTTGTAAAATTACGAAATTTGGGCTCCAATTTCAGAACTTCATGAGCATTTCTAAGTCAAGACAAATTATTGAAAATGAAATTTGATGCAAGAATACATAATTTTAAAGATTTTTAAGTGTTATTTCATCATTGTGAGGGTAAATAATTGATCAATAAAGTTAAATTTTAGCTTCTACTCTTTTTATCTCCTAAGAATTACGAATTTTGAAATTTGAAGTAGGCAGGTCTGGTATTTATGGCTGGATTAGAAATCTGGAAAGTGTCATACAGAGATAGCTAAAAACTGGACCATGGATTTCAACCCGTTGTCTGAGGCATATATATCAAAAATAAAAAGGCAAGGTCATACCCAGCACTATAAATGTTGAGAGTAAAGGTCATGAATGCAATGAGCGGAGATGCTATTTAAAAGAGATAGAAAGGCATAGGACATTGCTTGAGGAAATAACTCAGCAATGCTTTTATGACAGTAATGAATAGACCTCTCAAGGGATGAGAACAAGGGGCAGACCAAAAACAACCTGGAGATAGGCTTTTGAGGAAGAGAGGTGTGCTGTTGGATTGATGACATTCAGTCTGACAAGAACCACTCTTTTTACAAGAGCGGCTATGTGGTCTTGTGGTATGACACTCGCTTTCGGATCGGAAGGTCCTGGGTTCGAGCCTCGCGCTCGGCACATAGTTGATTCCTTGGAAAAGGCTCTTTACTCACATTCTCTCACCATAATCAGATGTAAAATGAGTACCTGGGCGATAACAGCGTTGTCTTTGTCCAAAAAATTGCTTGTGGTATGACACTCGCTTTCGGATCGGAAGGTCCTGGGTTCGAGCCTCGCGCTCGGCACATAGTTGATTCCTTGGAAAAGGCTCTTTACTCACATTCTCTCACCATAATCAGATGTAAAATGAGTACCTGGGCGATAACAGCGTTGTCTTTGTCCAAAAAATTGTAATATCGCCTAACAGGTGGCATGTCCCGTCCTACATGTTAAATGTTGCTGTTGACCAGGGACCCCTTGTAAAGCGCTTTGAGCACATTTAGTGGATATTGCGCTATATAAAGCTCAATTGTCAATTGTTTTTTTGGTGTGGAGACTGTAATTGGTGGCCTTTTGTTGCACTATGCAGGAAGTGAATAAGCAATAGAAAGCGAATAAGAGTATTGCAACCAAAGGGTAGTCATGGTTCTATCATATGCTTATAGCTATAGAAACAGATAAACTGGACTGTGGCTCATAGGGACTTTTTTATGGCATTTTTTATGACTATTACATCCAATGAGTTTTCCCCATTTTTTATAGCATTAAGTTGACAGCAACAATTGCTTGCTACCTTTTGAATATATCAAAGTGCTTTCATTCAGTTGAAATTTATAGACACAGCTATGTGGTCACTAACACAGTGGCATCAGGGAAAACAGAAATTCATGCTGGGATGGAAATATTACTTTTTCTCAAGAGTCATATCCTCATACTGTTTGAGCCGTCATGACTCCCCAACCACCATCTCTCCCCCTATACTGTTCATTGGATAATTCTGAATTTTTATATATTTGTTGTCAGAAATCAGAATCAGAGCCTGCAGTCATTAATGTGGGACCAGTCCCAGAATATGATGGCCCCCAAATCAAAGACAGATCTCATCAAAAGTATTTTACAGAGGAGGAGTACGAAAGGTATACGTTTGTCCAAGCATTTTGTATGATTTTCTCATTGTTTTTTTAGTATTTGAAAGGCCATTGTTTTATTTGTATGTGTCAATTGATAGAATGTGTGTTATCAGATTATTGTTACAAATGTTTCATGCTTGTCATAGTATTATTGCCAGTATTAAGCGCATAGAGCAGGTCATCGTCATGGTTATGTTCTATAGAAATGCTCTTTATGATTATTTATTATTATTACAATGCATTGAATTAAATGATTGCTACTCATTAACTTTGGAAAGTTAAATCTTAAGCTTAACTTAAAGTCTTTGCCAGTTTATTATGATATTAATTGACCTTTAACATGACTTTCTTGTCACACTAATTGATACTGTGTCTCCTGACCAGAATCATATGAATTTTAGTGGGTCAGAGACAATAATAACAAAATGCTTGTCCTTGTTTGGTGTCAGTTGGCAAGGCACTTTGCATACATTTCCTTGTTCAAATCAGAAGTAGATAAAAACTTACCTTTTGGCTGCCAAATATTTTAAATGTATAATGCAAAGAAAAG
Organism: Berghia stephanieae; assembly: GCF_034508935.2. NCBI lineage: Eukaryota > Metazoa > Mollusca > Gastropoda > Nudibranchia > Aeolidiidae > Berghia > Berghia stephanieae. The sequence goes on from NC_088363.1 coordinate 40,957,832, forward strand.
AACCTAATGGTCAACTTGTACTGTATTTTAAAAAAAAGAAGAATTTGTTCCAAATTGCTTACCGGGTTAGTAAATAAATTACTGTGACCAAAAATCTATTATGTAAACGTACAATGTGAATACCTATTTTTTTTCATCCAAATTTCCTTGTTTGATCTTTTTTCCAGTGATTTTGTCAAAGGTGTTCCAAATCCCCAGCCCCCAATAGATGAATCAACTTGCAGAAGATTACTGAGGAGATCTACAGCAGCCATTTGTGCTCACTTATCCATCGATAGTAAGTAATGTTTTCTTTTATTGTGCAGCTTGATGGTCTTGTGGGTATCGCGATAGCTCAAGTGGTAGAGCACTCATTTCAAATGCAAAAGGACTGCTGACGTCGATCCTGGGTGAAGTCGAGATTATTTCGGACCCCCTTTCCATTTAGCAGTGATAGGATGGTTGGGTCTATTAGATCTGGTGAAAAGCACTTTGCGATAGACTAGCATCTTATCCAAAGGTTAGCAAGCAATAATTGCTATTGCCTGTGTTTCATGCTATATAAACAGGGATAAACTTTGGCTTCATGGGTCTAATGGCTCTGAAGGACTCCTTTTTTTGTATTTTAATGGACACTCCCCTTAGGACTAGTAAGTCCCTTGTCTAATTCCTTCTCTGGACAGTGGAATGTTGAGCCCTTCTAAAAAGGCTCTTTACTCCCATTCTCTCACCTCGCTTTAGTTTAAAATAAGTACCTTTCAGGTGATAACTTTGTATCTGTCCAAAAAAAATTGTAATAATCGCCTTACGTTATCATCTTGTCTCACCCTACATGTTTAGTGTATAGGAAAATAAAAGGAGTAAAAATGACTTTTATAAAAGATAAGACACAAAGTAAATTCTTTAATAAGAGTCATCTTTACTCCCTTTATTTTTCTATACATTTTATTGACTCATTTAGGTCCCTCTAGATTTTGGTACAACATGTTTAGAGTTGTTGTCATGGACTGTTTGTACAGTACTTTTAGCACATTAAGTCGATATTACGCTTTATAAAATCTTAAAGCTCAAAAATACGTTGTTATTCAGTGGTTAATTTTTCTTTTCATTTTTTCTTTTTTTTATTCATAAACTTCTTAACTCCTTAGGCTGTATATCAACAGAGGATGACTATTACAACTACCTCTATATTTTCAGCTGTTCCTGAATCTGTGCTGGATACCCTGACAGATGTGTGTCAAGAATTCTTCTCCCAGTTTACCAGACATCTCGGCTGTGCCGTAGACAGACGAGCCTTGCATGGCAGCAATGGGTTTCCTGTAGGTTTCGTCTTTTGTTTTTTCACATTTTGTTTTTGTTTTTGCTGTTTTTTGTTGTTGTTTTTTTAAATTTATTTATTTATTTATTTTTTTGTTTATTTTTTGTCTTCTGTAAATTTCATTTAAGCATAAAGCATCAATAAGCTCTCTAGGACAGAACAAATATGTCTTTTTATTTTTTGTAAGTTTGTTTTGGTTGACACAATTTCAAGCCAACTCAGATTGGTATATCTGGTTGTTTAAAAAAAAAAAATAGCTTTTTATGCAGCACAATATCCACTAAACTTGCTCAAAGTGCTTTACAAGGGGTCCCTGGTCAACAGCAACCTTTAACAGGTAGGACGGGACATGGCGCCTGTTATGCGATATTACAATTTTATTCCAGAGACACCGCTATTAACGGCCGGGTACTGATTTTACACCTGAGTACGATGAGAGGATGTGAGTAAAGAGATTTTTCCAAGGACTCAACTATCGCTGAGTGAGACTTGAACCCAGGACCTTTCGATCTGAAAACAAGTGTCATACCACATAGCCGCACATCTACCTCTGCTCTTTATTATAATATTTCTATACTGTCAGTTGTGTCATTAGTTCCCACTAGATTCAATTAAGTCCAAATAATGAAAACAAGTTGCCTAACTTCTTTTTTTTTATCCACCTTAAAAAGCTCCCATTGCAAAGTTGTGTTTTTACTTGTTTATATCTTTTCCCAACTTGATACATGTTTTATACCTGTCTACTTGTGATTTCAAAATTATTAATGAAATCAGTAATTTGGTCATGGAAATTAGTGACTTATGTGAAACTGCAACAGTTCAGGGTCATGGAGAGCTACTGAACAATCAAGTTCTGTATTATAGTCAAATTTATTAAATCTTGCTTCTCAAATTACTTACGGTAAAAATAAAATTATGATTTTTTTTGGCAATAATTTCAGATCTCCAAGTTCATATAAAACTTGACCATTTATGTAGGGCATTATTCATTAAACATACTCAAAGTGCTATGTAAGGCGTCCCTAGCCAATAGCAACACTAAACATTTAAGATGAGACATGATACCTGTTAGGTGACATTAATATTTTTCAGACAGGGACAACACTGTCAGTGACCAGGTACCCATTTTACACCTGAGTATGGTGAGAAAGAATGTGAGTAAAGAGCCTTTTCCAAGGACTCAAATATGCACCGCTGAGAGTGGGACTCGAATTCAGGACCTTTCAATCCAAAGGTGAGTGTCTTGCCACAAAACCACATAGCCACACGAGATTTAGATTGTCATAAATGTAAGTCATTTATTTCTTTCCCCTCCAGGATTCAATAGAACGAGTTCTCCACGAAATTGGCATGGGCAGTGTTACAGAACTCCACACTTTTTACCAGCAACGGGTTTTAGCGTACCACAGTCGAATGGAGCGCCACTGTCAATCTCTCATGACAGAGTACAACACCCTTATCAAACAACCCCACCCCTCCTCATCTTCATCCTCAATAAAACAAGTTTCCAGCTCCCCTAACATGACTGGAGACACTCTACAGGTCATCAGGTCAGTGGTCTCTTTTCACTCCTTTTACCATTTCACAAAGGTGATATAATATAGTAATGCAAATGTTGCTGATTGAAGCTCGAAGAAATAAATAACACTGCTCAAATGGAATGGAAACTTCAGTTTGATTAACGAAGACAGATGATGTGGACAATTCAGGTTTCCCCTTTGTCAACCAAACACATTGAATGAAACACTAAACACTCATTCGTCTTTAGTGTTTCATTCATTGTGTTTGTTGACAAAGGGGAAACCCAAAATATCCACACCATCTGTCTTCGTTAATGAAATCGAAGCTTCCATTCCATTTGACCAGTGTTATTTATCATAATATAATGTCATCTTTAGTCACTCCCCCTTCTCTCTGAGTCAGAGAGGTAGGATAATGCAAATTCGAAAATTCCCAATCCGGTAGCCCTGTTCCCTAACTCTGGATATCAGATAGATTTTATGGATAAGAGCTTCAAATGTTTATTAACCCTCTCCTTACCACCTTTAGGAAAATCGTCACATTCGTTACGATACAACCAACATTTTCCAGACTTAGATTTGTTTTTTAAATCACAATATTTAAAGAAAAGGTGTTGTTATATTTACAAGAACTTAATACTGTTTTGTAAGGTTTGTTTTGATCTACAAAATTATGTATATCATACACTATGTGTCCTTGAATTTGAGTTTAAAAATTCAATTTATGTGTTGGGTAGGTATGAGATTTTAGTAGAAGTTTTGAGAATTGTCGGTAAGGAGAGAGTTAATTGTTATTTTTTTTTCAAGGGAATGTTAATAAATATGATAAATGATGACAACAATGGAGAAACATTGTAATATTATTCAATCAATATGGATTGTGCTAAATATTATGTGGTGTACAGTTCCTTATTTTGAGGTATTCATTTGATTTTGATCTTAGCAATAGTAACAGGTTTACACCATGATACAGGAATATCATGCTAAAGTGGAAAAGGAATGCCTTAACAATGCCATCTTCTCATCACTCCTTCCTCTTTGTCTTTAGTGTCTCATTCATCGTGTTTTTATGGACAAAGGGGAAACCCAAAATATCTATTTCTCTTCTATGTTATTTTATTACTGCTTTTTATTTCAGGAAATATGTGACACAGATTTCTTAACAAATTGCTTTATCTACTTGCTACATTTTTCTTTCAGCCCATAAAACTCTCTCTTATAAAATTGATACTCGCACACACAAATGGTTCAAACCCACAAAACATTGGGGTTTTTTTAAAAAAAGAACTGTTGTAGGTTTTGATTTTAACAATAGTATTCTTTGTGATTTAATTTTCATGATTTTATATGTCTTTTTTGTTTTTGTTTTTTTTTCTTTTGTTTTTGTTTGCGATTGTTTTTTTTCCTTTTTAAAATAGAATCATACTGTATTTCAATTGTTTTTATTTTATTTCTCTTGTTTTTGTGGGGTTTGTTTTTTGCTGTAGGATCAAAGAAGAACCAAACACTTCGATCCAATTTCCTCTGTTGGATGATAAAGATGATGTCGCTGAGGCTGAGCAGCTTCTCAATATAGAGAGTGAGTGGCAATTAATATATTTTTTGTGTGGTAATCAGATTAAAAGTGAAAATGTCCTCCAGATTTTGTAAATGTTTTGTTAAAATGAAATTAAGTGTTATTTATATTTATGCAACGTATGGGTGAGATATTTATTTGATTGCCGCTGTCTTATAGCAGTGTAATGCCAATGATGAATTGGATCCATCAAAAATAAGTTTACAATTAGAATGATAAGAAATATGAACTTTGAACTTTGATATTTTGCAGTCTAAAAATGTTATTTATTGTTCACCATAAGGAATCGGAATTAAACAAAAGATTTATGTTTTTGGCTATAAATTAAAATTCCAATACATAGTTCATTCTGACATAATACCACATTCAATTTCTCATCTCACAATCATTGGTAATGGCACTTTTGTTTGCTTGAAATAAGAACTCGGATATAATATTTAAAGCATCCCTCAGCTCCGCCATTGTGTTTATTCTATGATGCTATTATCTCTCCAAATATTGTTTTACATAATTATTAAATAATAAAATTTCTTATACCCCTTTTATTTTAGAGAATACCCAAATGAAGCGTCCCCATTATTCTTTGTTTTTAAAAATTATGGCGTTAAATAAATTCTTTTCTCCCATCTGGTTTTGCTAGAAATAGATTGTCACGAGTAATGATATCTTTACCACAATTATAATTCTTAAGGTTCAATATTTTGAAGTCTTTTAAATTTTCATCCATCAGTGTAAATAAGGATAAATCTAGATGAGAAATAACATGTTTAAGGTCCTGCGTTTAAAGTTTCAAACTCGTTCCCAATGCGCATTACCAAGATTGTACAGCAGTATTTAGACCTCATTTTAAACTCCTATCATAGGAGATCAAGAATCATATCTTTATTTTGTAGTTGCCCAATGCGCTGCGGGGGCCCTAATAGCTCAGTTGGTAGAGCACTCACTTCACATGCAAAGGGACCAAGATCAATCCCAGGTGCAGTCGAGATTTTTTTCTGATTCTCCTCTGTCCACCCAGCAGTGAATGGGCAGCTGAGTCTATTGAATTTGGCAGAAAGTACTTTGCGATAGACCTAGCGTCCTATCCAAAGGTTATCAAGCAATTGCTATTGTCCATTTCATGCTATAGAAACCAGGATAAACTCTGGCTCCATGGGTCCAATGGCTCTGATGGACTAATTTTTTTGTTTGTTTTGTTTTAAAGTGCTGCAGTCGGGGCATGAAAAAGTCCTTGTCATATTCCTTGTACTTTATTATAGCCACTAATGGCAAATACATTTTTGTTTTAGAAATATTTTTAAAAAGAAAATAGATAAGTGAAAAATCTCTTTGCAGACCTGGGACCATTTGAGATTGTGGAACAAGAGATCCCAACTGGTTTGACAACAGAGATGAAAGCTAAGGGGATGCAAGCCAAGGGTAGTGGGGCAGAGAGCCGGTAAGAAACCTCTCAATGTCAATGAGATAAACTGTTTATCATAAGGACCATAATACAGTGATCACTACAATCATCATCATCATCGAAATTACCATCGTTGTAATCATCATCATCATCATCATCATCATCATCATCATCATCATCATCATCATCATTTTGTGATTCTAAAAAAGAATAGAAATCTTTCTTCTTCTTCTTTTTCTTCTTCTTGTTCTTCTTGTTCTTGTTCTTGTTCTTATTGTTGTTGTTGTTGTTGTTGATCTTCTTCTTCTTCGTCTTCTTCTTCTTTGTCAATAGTATGTGTAGACTCTATTTCGTTCCTGGACAATGGGAAACAAAAGTGTGATGTCAAAAAAAAAACCCCGGTTCACTGGAAGTGTAAAACCACTCTACCGGAGGACCGGATACGTACCATGTGTAATTGATCGTCTGGTTCCAGAGTGATGGCATCTCATTTTCTAGTCTAAATTTATGGTAGTCGCCAAGAAATATCATCCCTCCTCCTCCTCCTCCTCCACCTCCTTCTTACCAGGAGTTAATGTTGAGGTGCACATCCAAAAAGAAGAAAAAAAAAGGAAAAATGATGGCACTTTCCTGATAATCGGTAGTGCACTTCTCAGGGTCTGTGTCTGTCAACATTAGATGGAGGAATATTCATATTTAAAATTTGATACCCGGACTGCCTAGCTTGTATTTTACTCAACTTCATTTTGCTATTGATATACTGGTATCCCTATAAGGTCATTTATTCCTTTGAACAGAGTTGTTATTTTAGCCCTAGTCCGTACTTCACTGTGAGGTAACCATCCCAATTGTTTCGTCCATGTATCAGTTTTACCACCTATAATGAATGAGTAACCATTTGTAACATATTTCATTGCATTTTTCTGTACTTAATTCATTTTTTTTCCTCTTGGGTTTTCATTATGTGGATCCTAAACTGAGCAACCAATCCAAATTGCATAGTTTTGACTATAGTGACTGTGATGCAGAGTCATAACCTAACACCATCCCACACAACACAAATGTTGCGTTTATCTTCGATATTGACATTCTCTCACCATACTCAGGTGTAAAATGAGTAACTGGCTGATAACAGCGCTGTCTCTGTCTTAGAAAATGGTAATATTGCCTAACAGACTTTATGTCTTGTCCTTCAAGTTAAGTGTACTGTTGGCTAGGAACTCCTTGTAAAGCAATTAAAGCACATTTAGTGGATATTGTACTATATAAACGCTCGTTTTTAAAAATAGATTTTATAATAAATGCTCAAGGTGTTGAAGCTACAACATTTTGGATTGGATTTGATAAGATTGATTAAGTTCCATCTACACCTTCTTTGTTTTTTCATTTCCTATCAGGGCAGCCAAAATGTCTATATGGAGCTCAGTAGACGAGTCGAGTGACAACCCTGGGAGCAGCAGCCACGACATGACAGCTGTGACCACCCCGCAATCTGGCATTCCAACTACACCACAGGACATTGCTAGTGTGGGAGTGCCAACACCAAGGGAAGGGGGGTCAACAGATGACATGCTGCCCATTCAAGAACCTGGATCGATAAGCAGTACTGCCGATATCTTCTCCCCTACAATTGCAGGTCCAAGCAAGCCAAAGAAAAAGTATGATTTTTTAAAATGGTTGATTTTGCTTTCAATGAATCATTGTCTGTATTGTTCCCATATGAGGCCTCTCCATTTTCACTCTTTCATTAGTATTTTCACTATCACAGGCTTCAGGCAAGCGGGTGGTTGGATGGGAGCATCACCCTTGAATCATATACCTATGATTTTCGCATGGGTGTACGATCCGATAGTGATGTCGTTTCTTCTTCTCTTTACTAGCCTATCCTGCTTCTTTGGTTTGTGATTGTATTTTTGACAGGGGATATTTTTTTTCTGTAAATCTTCTGCCTGTTTGTTCTTGGTTATTTATAATTTAGCTTATGATATCTTTAGGTTATGATTTTGATTTACATTTGTACTATTTTTGTTAGATTGCTTGTTTATTTGTTTCAGCGGTCTCCCATATAACCTCAATTGTGTTGGAAGAGACCTAAAGCAACAAACAAACAA
>NC_088363.1:40970737-40978237 GCF_034508935.2 Berghia stephanieae
TATTATTATTATTATTATTATTATTATTATTATTGTTAAAAAACTTTAAAGTTTTTACACCCACCAGACCAGAACGATTGGTTGACTTTAAGCAATGTTGACTTTATCCATTATCAATGAAACACACTAGATAAATAACAGATAATTTGGGACCAACAAGAGGTGTTGATTTTAAACAGATGTTGACCTTAAGAGTGTTGACTTAATGTGGATTCCACTGGTATTATTCATGGATTTTGCAAATTATTTTATTATTTTTCAATATTTTGTGATTTATTTCTTTTCAGAAAAAAATGATGCTTTCCTCAAGACATTTTCACAGGAGCTTTTATTTCAGGACACATAATATTTGTAGTAAACTTTCAATGTGAATGTAATGTATATATTACTTATGATTAAAGAATGCTTGTATTATTTCCCTTTGTTTGTTTGTTAATTTTAATTTTCATGGGAATATCTCGTGTTGGTGATCATTTATTCATGAGTTATTTGACCTTGACATGGTTGATGGGCTCAACCTCTGTGTTTGTTGTCTTTTTCGATTTGCCTTTGTCCTAATATGAGGGTCACTAGTTAAATTTCCAGAATTGGGTAGAACTATTCATGCCAAATAAGTGAAGCAGCCCACTTACAGCATAGATACAACTTCAGCATCTCGTTTCTTTATTTTTCCTTGAGCAAGAAACTTAGCCCCTATTGCTCACTTTGCCACACTACACTGCGATGAGTGCCAAGGTTAACTTTTTAACCCCACCCAGCAGTAGTAGTAGTTGGGTCTGTTTTGTTCAGGGTTCCCACCGGGTCATGAAATCAGGAAAAAGTCGGGAATTTTGTGATGGGTCGTGAAGTTGGGAAAATGTCGGGAATTTTGTGATGGGTTGGGAAGTCGGGGAAAAACAAAATCAAGGATTATGTGAGGCACATAGGTGGCATAGAAAAGTTGGTGACAATTTATTTAAGTCTTGTGGATTAGCCAGTAGAAGGTACAAAGCTTATTTGGAGGAGAAAAAAAGCAGTGGAGAAAAAAGTGGGAAAAGAAAACTAGCAGAAGAGGAAGTTGTTGGGCTAAAAAAAAGGAAAGTTGAGTTGACAGAGAATGTTGCTTTTTTAGGAAAGAAAGTGAAAAACAATCAGACAGGGCTGATGAAGTGACAGGGATGAAGGAGCAATTAGCTTTATTCACCAGTGCAAATGCTCTGAGAAAAGCAGCCATAGAGAAGGAAGAGGAGTTGGCCTCCGTTTCTAAGAAACTTGAGGAGAAGGAGGCCTCCTTGAAATTGTTGTAGAGGAAGGACAGTTTGTAAATAGTCTTGTACATAGTGTAATATAGTAAAGTGAACAATGATAAGATTGGACCTCTATTATTGGAAATGTGGCGGAGTACTATTGCATGGTTGATGAATCATGAAGAGAAAGCAAATTGAATCAACTGATGGCAAGGAGTCTAGGGGTAAGATGTAATGGTTAATAAATAGCTAGTATAATCATCTGTTCTTTGAAGGCTACACTAGTAAATGTACATGTGCACTAATTTAAAGAAGTAATGATATTTTATTATTGATGAATGGCTTTTAAAAAAATCATTCTTGACGCATGGCGGAATAATTTTCCACCGCGCGATGGGATCTTGAAAAAATTTTTGGGGTCTTGAAAAAATTTCAAAGATTTGGTGGGGACCCTGTTTGTTTGTTTTTAGGAATTTTACGCCGCTTTTAGGTCTTATCAGCACCAGTAAAAAGGAAGAAAATGGGATATTAAAAAGTTCTAGAATTACAATTAAAGCACCCAAGAAAAAGTAAGACAAAAGGGAATTGGTTCAAATGTAGATTCCAAGAGCATTCTATCAGGGTGCATAGTTTGAGATCACCTTAATATCTCATCCAGACACAAGCACACGGACCCCATTAAGAGGAACACACTCAAATGTTTACAAATTATATGTTATATTATGTAAAACAAAAGAAAAAAAATTTAATTGCATATCAGACAGATGATTAACAAGACAAAAAATATCATCTCCCAAAACTCTAACTATACATTTGACTGTTTCCCTCTCAGCCAGAGTATTCGAAGTAATCTCATTCCAAGACAAAGACAGAAAGCATGTTGGAAAACAGATAAAGGGGGATAGAAGACACAGTAAGTGCCTCCCTGTCCACTGTGGGAGGTCAGAAAACTTCACTCAGTTGTTGGGTCTGTTAGATATAGCAGAAACTATTTTGGGATGAACCAGTGTCTTATCCAAAGGGCTACAAGCAAATGTTTTTGTCCATTTCATGCTATACAAACGGGGATAAACTCCGGCTCCATGGGGCTAATGGCTTTTGAATTAAGCCCTTAACCCCAGTTGGAGCATAGGTCATCAATGATGCTTTGCCATTTGACTCTTTCTTGGGCTGTCTTCACCACCTATTTCCATGCATATCCACATCTCCTTGCTTCCTCCACCGTGCTTCTTCATCACCAACTATTTATAATTGAGCTTGTATATAGCACAATTCCACTAAACATGCTCAAAGCGCTTTACAAAGGGTCCCTGGCGAAAAGCAACATTTATCATTTAGGATGGGACATGACGCCTGTTAGGCGATATTACAATTTTTTTCGGACAGAGACAACGCTATTAGTGGCCAGGTACTCATTTTATACCCGAGTATGGTAAGAGAATGTGACTAAAGAGCCTTTTCCAAGGACTCAACTATGCGCTGAGCGAGGCTCGAACCCAGGACCTGCCGATCTGAAAGCGAGTGTCATATGTTGCTGTTGGTCAGGGACCCCTTGTAAAGCGCTTTGAGCACATTTAGTGGATATTGCACTATATAAAACCTCATCTGAAAAATTTTTTTTTACATTTAGAAAACCTGCCTGCATCATCACTAGACAGTCTAATGGCTTTGAAGGACTCATCTTGTGCCGTGCTTGGCAGCATTGGCGGTCAGAGCTCTCCACTCTTCTCTTTTTTCCATTGCTCTAATGGTGTTGCTGTTTATTTCCATTCCCAGCCAGTCGGGAATCTATCCTTTTCGCTCTCTGTCTTCTAGGGGCCTCTCTTTCCTGTTAACATTCCGGTCCCACTCAGTTTTTCCAGTCCCTCTCTTCATATCACATTCACATGACCTAGGAATTTAACCTGCCGTTTATGAATTGTGTCAACCACTTTTCTTTTACACCCAGCCTCTCTCAGGACATCCTCATTTCTCTCATTTCTGAATGACTAATTTTTTTTTTTTTAAATTGTAAGAAATAAAAAGAGGAGAAGTAGAAGTGTTGTGTACAATAAATCATTTTATTGAGCAAAACAGTGAAGAAAATTAGTATAATAATATAACAATGATATGAGTTGTCAAAACTTAATCATCACATATTAATGAAATTCATGATTTTGGGTTTGGATGAAGTTTAAATGTGACCAACCGCCTCAAAAAGGTATTAGATTGGGATGAACCGGATACTGGAAACTGAAATTATAGCCGCAAATTTAAAACAAAAGATTAAAGTTCTATTCATTTTAATGGAGAAATAATGTCGAAATAATGTCTTTTCTTACAATGCAAACATTTGAAAAATCATATTTCGTACATAGTTGCCAACTGTCCCGTTAAAATCATGACTGCTCCAATTTGGCAATTTGAGAATAATTTAATGAACCCCCCCCCCCCCCCCCCCCAAAAAAAAAAAAAAATAGGCTTTGTGTGTATGGAAATAACCTATGCATGTCCCAGGATTATGCTTTTTTTTTACTAGCAAATTAAAAGAAGGAACAGAAAAAGCTCTCAATCTGGATTATATTATATAATAGTCCAAAATATATGTCGTATTTTGGGTCATTACGGTATTGTGCATGAAGGTGGTCCATTTTTGCTCTTTGAAAAGTTGGCCGCTACGTTTTTATCACTTTGATTTTAAATTCACCTTTAAGGGTCCAATTCGTCTTGACAAAAATTACTGTTTTGAGTCGGTCAGTTACAATTACAAATATAAAGCATTTGATAATTATCAATTACGTTTAATAAGCTTTGTTGGGACAAACATACTTTGCTGAAATAAATCAAACAAACCAAAACCAAAAGGAATAAAGGAAAGAGATGAGTGAGAGAAGTGATGATTGAATAAAACAAAAATAAATTCAAAAAACAAAAACAACAAAACAAAACAGATTCAACAATCTTAATCATCCGTGTGAAGAAATGAATATTTATTATAATGATAATGATACAAGAAGATACCATGAAATATGATGAAACAATAATGTTTATTATTATTATTATAGAGTGCAATGTTATGAAATTATCATTTCAGGTGTGAGTGACAACAGTAATTAATTATTGTTGTATAATGAACACAATTTCAAGTGCCACCTATTTATATTGATAAAAACAGGTCTAAATCCTCAAATATGCATATAGTTGACAGACAGACATGTAAATTGTCTGATATTTGTCAGATTTTTGACAATATAGCCACAACCTTTTTACTCTTTTCTTCATTAATTCTCACTTTATGTATAAGCATATATATATATGTATAGGTGACTTTTTTTAGTGAAAAATTTTCAATTTTGTCGGCCGCCACTTACAGGTCCGTATTGGTTGTTGTCATCTATTCTGAATGAAATGATTGGTAGTTGTAGTTGTTTTAGTAATAGTAGTAGTACAGTCCACTCCAGATAATCGCAACACCTTGGGGTCAGCGAAAATGTGATTAACAGAAGTTGCAATTAACCGAAATTGATTTTCCAGTTCACTATCGCAACATTATACACATATATGGTAAACTCAAACCAGTTGTTGTTAACACTGTTCTTAGTCCACCACAGGCTGAGCAACATGATTGAAATAAAAACCATATGGCCACTCTGCATAGATTTTGTCAAGCAAAAGCAGCTTTGATGCAAGACGACATCTTATTCAGATTTGATTCACTTTCATTCTTTTGTTCTCAACATTTGTAAGAGTTCAAGAGATTAGCTGTGATGAGAGACAATAAGCTCTTTTTGTTTGTTTGTTGCTTTAGGTCTCTTCCAATACAATTGCGGTTATATGAGAGACCGCTGAAACAAAAAAACAAGCAATCTAACAAAAATAGTACAAATGTAAATCAAAATCATAACCTAAAGATATCATAAGCTAAATTATAAATAACCAAGAACAAACAGACAGAAGATTTACAGAAAAAAAAAAATATCCCCTGTCAAAAATACAATCACAAACCAAAGAAGCAGGATAGGCTAGTAAAGAGAAGAAGAAACGACATCACTATCGGATCGTACACCCATGCGAACATCATAGGTATATGATTCAAGGGTGATGCTCCCATCCAACCACCAGCACAATAAGCTCTCACCAAACTTGTTGGTCATAATGCACAGTTGTCAATCCCAAAACAAAGGATATCGCTCAGTCTCTCTTTACAACTGTCTTTGTCTACCTATTGTAAAAACTATGCCAGCCCCCTCGCCTCCTATTTAATGCCCACAGATGACATCACAAACCCATACTGCAAAGTCCCGCCAACTTTTGTCTCTAATAGAGTGGTGACACACTAATGTAGCATTAAACCCCGCTCACTCTCGATTTTTCAACCTGTCACGATTTCTTCCATGGTGAAATTTAATCATGATATTTTGTTTGATTGATTTCGTGAATTTACAACTTTTTGAGGGCGAAAATTTGTTGCGCCTAACCAAAGTTTGTTGCAATTAATCAGCGACTTTTATATAGAATCTTTCTGTTTCTTGGGAACAGTTGTGATTAACCGAGTTGCGATTATCCGGAATGGACTGTAGTAGGAATAGTAGTAGTAGTAGTAGTAGTAGTAGTAGTAGTAGTAGTAGTAGTAGTAGTAGTAGCAGTAGTTGTAGTAGTAGTAGTTGTAGTAATTGAGGAGTGGAAGGAGTAGTAGTAGAAGTAATAGAAGTAGTAGTAGTATTAGTAATCGTAGTAATAGTATTATTAGTGGTGGTGGTAGTAGTATAGTAGTAGTAGTAGTAGTAGTAGTAGTAGTAGTAGTAGTAGTAGTAGTAGTAGTAGTAGTAGTAGTAGTAATAGTAGTATTAGTATTAGTGGTGTGGTGGTGGTAATAGTAGTAGTAGTTGAGGAGTAGAAGTCGAAGTAGTAGTAGTCGTAGTGGTAGTAGTAGTGGTGGTAGTAGTAGTAGTAGTAGTAGTAGTAGTAGTAGTAGTAGTAGTAGTAGTAGTAGTAGTAGTAGTAGTAGTAGTAGTAGTGGTAGTAGTAGTTGTTATAGACATATAATATATTTTGACTCTGAATACCACAAGTACCATTTTTTACCGCCTCAGGAATTTTCTTTTATTGACAAATTTATATATACAGTATGTGCAGTGGAATCCGCATAAAGTCAACATTCTTAAAGTAAAATTCTGCTTAAAGTCAACACTTCTTGTTGGTCTCAACTCTTCATTTCTCTTTCTGTGTACCATTCATAATGGATAAAGTCAGCCTTGTGAAAATTCAATCAATTTTTCTGATCCTGCAGTGTTGGCTTTATCAGGATTCCACTAAGAATTTTTTTACGTCACAGGAGTTTTCTTTCATCTACAAATTTACATGTATACTATAAAGATGATGGACATATACATATACACTAACACCACCACTCACGGACTCCCTCTCTCTCTCTCTCTCTCTCTCTCTCTCTCTCTCTCTCTCTCTCTATTTCTCTCTCTCTCTATTTCTCTCTATTTCTCTCTCTCTCTCTCTCTCACACACACACACACACACACACACACACACACTCGCACATGCGTCGCACGCATAAACACAAGCACAAATAAAATTCCCCCATCTTTCCACTCATTCACACTCAACTTGACACGAGTACACCCACACTTCCACCCACACTTAAGAAAATGGGAAAAATTTCTTGTTTTTCTTCTTAAATTGTTATAATCCATACACAACAGGATTACCTATCATTGATAGTATCAGGTATTTTATGTGTGAAATTTGAAAACATTTCAAACGTCAATTTATTGTGATTGACGTACTCTCAAACCAAATCAGATTATTATCCATTTCAACAAGCCCATCACTGCGTTCGGTTATCAGATCTGCTAATATGTGCACGTTGGTTAAGCCCATTAGATTAATCAGTAATATTAAAAATGATCTAAACTTCTTTTTTTAAAAAATTCACTGAGTATGACATAAAAAATGGTACCATTTGCAATTTTTTTTCTTTTCCTAAGAAATTGGGACTTATATAAAAAGGAAACCCGTTCATTATCTAAAAAGAGAAAGGAATTCTGTTTTCTAATTTTGTTTTATTTGGCGCATTGCGCTTTATATTAATTGAAACAAGACATTTCGTTGTGTAACGATAAATCAAATCACAGATCTATTTAAAAAAAAAAATAAAATAAAATAAAGCACCCTTTTCATATCTTGTCCTGAAAATTTGCACATCAAGTATCTACACAATTATGGATTGAAACTCGTCCTTCAAAATAAATCGATCAATTAAAATGACCCTCATCTTGTC
>NC_088363.1:40983237-40985737 GCF_034508935.2 Berghia stephanieae
TGATTTGTGTTGTTTTTATATATTTGTTTATCCATTTAAACTTTTCTTTTTTTTCTCGTTTTCTTTAGTGCTTCTCAAAACTCATTTATTTAAATTGTTTTCTTATTTGTTTTTTTGTTTGTTGTTGTTTTTTTTTTTTTTTTTTTTTTTTTTTTGTTTTTTAACAAATTAATTTGTTAGTTCTTTTTTTTTTAATTCTTAAAGTAATTACCCCTGTATTTTTATTGCCAGACAAAATAATTTTGCAAAACAATGTAATTTTCTATTGTATTCCGTATAATAAAACAAAACACTTTTATTCAAAAGTCACGACTAAATAAATATATAAAATACAACCACCATTTTGGTTTGCTCAACATTTGAATTAGTATACGAGAAATACTCTTCTGAGAAAAGGAGAGAGTTGAATTCTAACTGACTTATAGAGGAAATACGGAAGGGTGGGCAGATTCCGTACTTGCCCGTCCTGAAGCTAATACATACATAAGATAGTTCGCGATGAAGAGGCGGGAAGCTCGGGGTTGGTTGGGTAAGGAGTAAAGATAACACGGTCGTTATTGTTATAGTCTAACGAATGCATGAGGAGAAATTCGTAACATTATTTTGTCTTAATTGTATTGTATGAAGTATTGGCGAAAGCCTAAGATTAAATAAACGTTGTTTTTGTTTGTCTTATTTTGACTATGGAACTGATACTGATACGAGTACTTGTCATAGCAGAGCTGCCTACTTGAAATAGGAAAATAAAAATCGTAGTTTTCAGGGCTAATAAAATCGTAGATATTTTAACTACCCTTTTAAAAAATGACCGGAATTTCGACAGTTTTGATAGATATCAATTTTTTTTAAACGAGAAAAAATGATTGGAAACGTAATAATGATGGTGATGGTGGTAGTGATAGTGGTAGCGGTGGTGGTAGTAGTAATGATGGTGGTGGTAGTAATGATGATGGTAATATTATTATTGTTATTATTATTATTATTATTATTATTATTATTATTATTATTATTATTATTATTATTATTATTATTATTATTATTATCATCATCATCATTATTATTATTGTTATTATTATTATTATCATTATCATCATTATTATTATTATTATTATTATTATTATTATTATTATTATTATTATTATTATTATTATTATTATTATTATTATTATTATTATTGTACGTATTGGTGGTATTACTATTGTTGTATTTTTGTGTGGTTATTAATGGTATCAGTTTATTGTTTGGTTCCATTTACCATTTTTTTCCCACTTTCATGTGGTCATCAAATTGTATGATTTATTGTCGAAAGCCTAAGATTGAATAAACTTTGTAATATCGTATGGTAACCATCATTGTCGACGACATCGTCGTTGTCATCATAATCATCATTATCATCATCATCATCATCATCATCATCATCATCATCATCATCATCATCATCATCATCATCATCATTATCTTCATCATTAACAACAACAACAATATTAACAACAAGTACTACAATAGCAATAAAAACAATATCAACATCATCATAACATTTCCGTCATCGTCTCCACAACTATCATTCTAACCAACAGCACCACCAAAACCACTACCATAATTACATCCTCCTCCACCACCACCACCACCGCTACCACTATTCCAACCACTACCACCACCGGCACAATCACTCTAATCATCAAGACAGCAGTGAAATGCAATTTGAGCTCTGAATGAAACTCGAGTCATATCGCTGTTGTTGCTTCTCGATTAAAACTTTAAGGTTACTACATACTACTGAAAACCAATAATGTAACAGAAATATTAATCTCGCCGTTGAGGGATTAAAGCAAATCTTTAATTTTTTCGAGTGAACGAAATGGACTTGTATTGTCAAGGTGTTGTCGCATTATGTCTCGTCGCTTTAGTTTTTAGTGGTATTCTCTTTCGTGATTCAGTTTTGATTACGTTTGGAATAATTAAAATCTACTTGTATTGTCATTTCATTGTGAATGTGATTATTTGTGGTTGAAATATTATTTTTTAAAGGTGAAAAAAATAATAATTAAAAAAAATTAATTAAAAAATAAATAAATAAATAAAATAAAATAAAAAATAATATATATATATTTATGACCGAATCATCTTTGCCCCACCACTGTAAATAGGCTAGAACCGCCACTGGTTACAATTCGTTTTTTGTACTACTACTACTACTACTACTACTACTACTACTACTACTACTACTACTACTACTACTACTACTACTACTACTACTACTACCACTACTACTACTACTTCTACGACTACTACTACTACTACTACTACTACTACTACTACTACTACTACTACTACTACTACTACTACTACTACTACTAATACCACTACTACTGATTAACATCAACTCCATATTGACGTAATTAAATTTATCTCCTTGTTTAACAGATCACAGACTCTACATTATGATAGCACAGCACATTTTGTCCCCCATACCTCACCTACAAACATAAATCAAATATAG
>NC_088363.1:40990737-41013237 GCF_034508935.2 Berghia stephanieae
TCGGACCGGAAGACACAGGATTCGAGTCCTGCATAGTTGAGTCCTTGGAAAAGGCTATTTACTCAAATTGGCTTACCTCGTCCAGGTGTAAAATGAATACCTGACCATTAACAGCGTTGTTTCTGTCAAAAAAAAAAATCGTAATGCCGCCTAACAGGCATCATATATTGTCCAACATGTTAAGCGTTGCTTTTGACGAGGGACACCCAGTAAAGCGCTTTACGCACGTTAGTGGATATTGCTCTATAGAACTGCTCAAGTTTTAAAAAGTTATTTCTATGTAAAACCATTCTTCCGAAGGTATGGATACATACCTTGTGTAATTGATCTTCTGGTTTCAGAGTGATGGTATCTTATTTTCTAGACTAAGAAAATACCGGTCGTCAATAAAGATTATTATCAGTATTTTACGTCCCTTAATCCTAAGAATCTGCCTATACATCCTGACATCCTGCTACTGAAATAGCTATGCCACCTTTATGTAACCTATGCATTAGTAGTACTCCGAAGGACTGGTTACATGCACTCTTCCAATCTGTTGGGAACGAAACGATTAGAAGGATTGATGTCACGACTTTTCTATTAACCTTTTGGATCCGAAAAGTTACTTTCATCTTATTCATATTAGTGGAGAAACCACAACATTTGCGGGGATATTTAGGCTATTTCCGAACATGCACTCATCTATTTTAATAATTGTACTATTGTGCCGTAGAAATTAATATAAATCGAGACGAATCTTTTGAGCAATCAACGATCATAAATTAAGTATGTAGGTTCGCGCAACTTAATTTGGTAATTGGCGGCCAGATGGCGATTCCCAACATCAAATGGCCAATCATTATGCTCTAGTCATCAACATCATCATTGCCTTTTTTCAACTTGGGTCAGGGTATAGGTCACAGACAAACAGTTTCCATCTTTCTTTATCCTTAGATAAAGCCCAAGCTAAAAAAGGATTTGATTTGTCAGCCTGTGTTTCTGAAACAATTTGAGTTTTACGGAATGAGTGTTAACCCTTCGACAACCCCCAACCTGAAGGACCAGGTGACTCAAAAAGGGAAAGCCACACACCATTAGTCGCCTTTTACGACCCGCTGGCTTGGCGTTGGGCTATTCTTGAATCCTCCCTGTTGAAGGACCCCAGACATCACACGGGGAATGCTCTAGTAGATTTTATAAATAATCATTTGAGTGAATATGTAATAGAATTACCTTTAATTTATAAAAGGTTTGCAAGTTAGGCGTAAAATAACTCTGTAAAAATAGTTTTATAATTTTTAGATTTGCCAATAATTTTGTGCTCGTTGGCAAAACTGTAACATGGGCTGTACGAACAATTTTGACGCCCAGTCCCTATTTTTTTTAAAAACAAAAGAACATATTTGTTTCGAAATCGATTCAAGAGTCAATGACCTGGAAAAATCTCCACGACGTTCCAGTTTTCTTGGTGCCATACTTGATGGTGGGATGGTTGACCAGATCATCCGCTGAGTTGATGGGAGCCACCAGCTTCTCAATGGTCAAGAAGGCAGCAAGATTGGCCGTGTAGGACGAGATGATAATGAGGGTGAAGAACCACCAGGCGGACCCCACCACTCTCCCTGAGAATGATCTAGAGGAAAGTGTAAAGGTTGGTTATCTGCTGTACTTACCTTTATGTGCGGATATATCATGGACAGATATGGTTGGAGGGACATGATCGCCGATGTCTGCAACAGGCCTGGCACTTGATGATATCATGGACTTGTGGTTTGACACTCGCCTCGCCTTTAGTTCGGAAGGTCATTGGATCGAGTCCCACTCTGAGCGGCGAATGGTTGAGTCCTTGGAAAAGGCTCTTTACTCCCATTTTATTACCGTGCTATATAATGAGTATCTGGCCGTTAACAGCGTTGTCTATGTAAAAGAAAATGAAATTTTCCCCCGAACAGGCGTGACAACTCGTCCTTCATGTTAAGAGTTGCTGTTGGCTAGCAACTCCTTGTAAAGCGCTTTGATCACGTTTAGTGGATATTGCCCTATATAAAAAGCTCACGTATAATTTCAACCAACAGCCTTTTCTTTCAAAGTTGCAAAGTCTGTTGAGTTGAACATATAAAATACTTCTTTAATTCACACACACAGACACACACACACATAAACACACAAAATACACACACAAACACACACACATACACACGTGATTCGCCAAAACATTAATGTCTATAGATTGTATATCTATATCTATACGCTACTTTGTTTTCAGACAACATAGACCTAAGTATTTGTTGACCACGCTTTTGACAAAACAGTATTTGGCCTTAGTCCTTGCAAATCATGCTAAGATCACTACATTCGTAGTTTGAGCACTCTTAATCACACACACACACACACACACACACACGTACACACATACACACACACACACATATATATATATATATATATATATATATATATATATATATATGTGTGTGTGTGTGTGTGTGTGTGTGTGTGTGTGTGAAAAGCAGTTTCCATGGCGTCATAAAATTGTATTTTGCAAAAGTCATATTATCTGAAAAAAATGCTTCTCTCCTCTCTCTCTCTCTCTCTCTCTCTCTCTCTCTCTCTCTCTCTCTCTCTCTGGATAAATCTATCATTTTTAACACACTTTTCAATACAATTACAGTTGAAAAGGCAACTAAAGCCCTTCTTTCTATAATCTTCCAACTATATTCTTAGTTGTTTTTTTTTCAAATATACATCACAACTTAATATCTGGTAATTTGTAAGACTATTTTAAATGTAATTATGAGCTTCTATCAAAGGACAGAGACGGTTGTAGTTAAATTATACATAACAGTGTCCTCTCTCATTAAATATTCAAATATACATTGTTGTAAATGTGCATAACATTTCTTGTACATCACGTCACTTGTTGATTTCAAGATAACAAAACGAGAGGAAAATATTCTTTAGGTGAGTAAGGCGCACACATTTCGTGAGCCACAATAAAATACATATATCACCTATCTCAACAAGTTATGCACTCTAGACATATATTTTTTTATCCATTCAAAGTTAATTCTCATTACCAACATGACTTTATACATTTGTTTTACATAAAACTTTAATTTCGGCCTCTCTTTATTTCCCATTCTTAAGAATTTGAACGCCTTTGCAACCAATGATGTACATTTTGATGATAATTTATCGCTAAATATAATACTCTAATTTCCAAAAACGTCCATTCTTCATTAACATATTCAATTCTAAATACATCTTAAGCATTGATTAGTGACAAATTAGTTAGTTCATAAGTGTAAAAAAGCTGTTAAAAATGAACCCAAATAATATAATACTCAATTATAATAAACATACTCACCTGAAATAGTAATTAAAAAAAAGAAAGCCAGTTTGAAATATAAACATAAAAATCAGTACATGCAACCAGAAATTGATATATCATCAAGATTGTAGTAGAAAGTTAAGTTAAAAAGCTTGGTTAAGTAAAGAGTAAGTTATTCGATAAGACCCGTAATAATTTAACCCGTTAGTAGCACATTCTATCAAAATACTCATGCAGGTTAAAAACGACAGACACGTACAGGATCTTGATTAAAAAGTTATGTAAAAAATGGAAAATTTTACACAGGCTTAGTAATAAAAAAAAAGAATAAACAAAGTGCGATAACTCGAGATGAATATTATAAAAAAAATATTTTTAAAATCTGATGAACTAGAAAATCGAACTGATATAAAATAAATCTGATTAAAATAAGGGCAGTATAGTAATGGAATGAGAGCTACAAAATTTATAGAATTACTGTAAAACAAATATCACGGTTGTTATATTAGTTTTCAGATAGAAAGCTTATCTCAGATACTGTTACTCGTAATTTCTTTGGTTTCAGAACATTACTGCTCCCATCTCCCTGCTCCCTCAAAATTTCCACTTTATCAAAACTGAGATTCAGAAGTATCAAAAGTGTCATTTGCCATTTATTCTATTTTTGCCATATCAAATCTCCCAAACCCATGGAATTTACAAAGGCCTCATATACCTCTGATTTTGATAGAATGTGCTAAGGGTATTTTTGGCACAAAGTGATACCCTTTCTTTATTCGTTGGTCGATGGTACTAACTTTATCTTAAAATATTACTTCAATTTTCTCTTTATTATACGGAATACTTGACACAATACACTGATCGTTTGTATTGTACGACCAAAAGTTTGTATCTAAGTAATAAATCTTGTCAAATTTCATTTTGTTTACAATAATCATAATTTGTGTATAATAAATGCACATCAAATTCATTTTTGGGTGTGAAAACATTTGTTAAAAAGGTGTTTATCAATAAAGCGTTATCTATAGACGTCTAACTCAACTTTTGTTTCAATATAGAGAGGAAGGGAATAATATCCCATACACGTTTTTAAATGGTGAATAATTTGACAGAGTTACTATGTCTGAGATTTAAAAAGTAGTTCTTGAGAGCCATTAAATCCATGGAATCAGAGTTTATCCCGGTTTCTATCGCGTGAAACATATAATTGCAATTGCTTGTTATAATTAGGATAGGACGTTAACAAACCTGACTACCCAATCACTTCTCGGTGGACAGGCGAGTCAGAAAAAAATCTTGACCTCACTCAGGATTGGCAGTTCTTTGCGTGTGATACGGATGACTCTACCAACTGAACTATCGTGACTCTCTAAGATTTATCTAGGATTGCTTTTTTCATTATATTATTACCTCTGTATACTCAAGATTTAATCTTGAATACTCGAGAGTTCCTTTGCGTGTGATACGTATGCTCCATCAACCGAGAACTGACGGAACCTTTGAGATTTATTTATGGTTATTTTTTTTTCTTCGTTATATTATCACCTCTGTATACTTAAGATTTAATCAGGAACAATTGACAGTTCCTTTGCTTGTGATACGAATGCCCTACAAACTGAACTAACGGGAACCTCTGAGATTTATCTAGAGTTAATTTCTTCGTTTGTACACTTAAGATTTAATCAGGAACAATTGACAGTTCCTTTGTTGTGATACGAATGGCCTAAAAATCCGAACTAACGGGAACCTCTGAGATTTATCTAGAGTTAATTTCTTCGTTTGTACACTTAAGATTTAATCAGGAACAATTGACAGTTCCTTTGCTTGTGATACGAATGCCCTAAAAAACCGAACGAACGGGAACCTCTGAGATTTATCTAGAATTAATTTCTTCGTTTGTACACTTAAGATTTAATCAGGAACAATTTTCAATGTATTCAGTGATCTATAATTGTTAATTCTGATTTTACATTGCCATATGAATACCTATGTTATCTTCAAAGATGTGTAAAAATGGTATATAAATGTTACTTATTTCAGATTATGCAATATTGACATCACTCAGCTCTTTTCTATTGTTTTTAGACAGCCATTTTAATTCTCACTAAATTATATCAGTCAGACTATAAACGTTAGAAGGTTACACATAGATTTGTGTGTCGGTCCGTTATATCCGACTGGTAGATGTGAGTATTTTACCTAAACCCATATCATCCATTTTATCAGACGTTTAAAGGATAACTCCTATATTTAACTTTAAATAAGATATAATCAGTCCCGTTATTTGGGCAAACCCAGGATAATAAGCATTTCCATAATAACAACATTACTAGACCGATCGACCATTGTTAAGCAAGAGAAAGGGAGTCACTTTTATCGTATTGTGTGTGCCTGACAATATGGGGCCCAACCTTGGCGATATATCAGATCCCTGCTGCATGAGGGCCCCTAGTGAAAACCAAAGAGTGTTTGATATAGAGAATATAGTGGTAGCGGTCCTCTCCTTGAAGTCTTCTACAACATTCCACTCGTAAGGGCTGGGGAAAAGAAATCAAAGCGGCATAGCAGAAAGGAGGCAAATTTAAAAAAAATTGTAAATGATGATGATGATGATGATGATGATGATAATAATAATAATAATAATAATAATAATAATAATAATAATAATAATAATATTGATGACGATGATGGGGATGATGATGATAATAATAATAATAGTCATAATAATAATAATAATAATAATAATAATAATAATAATAATAATAATAATAATAATAATAATAATAATAATAATATAATAATAATAATAAGTAATAATAATAATATAATAAAAATAATAATAATAATAATAATAATAATAATAATAATATAATAATAATAATATAATAATGATAATAATATGATAATAATAATAATAATAATAATAATAATAATAATAATAATTAATAATAATAATAATAATAATAATAATAATAATAATAATAATATATTATTATTATTATTATTATTATTATTATTATTATTATTATTATTATTATTATTATTATTATTATATTATTATTATTATAAAATAGCTATTTGACCATTTTTGTAGCGTATTACCATGGATTATCATGCCCAACAAGCTTTAAAAGATTAACATTTTAATCTTAGAAGCAAGATGGAACTATATTTTGATTTCATACACCAAGAGCTTCATGTTTATCTTAATTATTGTGTTAGCACTCTTAAGACATTCTTCACTCCCATTCGCAGAGTATTCACTCACACCAAAGTCTAGAGGAGTAGTTTGTGTAACGCATCTTACACAACGACAAAACGGTGAAGAATACCCCAATCAGGATCAAACTCCCGCCCACCTCATTTCCTTCCACCCATCTTCTATTAGAATTGTCTATCAGAAGAAGAAGAAGAAGAAGAAGAAGAAGAAGAAGAAGAAGAAGAAGAAGAAGAAGAAGAAGAAGAAGAAGAAGAAGAAGAAGAAGGAGAAGGAGGAGGATGAGGAGGAGGAAGAGGAGGAGGAGGAAGAGGAGGAGGAGGAGGAAGAGGAGGAGGAGGGGGGGGGAGGAGGAGGAGGAAAAGGAGGAGGAGGAAAAGGAGGAGGAGAAGAAGAGTTAATTTCCGTTTCGGACAGAGCTTCTCTATACAAACAAACTAACCTGAATCTTCCGACAAAGAAAAGCACAAAACTGACAGCTAGAAACCCGATGGCGATACAGCACCAGACTTTACTGTCCAGAGGGTCCATGAAGGAGAACACGCCAGGCTTGACCTTCTCTGGTTTCTTGATCATGATGGATATCCCCGTGTTCATAAAGGGTTTGGAGAAATCTACCACCCTTTCTCTTTCTTCTGTGATGGTCAAAGGAGCAACGGCCATGTCTCGTTCCTTAATAGTGAAGGATAACAATTTGATGTAAATAGATAGACAGATAGATAAATAAATAAATAAATAGATTTAAACAGTCATCTAAATCTGTGTCTTCTTTTAGTTGTGGGGTTGCTCATCGCAATCATTCCTTTCTCTAGAAGATACATTTCTAATTTTGTTGGGCCCAAATATTCTTTTTAAAATCAACAAATCAATCTTTGGATACCCACTGTTTTATTTTATTGGGGGGGGGGGGGGTAGGGGGCTAAAATTATTATTATTATTATTATTATTATATTATTATTATTATTATTATTATTATATTATTATTATTATTATTATTATTATTATTATTATTATTATTATTATTATTATTATTATTATTATTATTATTATTATTATTGTTTTGGTCAAACAGGATGAATGATTTTCACTATGATGATGGGCGCGCGCGTGCGTAAGTAGTCTTTTAGAGTCATTAAGCCCATCGAGTCCCTAATACAGTACCATGATGATGGGGAATTTTAAGTACCAATGTTTACCTTTTGGATGAGTTGCCCAATCATCCCGTTCCACTCTCCAGTAGACGCATTGTATTCTCCGTAGTCGTTGGTCAGATAGACCTTGTACTCAAACCCCTCCATGCGAGACAGTTTTTCTATCAGGTCAATGCAGAAACCTTCTAGGTTAGAGTCTGGCCCCACAGCTGGTTCACCATTCGTCTTCTCTTTTTTCATCACAAATGGTGCCACCTGGTTTGAGTAGTGATAATATAATAAATAATATGAATACAGCGAATCTTCTAGTTTGGTTCTATGACCAAATTACTTATCAATATTACGTATTATATAGTTATTATGAAATATATATCACTTTATATCAAGTAAGATGAAAAGGCGTCATTTGTCATTGTTCGGTCCATTTTATAAGCGTGTCAAGGCCGTTCTGGAGGAATCTCGTGCTCATTTCACTAATTCTCTAAAAGGTCATCTGTCATGGGCAAAAGTTTTAAAGTCATCATCAATAAAAATAACTTATTTCATTTCATTTATTTTATATGCTCATACCGACGTGCACTTATTTGCAGGCCTGATAACCCAATTCCTTATGGGTTCATTGTTGTAATGGAAATTTTTAAAAATGACGCAAAATATTGTCCGTTACAACAATGTTAAACTAGGCCCATAAGTGGGTTCGGATGTCAGACCTGCATATATTACACGTTGGCTCATACCAGTAAAGTTGTGACTCTCTGTGTAACGTTAGGCATCATCAGCTCAGAGTCATTGGTCTTGAAGGAGTCGATAGTGAGGTCTGACTCGTACCAAGTCTCAATCTGTTGGAGAAGCAAACACAATTATGATAAATGATTGAACAAAGTCAACATAACAATATGGACCGTTTCGGGATGAAAGACACCTTCATCCAACCACACTTAGGACTTCCAATTCCACTTTTGTCTTTAGAGAAACACAAGTAACTCTAATAAGGTCACTTCAACATATCTGCAGTATCTGAAAAAAAAGCATGTACATTTAAAATTTTGGCAAAAAAAACAAACAACAAAAAACAAAAACAAAACTCGTCCCAAATGACCCAAATCTTGTCAAAAACAATCAAATATAGGACTTGTCTCATCTTGTCAAGAACTCTCAAACCCGGGACTTGTCAAAAGGTCTAAAACCTATGACAATATTTTGTGTTGGTTTGAAAGCGATTCCATCACATGGACTTGGGTTATCAGAACTGCAAATAAGAACTTATCGGCTTGAGCTATTTACCTTTTCCATCCTTTGTCTGTATTGCATGTTGAAAACATCGATCTTGTAGCTGGATCTCTTTCCACCTTTCAAAGCAACTTTTCCTGTCAAACCTTCAAACTGAACCTGGGATTGTAAAAAATATATCAAAGTGACAAATAAGAGAGCAGGCACTAGTATAAGATAAAAATCTGAAAAAGTATGTGTGGAACAGTGCCAGACAAGGCAGGATAGAAAAATACAAGAGAAAAATCATCCGGTTTTTATATATATATATAAATCCTTTTAAATCTTTCTACTGTTTTACATAGTATCAGATAAACTTTTAAAAACTCATCTCGAAACAATCTCCGCTCTCAAGTTTCATGAACGAGTTTTCATAATGGATTACCTTTCTAAGAGCATTTGTAATGGCAGCCCCCACACTTGGTATCGGCCTCGAGGGCTGTCTGCATATATTATGGCTGTTACTGTGACCTTGGGGGTGCATTCTCTGAGACGTGAAGAGTTTGTCCTCAACCATCCTCAAGGCTTCGTAGACGGCCTGAACTGAATCAATCATCAAAGCGGAGCCAGTCTAAAAGGATTTAAATAACAACAACAAAACACCCATTGGAGACAATGCAATTATTATTCCACACTTCCACATAATAATAAAACACACTTATCCCTTTTCTTGGAAGTCTCTGGTTTAAGAATTTGATAAGTTGAGGACTTCTTGATTCATTAGCATTTCAAGTGGCTTTGTGGTATGTGGTATGACACTTGACCTCAGATCGGTAGGTCCGTATGTTGAGTCCCGGTCTGAGCGGCGCAAAGTTGAGTCCGTGAAAAAAGACTTTTCACTAACAATGTCTCGCCGTATTTGGATATAAAATGAATATCTGACCATTAACAGCGTCGAACCAAAATGGCAACATCGCCTTACAGGCGTCAATTTTTGCCCTACATGTTAAGTGTTGCAGTTGACCTGGGACTCCTTGTAAAACGCTTTGTGCCCTTTTAGTGGATAGTACGTGATATAAATGCTCGTTTTTTGTGTTGTTTTAAACCAAAGAAATTCTGGACGAAATGAAAAAAAGGTGAATGGTTAGTGTAGATACGCCAGTATGTCTTTTATATTATCCTTTGGTACAGGAACCAAAATATTTTGAACTTAAATTGAATAGATTTTATAATTCGTGAGATTTCATAACTAGTACAAAAAGCGAGTCGGGGAAATTGTCGAAACCTCTCTCAATATTAGGATCACACGATTGAAATTTGGAAAACAAAAAAAAAAAAAAACACAAAAAAAACCCAACCCCCCCCCCAAAAAAAAAAAAACACAAAAAAACAAAAAAAAAAAACAAAAAAAAAAAAAAAACCCCCAAAAAAACCCCAAAACAACCAAAACATTTTCTGTGGCTAAAGAAGCATTGCGAGGTTTAGACTTTTATCTCTTTATCGCAACCAACACGAAGCGATAGAATCCTAAGAAATGAGTAAAAAAAAAACAAACCCACTAATGTGGAAATTTGTGCATCCATTCACATCCACGTTACGAATTATTGCAGTCTTCACGGGTATTTAGGTATTTTATTGAATTGTTTAGCTGCCATATTTTCCTCACCATTCTGCTATCCAAACAGTTACGTTTTTGGAATTTGTCAAAGAGCTTTTTGCCATAGTTTTTTTTCTTTTTAGTTTTTGTTTCAGTTTGGTTATTTTATATTATAAATGGGTTGATTTATTTTTAGTTTTGTTTCAGTTTGGTTATTTTATATTTTAAATTGACTGATATTTTAGTTATTTTAAATTGACAGTTACAGCGTTTTACAGGATACACTTTCATTGTATGTTATAGGCACACGTGAGACTATTTAAAATCAACACCATAGAGGTGTGGCTATGTGGTCTTGTGGCATGACACTCACTTTCGAATCGGAAGGTCCTGGGTTCCAGCCTCGCTTGGCGCATAGTTGAGTCCTTAGAAAAGGCTCTTTACTCACATTCTCGTACCGTACTCAGGTGTAAAATGAGTACCTGACCGTTTACCTTCTCCTTACCAACTACAGGAAAATCGTCACATTCAACCAACATTTTTCTTATTCAAATTTCTTTTTTTACATCATAAAATTTAAATAAAACGAACAGTGGGTTGTAGAGCGTGTTTTGCTTCAGAAATTATGTATCGCAAGAATTTTACTGCTATTATGTTTGAGTGATAAAAAATCTATTTTGTGTTAGTTGGGTATGAAGTTTTGGGGGAAATCTTTAAAATGGCTGGTAAGGAGAGGTTTAACAGTGTTGTCTCTGTCCGAAAAAAAATTGAAACATCGCTTAACAGGCGTCATGTCTCGTTCTACAAGTTACGTGTTGCTGTTGATCAAGGGCCCCTTGTAAAGCGCTTTGAGCACGTTTAGTGGATATTGCTCTATATGAAAGCTCAAGGTTTTTTTAAAAGCTCAAGCTCAAGAGGTAAGATCTAATAAATTGTTGAATTTGTGTACACAACATGGTGAAAAAAATCTTTTCCATTCTTAACCTGTTTTCCTAGCCTACCTTCAAGGGAAATAATCCAGGAAAGTTCTGGCTTTGCCTCCAGATTTGCTCCCATTTCTTGTAAATGTTCGTGTTGTTATCGACCAGGCGGAAGCCTGTGATCTTCACTCCGCCGTACAGAAACTGGGAAAAGAAATCTTGATGTAGATTTAGATCCAATGCATCCTGAAATATGAAATTGAAAAGGAGTTTTTTAAAAAAATACTGATACTTATTGTATTAATATCATATAATTGTATATTGATTCCTAAGTATTTGGGAAATGCTTTTGCCATAGATTTTTAATAAGTGGCGCGTGTTTTTCTTCTTTTTCTCAGCTGTCCCTAAATGTACAGCTGCAAAAGTTTGTACGAACCTCTGAATCAATTTGTCTTAATTAAAAAGTTGTTTTTTTTTCATGATTTTAAAACAATGGGAAATGATTTCGCTTATTACAGCTATTTTTAAATCGATTACGAGTAAGGATCGGAACTCAAAGATGATTTACATTATCAAAATTATGAATTTTCCGTTTTATCCATTTAAAAATAATTCGTTAAAGTGGAATATTCGGTTAATTGAAATTTAAACAATATGCATACAGTATCTGAATATGAATGACGAATGATGTTTTGGAAATACGATGAATTCATCTCTTTGTGGTGCGGAACTTGTTTACATATTTAACAGTGTAAAATCTCTAATTTTTGACAGCTGTTTTAGAGTAGTTTTCTAGGTCTTTAAGGAAGACAATTGTTTGATAACGCGGTCCAAACTTTATATTCAGTTAAGACAAATTGATTCAAGTTGACACATAATTTTACAACTTTCGATAGAGGGACAGCTGAGATTAAACAGAAAAACACGCGCAATTAATAAAAAATCTGATTATAGTTATGTTGGATACAGTGCGCACTATAATAAGGACAACACACGTGTAAACACTACATTTTGGGGGCTTGGTGGTTTCTAAAATGAGCAAAACTTACAACAGCACACGATTAATAAACAAAAATCCAAAAAGCACGCGCCACAACACTTGGATTCCAGTCCCATGTGGATAGTTTTGTAATTATAATTTGATCACCATTCAAGAGACTGAATTTGATAGTAAATGCATTTCCTCATTATGAACACACAAACACACGCGCGCGTGCACATACACACACACACACACACCCACACACACACACACACACACACACACACACACAAATGAGAGAAAGAGAGAGATAGAGGGAGAGAGCGAGAGAGAGAGAGAGAGAGAGAGAGAGAGAGAGAGAGAGAGAGAGAGAGAGAGAGAGAGAGAGTTATATACATTTATCTTCTCTTCTTTATTTCTGAGATTAATTTGGATACTTTTTGTTAATGGTCTGCCTCTATATTTATTTGTCTTGACTTGATTGCGTAAAGTATGCTCTCCCTCTCATGGATTTGATTGCAGGAATATTGTTGTCTAGTGGTATGACACTCGCTTTCGGATCGGAAGGTCCTGGGTTCGAGCCTCGCGCTCGGCGCATAGTTGTGTCCTTAGAAAAGGCTCTTTACTCATATTCTCTCACCGTACTCAGGTGTAAAATGAGTACCTGGCCGTTAACAGCGTTGTCCTTGTTCGAAAAATTGTAATATCGCCTAACAGGCGTCATGTCGTGTCCCGTCCTACATGTTAAATGTTGCTGTTGACCAGGGACCCCTTGTAAAGCGCTTTGAGCACATTTAGTGGATATTGCGCTATATAAAGCTCAATTAAAAATAAATAATTCTTGCAGATCCCCCAGACCCACAGTCCATTATAGAGGAGAGAGACCAATGGAAGACATTCGTCAATAAAATTAGAGAAGATGCCGAGGCGACCCATTCGGTTGATTATAAAGCGAAAGGCAATAAGTCAGTCAATCAGCTGATGATGTGTCACTCAATTATTTATGACCTGCATGTTCCGGGTTCGAATCCCGTTGTTGGCGAAGTAAGTTGAGCCTTGGAAAAGACTCTCTCCTGACATGTCCTCCCTATATTCAGGTGTAGGACGATTACCCGACCCATAACAAAACCGTCTGTTCGAAATAATTGTATTAACGCTTCACTTGCGTCATGTCTCATCCGGTATGCTGCCGTATTCTGGAAAACCCATATTTTAAGATTTGGCCAGAAAACGTCCTTAAAATATCGGTTGATTTAAATGACCCTCATCTTGGCCAAAAAAGTCTCAAACCTTCCTCGAAGTCCCAGGTTTGATAGTTTGTAGTTTTTTCTTGCCAAGATGAGGATAATTTAAATCGATCGCTATTTGAAGGACGAGTTTTCTGGCCAAATTTTAAAATGTGGGTTTTTTCCAGAGTACAGTAGTATGTTACGCGTTGATGTTGGCTTGTGACCGCCCCCTTGTAAAGTACCATAATGATGACATAAAGTGGATATTATACTATATAGCATCGTATGATTTTTTTTCCACTGACAATGTCCGAGAAAACGCATTCTCCCATGTTTCATGGCATATGCAATTACCCGTACCTGCTCTTAACTAGAGCATTTAAATATCGCATTTCCCACTAAACTTGCTTAAAGCGGTTTTCTAAGGTTCCAGAGTCAACAGCAACAATTAGCATGTAAGACGAGACATGACAACGGTGTTCTAGTTCAGGTATTCATTTTACATTTGAGAACGATGAGAGAATGTGAGTAAAGAGTCTTTTTCAAGGACTCAACTATGCGCCACTCAGAGTGGGACTCGAACCCATGACCTTCCGATCCGAAGGCGAGTGTCATGCCACATAGTCGGAAAAATGAACCCTGCGAACAGGATACGAAACAGCACCAGAATATTCGATAGGATTTCAAGTCCATTCTTCATTAAGACACTTCTATATTGTTGAAGGGTACTTACTGCGTTAGCCAAAATATAATGATAGTTCTCTCTGTTCATTCCTACATCAATAATCTGGTGACAGAAGAAAAAAATAGAATTTAAAAAATAGATATAAAAAGAAGACTAAGAGGGTTAAACATGCAAAGTCATGCTTTCCAAGCTATGAGAAAATTGAAATTTTAAATATGACTACGAATACTCTTTCGAATGGTAGCCAGTATTTCAATGAAAATAACTATTAGTGGACAGTGTATCTTCTTTCCCCAAAAGTACAATACAGCTGTGTAGTATCAAACTAAGATGTGTGCCGAATAAAGAGGGTAATTCAAAGTTTACAATATTGTGACCATGACTGCTTTTCTTTCTTGGTCTTCAATGTGTATAAGAACTGTGTTAAATTTATATGCGTCAAATTTATGTAATGCATAGGCTTTTAAAAACTGAAATTTAGATGATTTTATAGAGTTACATGATATAATTTAAACTGAATGAAATTAATTTATTTATAAATTTTATTGAGAGTTATGAACACAAATGTTATCAACAGTCTGTAAATAGAATGTTGTAGTGGCAACGTGTTTTTATTTGCAGGTCTGATTGATAATCTCAATTGTGATGGGCTCATCAGCTGTTGTCTTGAAAAAAAACCCTCTCAAATAGTACAAAATACGTCCTTTACAATCAATTGCGCACCATGTCATTAGATTATCAGACCTGCAAATAGGTGCACGTGATCATTCGATTGTAAATTGTAATCAAGTCTTGCAATTTCATCAATATTATACCATAGTGATTACACTGATCACTGTTTGTCACGAAATACCGCCCGGCACAATAAGAGCATCGTAAATTTTCCACCAACTCTTTCAATTTTAGGACCACATCGTTGAAAATTCAGGGTTAAAAAAAAACCTTATCTGTGGCCAAAGGTGCACTGCAAGTTTGAGATTCGTATCAACGGACATAACGCGCAATAACAAAAACCTGTCATTTTATTTTTATTTTGTTGGAAATTTTGCACCCATTCTGTCCCACGTTACGATTTATTTCCACTTTTCACGCTCATTTAAAGGATTTGATTGAAATTTGTATTTGTCATATTCATCCCATCATTCTATTACTATACCGGTTAAGCTTTTGAAATTTACCCGATTTTATGAAAGAGACGGGACCGGACTATTTTCTTTTCAGAATAATTGCGCACCCCCCCCCCCCCCCCCCCTCCAAACACACACACTTTCTTTTAAATTTCAACTCACGAAATGTGCCGGTGAAAATTCACCAAAAGGAAAAACAGAAACAACAACAACAACAACAACAACAACAACAACAACACATCACCAAGAACAAGAAATTAAAAAGACTAAATAATAATTTTAAAAAACAACCCTAAAAATGTAGAAGTGCAACTAAGCAGTATATTTGATTGAAAGAAACCCGTTTTATACATCACGTCTCGCTGTCAAATCACCTAATATTAGAAAATGCCCAAAACATGACCCCCCCCCCCCCTACCTGTATAGATTGATAAAATCTCACCCTCCCCCCCTTTCCCTTCTTCGGTCAAATTGCGTACCCCCTTCTATTACTACCCCCACCCCTTTTTTTCTATTTGGTTCACTAGAGTAGGATGGAGCTTTTGCCATGGCTGATTTTAGTGTAGTTTTCATTTTATTAATCTATCTGTTAAATTGACGGAGTTAGTTACAGCGTTTACAAAGGATGCGCTTTTTATTGTGACATGGTGTACAATAGAATATACTTCATTAAAAGGAATAATTAATGAAAGCGTTATAAAACGCAATAAAACGTATCGAGATTTCCAAATTAATTCTCTTTGAGATGTCATGCTGTCTTCTGAGTTTGATCCAACCCTCCCCCACCCCCAAGAAAACAACAACAATATTAACAAACAAAAAGAAAAAACAAAAAGAAAAAAAACGAAATTAAAATAAACAACAAAACACACAAACAAATAAACAAACAAACAAAAAACCCCGACAGGATAGGGTTTTGTTTTACTTGACACCCGTGTCCAAGATTAAAAAAGGAAATTTGATATACAGAGAACTTAGTGCGAGAAGGGGTCCCGACGGTTCAATTGATAGAGCACTCACTTCACACTCAAAGAGGACGGGATTTATCCCAAGTGAAGCAGAGATATTTCTCCTCTGACATGGCCCGTCCCCATCCTGCAGGGTTTAGAGAACGTTAAGTGAATATCACTCTATATCAAATCTCATGATTGTTAAAGTATTTTAATCCTATATCATTTATACCCTGTCCAGTACAATAATATTGTATGTTCTTTCTGAAATAATATAAGACATATTTTCTCCAACATAGTATTATATTATATAATATTATCTCCGAAATGATATACAACATACACCCTCTAACACCACTTTGTACGTTCTCTCCGAAATAATATACAACATGCCACCTCTAACACAATACTGTACGTTATCTCCGAAATAATATACAATATTCAATATACCTCTCTCTAACACAATACTGTACGTTATCTCCGAAGTAATATACGACATACGCTCTCTAACACAATATTATACGTTCCCTCAGAAATATATACAACATACCCTCTCCAGCACAATATTATAGGCCCGTTCCGAGGACAGATCAAGCACAATAGTTTTGTTCTCCATGTCTTTGTGGTCAAGATTACGCAGCAAGATGTAGGACTTGATCACGTCACGAATTCGAAACGCGTCAATCGCCCTCTCTGTGATATTGTCGTGTTGAAAGTATTGGTACAGCTTCTGGAGCCGCAAGAGGCCTGCGGAATAAATAAAATTAGTATTTATGTAGGACATTTCCACGGATTCATCATGCTCAATGTGATGTATAATGCTTATTCTTTTCCCCAAATAGATCATATCGAATCAAATACGAGTGCAAGTCGTCTTTTTTACATTCATCTGGTATTATCGTATTTAATAGATACTTGTGACAATATCCATTGTTGCCTATAAGGTACTCATTCACACTTGAGTGGATAGGGGTAAGGTGTGTGAAATTGGATTATCCAAGTACGCAACGTCAGGACAAGTATTTTGTCACCCATCTGCTGGTCGCTGATGTTATCGATGATGATGATGATGATGATGATGATGATGATGATGATGATGATGATGATGATGATTGCGATGGTAGTGGTGGGTGTGGTAATGGTCATGATCATGTGGACAAGGCATTGCAGCGCGACCCGGAAGGTTACCGGATCGAGCCCTTCTTCAGGCACTTTTGTTATGTTTTTCTCACTTTGAACAGCAAGGGTGGTTCCTGTTGTCACCATCAATACCGCCTGAAATAAAATGAGCTTTTATATAGCGCAATATCCACTAAACGCGCTCAAAGCGCTTTACAAGGGGTTCCTGGACAACAGCAAAACTTAACATGAAGGACTTGACATGACGCCTGTCAGGTGATATTACAATTTTTTCGGACAGAGACAACCCTGTTAACGGCCAGTAC
The DNA here is from genome assembly GCF_034508935.2 of Berghia stephanieae. Lineage (NCBI taxonomy): Eukaryota > Metazoa > Mollusca > Gastropoda > Nudibranchia > Aeolidiidae > Berghia > Berghia stephanieae. The sequence goes on from NC_088363.1 coordinate 41,008,563, forward strand.
TCATTTTACACCTGAGTAAGGTGAGAGAATGTGAGTAAAGAGCCTTTTTCAAGGACTCAATTGTGCGCCAAGCGAGGCTCGAACCCAGGACCTTCCGAACCGAAATTGAGTGTCATACCACTTAACCACATAGCCGCACAATAGATACAATTAATTTTATCTTCAAAAAATCTTTTTAAAACTCTGATGGTTGGTAGATTTAGAAAGCTGCTACTTGCCATCATCGGAGTCGTAGATGTAGAAAATTTTATCCCCACCAGCAGTGACGTTGGCCACCACTCTCATGACAGCCTCCGTGTACGGCGGACCCACACTGATGTCGAAGAGGTATTTGCTGTCGTTGTGGCCAGACCGATGGGAATTAGCCAGGATATAAGGGATCTGTAATGCGTGCGAATAGGACCTGATGGTGTGGAAACTGGACGAGTGACTGCTGCCCAGAATCGCCAGGACATCTTTGGTCATTGCAGAACATACTGGAAATGGGGCGAAATGGGGTGAAATGTGGGGAGAATTTTCTACAAAAAATATCTGCTTCGAATAAATAATAATAATAATAATAATAATAATAATAATAATAATAATAATAATAATAATAATAATAATAATAATAGTAATAATAATAATAATAGTAATAATAATAATAATAATAATAATAATAATAATAATAATAATAATAATAATAATAATAATAATAATAATAATAATAGTAATAATATAATAATAATAATAATAATAATAAGAAGAAGAAGAAGAAGAAGAAGAAAAGAACAACAACAACAACCATAATATAATAATAATAATAATAATAATAATAATAATAATAATAATAATAATAATAATGATGATGATGATGATGATGATGATGATGATGATGATGGTGATGGTGATTTTGATGATGATGATGATGATGATGATGATGATGATGATGATGATGATGATGATGATGATGATAATAATAATAATAATAATAATAATAACAATAACAACAACAACAACAACAATAATAATAATAATGATAATAATAATAATAATAATAATAATAATAATATATAATATAATAATAATAATAATAATAATAATAATAATATATAATAATAATAATAATATTAATAATAATAATAATAATAATAATAATAATAATAATAATAATAATAATAATAATAATAATAATAATAATAATAATAATAATAATAATACTGCACACTTATATAGAGCCAACATCTAATTGTAATATGAACTTTACGCTTTACAAATGTATAATATATATAATTAATTAAACAATGACAACAGCTATTAGATACAGACATAATATTCAATATTTAAAACCCCATCAACATAGAGATACATCTAAAATCAATCAAAGAAATATTTTCTAAAGTAAAATGTCTTTAGCCTGCCTTTGAATGCCTCCAGGGATTCTGAGTTTCTAATCTCAAAAGGTAAAATGTTCAAACGTGACTCATCGTCTCGAAGCGGTGTTATGTCAGGATAAACTAGTTGCTAGAAATTGAATTCTTTTTTAGTTTTTATACAGAGCAATATCCACTAAACGTGCTCAAAGCACTTAACAAGGGATCCCTGGCCAACAGCAACACTTAACAAGTAGGACGGGACATGACGCCTATTAGGCGATATTACATTTTTTTTCGGACAGAGACAACGCTGTTAACCGCCAGGTACTCATTTTACACCTGAGTACGGTGAGAGAATGTGAGTAAAGAGCCTTTTCCATGGACTCAACTATGCGCCGAGCAAGGCTCGAACCTAGGACCTTCCGATCCGAAAGCGAGTGTCATACCACAAGACTACATAACATCGAACATTTTGCCATATCTCATATTTCATTTCCTTTTTAAAAGAAAAAAACCCATAAATCATTACAAGGCGGTGCCTATGTTATATGGATTTTTCGACACTATCATTTACTGCCGGACCATACAATCCCAAAGTCCCCTCAATAGCCAAGTATGTGTCTTCCTTGAAATTTTATTCTTGCCATTCCAATCCGAATGCGAGTAATTTACTACCAACCACATCATCAGCTCGCTCAATACTCTTCAACAGTCATGACGTCACTTCCCTCGTAATGACGAATGGTAACTTAGTAACTGACTCTAAACTATCGGAACAATGGCGGACGCCCTTATGAAATATTCTCCGACGAGAATAAAAGTGTATCCAGTGGAGAAAAACATTATAAATATGATTATGTTTTGACTTTTATACATTCTGATCACAAGACATATGAAAAGTTCTAACCAGCATGAAGAATAATAAGTACCGATTTTCTTTGTTTAGAACCAAGATGGCCGCGGTTGCTGGGCGACGTGACACCAGGCTATTCTAGAGAGAACAAAAGAAAAGACTTACTTGCTTCCCCCAGTCTGTAGTTGTTGTCAGTGTCTGTCTCGTTCCTGATGATGGGGTTCAGAAGCAGTTTGTCCCTCAAGGTGGCTTTGGAAGAGCGGGTTTCCGGGTTGTTGAACACGTAGGTGGCAAAATCAAAGGCATCGCCGTATACAGTCTTATCGTAGTCGGAGTCTTTGCGTACAATCAAACCTGGTTGAATGAAAAATGGTACAAGTTTGTGTGAGATTGTTATCCGAGTCTTTTCGAGATTCTGACAGCTCAGTTGGTAGAGCACTCACTCCACACGTAAAGGGACTCAGCTCGATCCCCTCTGTCCACCCAGCGAGATCTGTGAGATCTGTCAGAAAGTACTATCCAAAGGTTAGCAAGCAGTTGTTATTGTTTGTTTCACGCTATAGAAACCGGGATGTTTTCCATGCGCTCAATGACTCTGAGAAGGACTACTTTCCACGCGATAAAATCTGATAGAATGCAAAATATTATAAGTTTGAGTGGCATCCGAGTCTTTTCGTACGATCAATTCTAATAGAATGGAAATGTTACGTTTTTGTGACATTTTTAGAGTCTCTCCTACGATCCAATCTGATTAAATAAAAGATGTTACGAGTATGTGTGAAATTATTATCCTAGTCTTTCCAAACAATCAAATCTGGTTGAATAAAAATGTTACGAGTTGGTGTGAAAATATTATTAGTCTTTCTTACGATCAAACATGGTTGAATGACAAATGTTAGGAGTTTGTGTGAAATTATTATCCGTATCTTTCTGTGTGGTCAAACCTGATACAATGAAAACAAAATTATAAGTAATTATAACTGATTATTCGTTTTGGGAAACTCTAAATTACGATTTCTTCCTTTCTCATTTCTCAGTTATCCGTTTTCAAAGATTTTGAGAGCTAAACGGGTTACAACCCCTGAAATGAGTCTCGTAATAATAATCATTTCTTTCCATTCGTTGGACAGCCCGACGACCATGTGATCAATGATTCGGTTGGACGAACAACTGAATAAAGATAGCTCCAATAGGGAATAACAATGTAATGTCAAAATAATGGTTCCAATCTCTTTGGAAGTGTGAAACCAGTCCCCCGGGTTTTCTAGCCTAAGTAAATGCTTGTCAATAAAGATCTTCAAACCTCGCTCTACATTCTGCTACTAAAATATTTATGTCACTTTATGATTCAATATGTAACATATACATTGTTTATCCATTGCCCTGAGGACTGATTCCACACTTCCAAGGAGTTTTGAACCGGAAGCGATTAAGGTGTGACGTCATGACTTCTGCTTCCCATTAGTAGAAAACAATGAAAACTTGGAACGAGTTCAGGAATTTCACGGTGTGCCAATTTACTATAATAATATTATGCCTAATTCTAACATGCCTCATCGACAAAAGGAAATTTGTTATTGTTTTTAGTCTGCCATTTCTATGATTAGATCTCACTGGATTCTATCAATCAGACTATGAACGTTCAAGGTTACGACATAGTTTTATGTGCTGATACGTTTTATCAGGCTGGCGGATGTTGTGAATATTTTTGGAAAAACGCGCAGTATTAATACAATTCTCACGATAAAAAAAAGAGGCGCATTATTTTCAGACACAGCAATCCGGCCTACTCCGGATTGAAAAAAAAATAAAAACAAAGGAATAAACAAAAATTAATATAACAGCTTAAAAAACAAAACAAAAAAAAGAACAAACACGGAACGTTTTGGACTAAAAACCCTTCTTCAATCAACAACACAAATAATAATAAGAAACATTTAAACAATACTTAAAAACCAGATGGACGACAGAGAAATATTTAGCACGTCATGATTGCGTGCTGTGCTGCAGTTTATTATTTATTTTTTTTAGAGTTGACTGACCCGAAAGGTTTTGTCCCGAAATGTATCTTATAGACACTAAGATACCCACGCCTCTCGGACAGTCGAGATAATGTAAACAATGACAGTGATTTGTTAACATAGCTAACTACACCGGTTTTACTATTGATGCTTCTTAGTAAAATGCCCACTGTTCTTGATACCACTTGATGAATAAAACCGACACTGAAATCTGTGTGTAAACTTAAACGTTTATAATAATATGATCGAGAAAATCTTGTGATAACTAGTTACCCATTTGGCGGTATGAAAACAATAACAATGATCACAGAAAGGTCGAATTCATTAACTTTATTGTTTATAAACAACCATCTATGTTTGTCCGAGCATGAGTGAAGGTGTGTCACAAATTCCATGGTTTGATTGGTCAAAAATCTACTGGGTAATTATGTTGACGCCGTAATGGG
>NC_088363.1:41018237-41028237 GCF_034508935.2 Berghia stephanieae
GAGATCTGATGGAAAAATACATCATTGAACTCAAAAGTGTTGAGTGTGAGCACAAGTTCGGTGAGCCTCACAATGCTGTTGCTGGAAATCCCTGGTAATGGATGGCGGTCGACGAAATGCCTGATGGCACGCAGTCCGTCAGGATGCGGTATGGATGTGTACAGTGCCTTCACATCCATGGTGAAAATTAGCCGTGGACGTTCATCCTGGAATCGAATTTCGTCAATGACACCAAGAGCATGGTTAGTGTCCTTGATATACGATGGCAGGGTGGGAACTATAAGTTGAAATACCGCATCGAGGAACTGCGATACCTTCTCAGTGGGGCACGAGATAGCCGACACAATCGGCCTTCCAGGTGGAGTGTCAGACAATTCCCGGATCTTGTGTATCTTAGGGAGCATGTAAAAACATGGATTACCTAGGTCGCTGGGGTCGTGTTTAAGGACCTCTGCTCTACTAGGTAATTCTCCCTGCGATATCAAAGACTGGATAGTCTGGTGGACTCTGGTGTTGTTAGCAAGTGTTGGGTCCGAAGTCACTTTCTCATAAAATATCTGGTCACTCAATTGCCTGTGGCCCTCAGCTCTATAGAGCTCAGCGTCCCAAACAACTACGGCCCCTCCTTTATCAGCCGCTTTGATCACTATATCACGACGTGATCTAAGTGATCGTACGGCAGCCCATTCAAGACGGGTGAGGTTAGACCTCTTGATAGGTGTGGGTCGTAGTGCCTCTATCTGTCTAAGACAAGTCTGGATAAACAGGTCGAGTGTAGGGGACTTGCCAGGACTAGGAGTCCAGTTTCTTTTACGTCGTGAGAAAGCGGCAAACGGATCCTCAGGGTCACGGTCATAGTCATGGTCACGTTCATCATCTTTGAAGTGATACTTCAAGCGTAAAATACGCATGAAGCGACGTACATCCGACTCAATGCGGGACTGGTCGGACGTTCTTCGCAGTGGGATGAACTTGAGACCTTTCCTTAAGACCGATTCCTCTGCACTGCTCAACTGGATGGTCGGGGGGACAGAAACCACCAGCCGGTGGTTGTTGTGGTTCCTACTGGGGGGGATAGCTCCAACATTATCCATCACGTGGGTGGGTTCGCTGGTGGGTGGGGTGAATTGATCGCTTCCAGACTGGTCCCCGGCTGTTGGAGGGACTCCCAAACCACCAATGGTGACTGGCTGGTTATGGGTGCCATTAAGAGCAGTGGGGCCAGAGGAAGGTTCAGTGGGTGAATCCACCGATGGGAGTGTTGCCGAATGGGAAGGGAGGTTATCGTCAAGATGTGTAATTCTGTTAGGAAAGAGAGCATCTAATTTACTGGTTTTGACATAATTTAAGCATGCATGGTAATGTTGATTACATAAATGTATGAATAACCTAATGGCTTTGTAAAGTAAATGATTATGATAAGTACGATGCCTCAAGCATGTGGAGGATGTGTCGATGGTGTGTGTTAATTTGGATATCTGTTTGCGAAGGATGTCTGTAGTAAGTCTAAGTCTTTGCATGGCACACTTGGATTCTAATTCCAGAAACTGGGAGAACTGGGATGAGGTTAGAGAGCCTAAAGAAGGGTGGAAATGTGAAACGAATCCTTTAGGGGCCGTGCGTTTCCTAAGGCAGTACATTAAGAAATTCAAGTGGCTGCTAGCTCGAGTTTTATAGAGGGTGGCGTGGGCGAGAGTGTAGCCTACTTGAGATAGGTGGATAGGGAAAGAGGAAAGAAACGTACGAATGTCCCGTAAGGAAGAGCGCAAGAGTTGCTTGGGAGATGTATGAGGCATGGTGAAAATAGGGAAAGAGGGCGAAAGGCTAAAAGGATGAGTAAGGTAATCAATAAGTATAGGTAAACTGGAGAGGCGAGTGAATGAGAGAAAGGAAGGGAGGGATAGACTGTGGTAAGAGAGAGGTAGTGGTTGAAAACGTGGGTGTGGTGAAAAATAATGCTGAGATGTAAATGATAAGGAGAGGGGGGGGGGGGTAGTGTGCTAAAAGAGGTAGACTGGTAGGGGAGAAGAGTGTAAATAAATATATAAATATGAGAGTAATGAAAAGGTGATGATAGTGCAATGTTGGATAAAACTAGATTGATAAACTGAAAAGTATATTTAAAAAGTGCAACATATAGCAGTACAAATAAAACAGAAATAAACACTATACCTACGTAAAGTACTAGGTAACACTGATGGGGACGGTCCAAAAACACGGTATGGCAGCAGAAGTATAATTCAAGTGAATCAACGAAAAAACTCAAATGAATCAAAATGGAAAAGTAGAAAACGGTAAGGGCTGCCTGAAGCCGGTGATCGTAAAATACTAACGTATTCAACGTTTTCAACCACTACCTCTCTCTTACCACAGTCTATCCCTCCCTTCCTTTCTCTCATTCACTCGCCTCTCCAGTTTACCTATACTTATTGATTACCTTACTCATCCTTTTAGCCTTTCGCCCTCTTTCCCTATTTTCACCATGCCTCATACATCTCCCAAGCAACTCTTGCGCTCTTCCTTACGGGACATTCGTACGTTTCTTTCCTCTTTCCCTATCCACCTATCTCAAGTAGGCTACACTCTCGCCCACGCCACCCTCTATAAAACTCGAGCTAGCAGCCACTTGAATTTCTTAATGTACTGCCTTAGGAAACGCACGGCCCCTAAAGGATTCGTTTCACATTTCCACCCTTCTTTAGGCTCTCTAACCTCATCCCAGTTCTCCCAGTTTCTGGAATTAGAATCCAAGTGTGCCATGCAACGACTTAGACTTACTACAGACATCCTTCGCAAACAGATATCCAAATTAACACACACCATCGACACATCCTCCACATGCTTGAGGCATCGTACTTATCATAATCATTTACTTTACAAAGCCATTAGGTTATTCATACATTTATGTAATCAACATTACCATGCATGCTTAAATTATGTCAAAACCAGTAAATTAGATGCTCTCTTTCCTAACAGAATTACACATCTTGACGATAACCTCCCTTCCCATTCGGCAACACTCCCATCGGTGGATTCACCCACTGAACCTTCCTCTGGCCCCACTGCTCTTAATGGCACCCATAACCAGCCAGTCACCATTGGTGGTTTGGGAGTCCCTCCAACAGCCGGGGACCAGTCTGGAAGCGATCAATTCACCCCACCCACCAGCGAACCCACCCACGTGATGGATAATGTTGGAGCTATCCCCCCAGTAGGAACCACAACAACCACCGGCTGGTGGTTTCTGTCCCCCCGACCATCCAGTTGAGCAGTGCAGAGGAATCGGTCTTAAGGAAAGGTCTCAAGTTCATCCCACTGCGAAGAACGTCCGACCAGTCCCGCATTGAGTCGGATGTACGTCGCTTCATGCGTATTTTACGCTTGAAGTATCACTTCAAAGATGATGAACGTGACCATGACTATGACCGTGACCCTGAGGATCCGTTTGCCGCTTTCTCACGACGTAAAAGAAACTGGACTCCTAGTCCTGGCAAGTCCCCTACACTCGACCTGTTTATCCAGACTTGTCTTAGACAGATAGAGGCACTACGACCCACACCTATCAAGAGGTCTAACCTCACCCGTCTTGAATGGGCTGCCGTACGATCACTTAGATCACGTCGTGATATAGTGATCAAAGCGGCTGATAAAGGAGGGGCCGTAGTTGTTTGGGACGCTGAGCTCTATAGAGCTGAGGGCCACAGGCAATTGAGTGACCAGATATTTTATGAGAAAGTGACTTCGGACCCAACACTTGCTAACAACACCAGAGTCCACCAGACTATCCAGTCTTTGATATCGCAGGGAGAATTACCTAGTAGAGCAGAGGTCCTTAAACACGACCCCAGCGACCTAGGTAATCCATGTTTTTACATGCTCCCTAAGATACACAAGATCCGGGAATTGTCTGACACTCCACCTGGAAGGCCGATTGTGTCGGCTATCTCGTGCCCCACTGAGAAGGTATCGCAGTTCCTCGATGCGGTATTTCAACGTATAGTTCCCACCCTGCCATCGTATATCAAGGACACTAACCATGCTCTTGGTGTCATTGACGAAATTCGATTCCAGGATGAACGTCCACGGCTAATTTTCACCATGGATGTGAAGGCACTGTACACATCCATACCGCATCCTGACGGACTGCGTGCCATCAGGCATTTCGTCGACCGCCATCCATTACCAGGGATTTCCAGCAACAGCATTGTGAGGCTCACCGAACTTGTGCTCACACTCAACACTTTTGAGTTCAATGATGTATTTTTCCATCAGATCTCAGGTGTTGCGATGGCACCAAGATGGGTCCCTCATATGCTAACCTCTTCATGGGCTACCTTGAGGAAACCTTCTTCCATCAGTACAGTGGACCTGCCCCCGAGCTGTTCAAAAGGTACATTGACGACTGTTTCGGCATTACGTCATTGACCCACAGCCAGTTGAAGGGGTTCATCCTAGCGATGGACTCCTTCCACCCGTCCATAGAGTACACTTATGAGATTTCAACCTCTGAGGTGAACTTTTTGGACATCAAGGCTGTATTGACCAGCACGGGAGTACGGACCACTGTACACTACAAGGAAACGGACAGTCACAGCTACCTGCTCTATCGGTCATCCCATCCGGTGAAGTGCAAAGACTCCATCCCATTCAGTCAGATACTCCGCTTGCGGAGACTCTGTCTGGAAGATGATGAATTTGCGCTTCAACGTGATCGCATGCTCGATTTTTTAGGGCACGGGAATATCCCGAAAGGGTTTTGCTTAAGGCTGTCCGGAAAGCCAGCCTCGTGTCGAGAGAAGCAGCAATGAGGCCTCGCAATGCCAGGAAGCAGGAGACACAGCGTCCCATTTTAGTCCTCACGCATCACCCCCATGCCGATCAAGTGAGGAACATCCTATTGCAGAACTATGGGATCCTCCAGGCGGCGAAGACACCCACAGAGTTTTCTCAGAACCCCCGTTGGTAGCATATCGACGGGATCGTAACCTGAGGGATCTCCTTGTCAGAAGCCGCCTGGAACCCATACCTAGGGATGGACCTAAAGCCAGATCGTGTATGCGACCCCGATGCAAGACTTGTGGGCACCTGTGGGAGTATGACAGAGTCAGCTTTCCAGACAAGATTTGGGACATCAGGCGGCCGTTTACTTGCACTGACCGTAATCTAGTCTATGCGATTACGTGCTCCCTGTGTGGGATTGCTTACGTTGGTGAGACCGGAAAGAGGCTGGGTGACAGATTCGTGCAGCACTTGCGTGACATATCGAACTGTGCAGACACAGCAGTGGCCAGACACTTCAATCTGCCAGACCACTGCGATGTACAGTGTGTGCGTGTGTGTGTGCTCAGTTTTTGCCATTCGGACACTTCCGCCCGTCGACGTAGGGAAACTCACCTGATCAAGTTGTTGGGAACGCTGACTCCACGCGGGCTCAACACCAGGATTGACCACCACTAGATGTCAACGTCACCCATATTCATCACCACTGCTGCTCTCACTTCTGCCACTACAGCTACTGCTGCTGCTACTACTACTACTTCTACTACTTCTACTACTACTACTACTACTACTACTACTACTACTACTACTACTACTACTACTACTACTACTACTACTACTACTACTACTACTACTACTACTACTACTACTATTACTACTACTGCTACTACTACTACTACTACTGCTACTACTACTACTACTACTACTACTACTACTACTACTACTACTACTACTACCACTACTACTACTACGACTACTACTACTACTGTTCATACTACTAAAAGTACAACTCTACCTACCTACCTATCTATCTATCTATCTATCTATCTATCTATCTATCTATCTATCTAGCTAGCTAGCTATCTATCTACTGATTATCCACCGATTCATAGTCATCTACCTTCCTAGCTCTCTCTCATTGTGTCCAATCATCCACTTTTTCATCCATTAATATACATATAGACCCAGCTATCACTCGGCTGTTTTCTCGCCCTCTCTCACCTCCCCTCCACCCTTTCTCTCTCTCTCTCTCTCTCTCTCTCTCTCTCTCTCTCTCTCTCTCTCTCTCTCTTTCTTTCTTTCTTTCTTTGTCCCCCCTCCCTCTTTCTCCCTCCCCCCTCTCTCTCTCTCTCTCTGATTCCCCCTCTCTACCGGTCCGCCTCAAACCAAACATTGAGTATGCTCCGGTGTATGGGGTGAATTTTTAATAACGGCCGGAGCATACTCAATGTCTCAATCGTTTCTATGTTATATGTTTGTGATGAGAATATTGGCTATTAAGCTTAACTGCTGGTCAAAATTACTTCGCGATGGTGGTGAACGAATCGGCGATCTCAAGAAGTGGGTGAGAGAGGGATCTAGAAATGACTTTGGGTTTGAAACGAATATTTTTTGTGTTCGTGGATAGCTCACACGGTAGAGCCACGCTCTCACCTGCCAGGCGGAGTTGTCGTACCAATAAGGTCGCAGGTTCAAACCCCACCACCGCCGCGAAAAAATTTTTTATTCTCTATTGTCTTCTGGCACTTTTCTACCCACTTCATATCTTGTTGTTACCAACATAAGTGCCTGCTCCACTCACTTTTCCGAATTAAAAATACTACTACTACTACTACTTCTACTACTACTACTACTACTACTACTACTACTACTACTACTACTACTACTACTACCAATATGTCTTTTATCTTCCATTATAGTCTGGAAAGTTCTGTTCCCTGACGCTGACCTTTGCTTATCAATTAGATCACCCCCCTGGGGCACCCTATCCTCTACCCACGCCACGCTAACATTTCATTCATACTGCAACCACCATTGAGTACAGATGATACAAGTTATTTTTCATTATATTTTATTTGTTTTCCACGTTTATTTGTGTATTGTTGTGCTGACGAAGGGTTTGTACCCGAAACGTCCATTGTCTGTTTTGTTCCCATACGAAGCCTTTCCATTTTCACTCTTTCGTTAGTAATATCCACTAAACGTGCTCACCACGCTTTACAACATTAACGGCCGATGTTTGGACAAGTTTTCTGGCCAAATATTTTAATATGTGTCTTTTCAGGGTAGCACATTTAACTGGTTAAAATAACCGATGTTTGAAGGACGAGTCTTCTGACCAATTTTTAAATTCCATTTTTATTTTTAGAGTCCCACAGAAAAAATCGATCGTTTAGGACTGTTCCTAACATTTAACAAGTAAACAAAATATCTCAAAACTACAACTTCGAAGAACTGCGGCTATGTCTGGTCTTGTGGTATGACACCCGCTTTCGGATCGGAAGGTCCTGGGTTCGAGCCTAAATCGGCGCATAGTTGAGTCCTTGGATAATACTCTTTACTCACATTCTTTCACCGTACTCAGGTGTAAAATGAGTACCTGGCCGTCAACAGCGTTGTCTCTGTCGAAAATTGTAATATTGCTTTACCGGCGTCATGGCTCGTTCTACATGTCTACATGTTGCTGTTGGTCAAGGACCCTTTGTAAAGCGCTTTGAGCACAATTAGTTGATATTGCTCTGTATAAAAGCTCAATTTTTTTAAAGTCTCAAGTTTGAGACTTCTTAACAATCTAGCGGTCACTTCATCGATCGAAAATTTTTTGGTCAAAATTAAAAAAAAATGAAAAGTGTTTTGTCGATGCAGGGGAAACGGGGTACCTTGGAGAAAAGCCAACACAAGCCCATTACACAACAATGCGTGTTAATGATGTGACAACTTCTCCGGTCGTGTAGTTTCCCCCCAAAAATTCCAAGTGTTCGTGCTTTCCATCTAAATTTAAGGTATCTAAATCTCTTGACTCTGGAAGATACTGTGGTGGACGAAGAAAATCAGATTGCACTCGTCTTCTTCTTCTTCTTCCTCTTCTTCTTCTTCCTCTTCTTCTTCTTCTTCTTCTTCTCCTCCTCCTCCTCCCCCATCCTCCTCTTCTTCTTCCTCCTCTTCCTCTTCCTCCTCGTCTTATTCCTCCTCCTCCTCCTCCTCCTCTTCGTCTTCTTTCTTCTTCTTCTTCTTCTTCTTCTTCTTCTTCTTCTTCTTCTTCTTCTTCTTCTTCTTCTTCTTCTTTGTCAATAGTATGTGTAGACTCTATTTCGTTCCTGGACAATGGGAAACAAAAAAGTGATGTCAAAAACAAAACAAACCCGGTTCATTGGAAGTGTAAAACCACTCTACCGGAGGACCGGATACGTACCATGTGTAATTGATCCTCTGGTTCCAGAGTGATGGCATCTCATTTTCTAGTCTAAATTTATGGTAGTCGCCAAGAAATATCATCCTTCCTCTCTCTTTTACATCCCATAATCCTAATAATCTGCCTATGCATCATGCTACTGAAATAGTTATGCCACCTTATGATTCAATATGTAATATATTTATTGTTAGTAGTCCTCCGAAGGGCTGGGTACATACATACTTCTTATGATTTTGGAACCGGAAAAATAGAAAGCGTGACATCCCGACTTGGCTACCCTATTATTGACAAGAGGAAGTTTTTTTTATAGATTTAGTTTATTGACGGTCAAACTTTCTGATTAATATTTTGTTGTTGTTTATTTTTTAAGGGGAGAGAGAGAGAGAGAGAGAGAGAGAGAGAGAGAGAGAGAGAGAGAGAGAGAGAGAGAGAGAGAGAGAGAGAGAAAAGGAGGGGCATTATTTTTATCGGTTTAAAAATGGTTTAAAATAGGCGAAAAGAATTTCATATTATGGGAGATGTGTTGTGAGGAGATCACAGAGCGATTCTTATTTTTCCACCTTCCCCCTTGCCCCCAAATCAACACAATAAAATAATCATATTATAATGCTGACTAAAAGAACCCCCCCCCCCCAAAAAAAAAACAAAAACAAAAAACAAAAAACAAAAACCAAACAAAAGAATAACAAACAAACAAAAATTAAACAAAAACAAAAAAAAAACACAAGAAAACAAAACATTAAAAACAACAACCCATACTGATGATGAAAAACAGTTGAAACTAACCATTGCATTTAGCAAACTGCAATCCCGTCAGCTTATTTGTAATTTATTATTACGCGTCTGTTCATTGTTGGCAAAATGATAGGACTCGATATTGATCGGTAATGGGGAATAATAACAATAACATGTATGTATTGGTTTGAGGGATATATGGTCTGGCATCGACGTGCACATATTTGCAGGTGTGATAACCCAATTTCTTATGGGCTCATTGTTGTAATGGGAATATTTTTAAAAAATGAGGCAAAATATTGTTCATTGCAACAATGATAAAGTAGGACCGTAAGTGGGTTTGAATGTCAGACCTGCATGTATTGACACGCCGGCCGGCGTTAATTTAAAAAGAAAAAAAACAAACACACTCATAGATAAGGTTACGAAAATCAAATCTAAATCAATAAAAATACCCCCCCCCCCCCATCTCTCTCCTTTCGCTCTCTCTCTCTCCCACTCCCAAAGACAGAAACGAAACAAAACAAAATAAAAAAGAAACAGATACAATAGTAAATTAGGTTTTATAAATATTTTTTTTTAAAACGTTCAAAATCGAACGTAACAGCCTGAGGTTTAACAACCGGATAGTTTATTTTACAAGTTGGTTTCCGAAATATGAACTTTAGACTCCTATACAATCACAATGTTATCATCCCATATCAACAAGTCCGAGCCATACTGTTATTACATTATTTCTGGAGAAAAAAACAACAACTCATATTTAAAAATTTGGCCAGAAAACTGGTCCTTCAAATATCGATCGATTTATATGACCCTCATCTTGGCAAAAAAAAAATACTCACACACATTCGTCCCAGGTTTGAGAGTGTTTTACCAAAATGAGGGTCATTTTAATCGATCGATATTTGAAGGACCAGTTTTCTGACCATTAAAAAAAACAAACTAGTTGTTTTCCATGCAGAGTACTGAAATTGACTGGTTAAATATCTCCAATACAGACACATTTACAATTCAGATAACTGCTATCAATACTTGAATTATGGCAAAGCTTTTTTATTTGCTGAGGGTTAT
>NC_088363.1:41033237-41088237 GCF_034508935.2 Berghia stephanieae
CAGTATAACAAAGAATAAAATGTAAGTAAAATGTAATGCTCAGTCAATTAATTCCCAAAGTACGTATATTTTACAAATTGACTTTTCTCAATAATGATATATCATGGCAGTCAGTCAGCCTTCGCCTTAGGCCCATCAGCACCGACCGCCGTGTTATTACATTATCAACGTCTCTAGAGTAATGCGGCAATGATGAAGCAATGCATCACAATTCTAATGGCGGCGGTATGGCATCGACGCCAGAATCGTAACTTGCTTTACAGATGTGTCACTGTCATAGAACTGGGGTCCAAGTCACGGGGTAATTGCTACACATTGTCCCAGGGGAACAGGTCAGAAGACAAGCTCATCGGGTTTATTGCAAAAGCTGAAAAGTCAAATGTTGAATTATTGATCGCTCTCGGGCATTGCATTGGAAAATACTTTCAATATTTTTATTTAGTCTAACACCATTTTTATAAATATGTTTTGTTTCGTTTTAAAAGCATTGGGGGGGGGGGGGTTATGTCGGGAGTTTTGCGGTCGATTTGAACTTATTGACAAGCGGTCAATCCCATTTGTTATGCTTTCATGATTGTGATGGGAATATCCCAGAACCAAAGAAACATTAACTCCCTTCCGACAATGTATAAAATAAGTCATGTACAAAATAATTACAACGGCTTCAAAATAAGCAAAAATCCTTTTAAAAAACTTGAGCTTTTATATACAGCAATATCCACTAAACGTGCTCAAAGCGCTTTACATAGTGTCGCTGACAAACGACAATACGCAGCATGGAGAACGAGACATGGCACCTTTTAGGCGATTTTACAATTAGTTTTCGACAGAGACAACGCTGTTGACGGCCACGTCCTCATTTACACTTCAGTACATGTGAGAAAATTTGAGTAAAGAGCCCTTTCCAAGAAAGTCAACTGGTAAAAGCTAGAAATTGTAAGTGAAAAATGAAGACAGACATTTTTATCTCGTCACCATCGTTGACATTCTTTGTCGCTTTGCTCACAAAACCTTCAGAAAATTATTATTCAATTCGACCTTTTACAGTAATGATTTAACTCTCTCATTATCAACATTTTTTTTTCAGGATTGTTTCCGAAATCCTAATTTCTCCAGCACAAAATTAGTTATTCTACCAAAAACTCTGAAGCATTAAGTATATACTATATAGAGTTTGTTCAGCAAGACAAGCCGTACGTCTATAACAAGGACCTTTTTTTCCAATTTTGTGAGGTACAAAACAAATCTGAAAGAGAAAATTTTTCACTCTATCGTAATAAATGCAACGATTTTATATAGTTGATAGGGTAAAAATATAAGAGACTATTAAAAATGTCTTGCAATCAGAAATATCCATCTACTTTTTTTCTCTCCAATATTTCGCACAAACAAATTGTTTTAGATTAGAAGACTTCTAGAAGTGATCACTGAATTCTGGAAACCTTTCTTTCTCGTATTATCATCCGATTGCACAAATGAAAAATTTATATAAAATGAAGGCGTTTGATTTTGATATGTAAAATGTTTTTTTTTACATGTAAATGATGGATATCTATTCAAAACCCATGATACTCTTTGTCTCATTAAGTGGTGTGGGATAAACAGCGGCTATGTGATCTAGTGGTATGACACTCGCTTTCGGATCGGATGGTCCTGGGTTCGAGCCTCGCGCTCGGTGCATAGTTGAGTCCTTGGAAAAGGCTCTTTACTCACATTCTCTCACCGTACTCAGGTGTAAAATGAGTACCTGGCCGGTAACAGCGTTGTCTTTGTCCGAAAAATTGTAATATCGCCTAACAGGCGTCATGTCCCGTCCTACGTGTTAAATTTTGCTGTTGACCAGGGACCCCTTGTAAAGCGCTTTGAGCACATTTAGTGGATATTGCGCTATATAAAGCTCAATTATTTAATTTATAATTATTTGCTGCTGAAAACTCTTTTTGTAGACTTGCTGATGTGGAGGGCCTAGCTTTTGTCAGTAACATGCGGCTTTACGGTCTAGTGGTGTGATATTCAGTCTGTTACTTGTTGGTCCTGAGTGTACAAGGCTCGCTGTGGGTGGCGCAACGTGAAGTCCTTGCAGAAAGCTCTTTACTAACAGTTTCTCACAATACTCAGGTGTAGAACGTTTACCTGACCAGTTTGTTTTCTTGCATCTTTCATTGCTTGTTTTGAAAAACTGAAAACTAGAAACGTCAACGAATATCGTTTTTTGTTATTCATAGAAAATTATCCCACTTTACTCTGATTAATTTGAGATTTTAGGTATAATGATAGGGACTCATGTAAAGCGCTTTGAGCACGGTTAGTGGATACTGCGCGATATAAATGCTCATAACGCTCATTTCTTTTAAATCAGATCACATTTCATGAAGTGGTAATAATCCTGATTTGTTTTTTGCTCACTGTCTCGCTATGTCTCTTCTCTCTCTCAATCTCTCTCTCTCTCTCTCTCTCCCTCTCTCTCTCTCTATCTCTCTCTCTATATCTCTCTCTATCTCTCTCTATCTCTCTCTATCTCTCTCTCTCTCTCTCTTATCTCTTATCTCTTCTATCTATCTCTATCTACTATCTATCTTATCTCTCTATCTATCTATCTATCTATCTATCTATCTATCTATCTATCTATCTATCTATCTATCTATCTATCTATCTATCTATCTATCTATCTATCTATCTATCTATCTATCTATCTATCTATCTATCTATCTATCTATCTATCTATCTATCTATCTATCTATCTATCTATCTACCTATCTATCTGTCTATCTCTTCTCTCTCGATATCTAGCTATCTATAGATAAAAATTAAAAAAAAATTCCCTTTATTCATCCCCAAGGGGAAATTTGTCTCTAGGGTCTATTCCAAGGGAAGACTGGAATAACCCAGGCGTCAGCCGCAGCGCAGCGCCGCAAAGTGAGCTAGGGCTAGGCGACTTGCTCAAGGCAACACAACGCAGCGGTGGTTGATCGAACTCGTTACCTTTTGGGTACGAAGCAAAGACCGTACCACTGAGCCACGCTGCCAGAATCCCTCTATCTATCTCTCTTTCTCTCTCTCTCTCGTCTCTCTCTCTCTCTCTCTCTCCTCTCTCTCTCTCTCTCTCTTCCACGGGTTACATACTGCCATTGATTTTTCCAATTTTCTATTTACAAGGGCCACCCGCGCACTCGACAAAAAGCAAATTCGGTTTAAATGCATTTTATACATAAAAATATTGAAAACAAGATTGGTGTCAACATTTTCATTATTTGCCTTGAATTGAGGTGTTCGTATTGGCAGGTATGATAATCGAATGCAGTCATGGGCCTGTTTTAACATTGTTGTAGTGGACGTTATCTTGCGTTGATTTGATAGTATTTCAATGTCAACAAAGAGCCCATAACAATTTGGGTTATCAGACCTGCAGAAAAGTACGCGTTGCCCTGAATAATGTGTTAGTGTCAGTTTCTAAATTACATTTTTCAGTTCTTTTTTCTCTTCTTCTTTTATTTTGTCTTTTTTTATAGACGATATCTCTCTTTTTGATTTGATTATTTGTCCATCAATTTGACGTGGTGTGTGATTTGTCAGCATTTATCATGCATCATATAAGTAATTGGAAAATAATCATAGAATAACCAAGTTAACCGAATAATCATTTTGACAGAGATGAGATTTTTTTGGGGACAAACGTGTACATCTTTTCACGTCTGATAACCGCATACGATTCTGGGCTTGATTTAACATTGTTGTAATTAAACAACATTTTGCGTTGGTTCGAGAGTTGAGATTTCCATTACGACAATGAGCACATAACAAATTGAGTCATCAAACCTGCAAATATGTACACATTGGATTTGTCATAACACAAAAATAAAAATATATTATTGAGGGGTTGCATAAATTCAGACATCGATTGTATTGTGCGATCTTTAAAATTGATAGAGAGAGAGAGAGAGAGAGAGAGAGAGAGAGAGAGAGAGAGAGAGAGAGAGAGAAAGAAAGAAAGAAAGAAAGAAAGAAAGAGAGAGAGAGAGAGAGAGAGAGAGAGAGAGAGAGAGAGAGAGAGAGAGAGGTGATTGTTGGCTCAACCTTTCCTTAATCCGATAGCTCAACCACTCCCATTTTTCTCACAACTTTTTCGTCGTGTTCACGTGTCATTAAACGGATCTTTCCCATAATAATGATATTTTTATTAAAGTTTTGTATGCCACTCGTTCACTTGGGACATAGCACAATCAGCTAGAAAATCAATATCTTGTAGACTTAGAGCTAAACAATCAAAAACAAAACAAAACAAACCAAATCATAAGGAAAAACGTATCGTCGTGCACGTATTTGCAGGTCTGGTAATCGAATGCAATAAAAGGCTTGGTTGTTGGAATCTAATACGTAACACAATTAAAATGTAAAACGCAAATTCACAATTAAAGAATTTTGTTTTCTAAATAGTAACTTCAGTTATTTCTGATTTCATTTTATTTTAGTTTTTGACATACATTAGTAGCATCATGAAAATTAATATAATGATGATGATGATGAAGATGATGATGATGATGATGATGATGATGATGATGATCATCATCATCATCATCATCATGAGCATCATCATCATCATTATAATCATCATCGTCATGATTATCATCATAATCACAACATATAAACTAAAATGAAATTGTTAAAAATACTATTTAACAGGAGAAATGTTAATAAATGAGTGGTAAGGGGGGCGAGAGGAACGAGAAAGGAATAAATAAAGACGTATTGGATATTTAGTCCGTATTTTTTGCGCTCTTTCCATTCTATGATTAAAACAAGAGGTGACTTGATACCGTCTATTAGTGGATAGAAAACAAAGCAAATTTGAATAATTGTAACATATCCTGATGGAACCACCTAATGAGGCATTTAATATTCATTCTTGTTTGTATTCAGGCTACACGGAGTCTTTGCATATTTCTCTCGAGTTGATGGTAGTCTTATATATTTCAATCTCTTGAATCCTAGAATCATATTCATCTTGTTCCTTTCCTTTACACAGTACGCACCGAAAACTTGAGTTTTTATACAGCTCAATATCTACTAAACGTGCTCAAAGCGCTTTATTAAGGGTCCCTGACCAACAGCAACACTAAACATGTAGAACGAGACATAACGCCTGTTTGGCGATATTACATTTTTTTCTCCGACAGAGACAACGCTGTTAACGGCCAGGTACTGGTATTACACATGAGTACGGTGAAAGAATGTGAGTAAAGAGCCCTTTTCCAAGGACTCAATTAGGCGCCGAGCGAGGCTCGAACCCAGGACCCTCCGATCCGAAAACGAGTGTCATACCACAAGACCACATAACAACACATTGCCATTCTATTCAGCAAAATCGGAATTGTATTGAAGCTTTCCACAGTAAATGGCAAGTTAGGAATAATTATAATATATCGTGGTGAAAGCACGTAATGAGATATTCAGTATTCAGTTATGGTATCGAATACACCGAGTCATTATGCATTTCTCTCGTGTAGTTGTTAATCTAATATACATGTACCTCCAAATCCTATTCGTCTTACATGGTTTGAGATGGCAAAATGCAATACCATATGAATTGCTCTTCTCTCTCTCTCTCTCTCTCTCTCTCTCTCTCTCTCTCTCTCTCTCTCTCTCTCTCTCTCCCTACAACCTCATGCACTCTCTCTTCTTTTTACATGTGAAGGTAATGCATATTCATAAGTAATAATAGAACTACATAGCATATTCCTACACTAAAAGCCTTACACTGTTTTGTTCTAATGCTTCTTTTCTTCTTTTTAGTCTTTTTTTTTCTATTATTTTCACTTCTATCTCTTCTACAACTGCCATCATCACAACTACCTCGACGACGTCGACGTCAACGACCACCGCCACCACTACTATTACTACTATTACTACCACTGCTACTACTACTACTACTACTACTACTACTACTACTACCACTACTACTACTACTACTACTACTACTACTACTACTACTACTACTACTACTACTACTACTACTACTACTACTACTACTACTACTACTACTACTACCACTACAACAACAACAACAACTACCACTACTTCAATTACCACTATTATAATTACCACCACTACTACTACTACTACTACTACTACTACTACTACTACTACTACTACTACTACTACTGCTACTACTACTATGGTTACCACTACTACTACTAGGAAAAATAAAACATTTACATAGTGTTTATTAAGAGCATTCACCGTTTACTAAATCGGACAATTTGGATCCACTCTTTGTACTTCAGTACCAGCACAAGTGTATTGACAGATTGGCGTTTCTCTTCTGTCCACTCTGACCCTCAGCAAAATGAATTGGTACCCAGCAATAGCCAGCGGTTATTGGTCATTGTTCTAAATCAAAGAATATCTCTCAATCTCTCTCTCGCTCTCTCTCTCACACACACTCTCTCTCTCTCTCTCTCTCTCTCTCTCTCTCTCTCTCTGGCAACTAATCAATAACCAGATGACCTCATTATGGTTGCTCTATATCTTAAGTGCGTTCATAACATGAACAGTAAAAACGACAACAAAAATAGCAACAAAATCATCACCATCAACAACAGCAACAAAAACAACGGCAACAAATAGCGACAACAACAGCAGCAGTAGCAGCAACAACAACTACTAAAACAACAGCACGAACAACGCCATCACCACCAAAAACAGCTACAGCAACAACAACAAAGCAAAAAGAAGAAGAGGAAGAAGAAGAAGAATAGCAACAAAACCAATATAGCAACAACAAAACATTAATAACAACAATAACACAACAAAACAACAACAACAACAACTGCAACAGTGCAAGAAGAAGAACACCACCACCAACAACAACAAAAACAATACAAAAACAACAACAGGAGAATGCGGCAGGAGAAGAAGAAGAAGAAGAAGAAGAAGAAGAAGAAGAAGAAGAAGAAGAAGAAGAAGAAGAAGAAAAAGAAGGGTGAGGAGGAAGCTTAAGAGTAGATGAAGGAGGATAATGATGACGACAACGAAAACATCAACAAATGACATCAACTTGGACAAAAGCATATTCTTTCCATCGTCTACTAAACATTCCCAGACAAAAATAAACCCCTCACTAATTAACTTACCAATAGTTCGTTCCTTGGCAAAGACAAAGACTATCCAAGAGATTAGTGCGATAATAATATATTCCGGAAACAGCCACATCGTCCTTAATCGATCTCCACGTTTTCCTTGATTACCAAGCAGTGTCTCGACATAACAAATTCAGCAAGCACATATTTATGGCGTGTTGTCTGGAAAACACAAGAAAAAATAGTGGGTAAAATTGGCACCATCGTCTCAATTCGGTGATATCAATATTATTATGATAATAATGATAATGCTGATGAGGAAGATGAGGATGATGCTGATGAGGATGATGATGATGATGATGATGGTGATGATGATGATGATGATGATGATGATGATGAATATAAATATAATAATAATAATAATAATAATAATAACAATAACAATAATAATAATAATAATAATAATAATAAATAATAATAATAATAATAATAATAATAAATAATAATAATAATAATAATAATAATAATAATAATAATAATAATTAATAATAATAATAATAATATAATATATATTATTATTATTATTATTATTAATTATTATTAGTTATTATTATTATTATTATTATTATTATTATTATTATTATTATTATTATTATTATTATAACAATGATAACAGCAACAACAACAACAACAATAACAAAAACAACAACAACAACAACCACACCATTCCGCGTGATAAATGTCTACAAACTGGGTATCCAGCTGAGTCGTCTAGCATCCAGATGCCATAAACGCATTAACAATTCCCTATTTGGAATCTGTATAGAAAGAACAAAATTGACGTCACTCATCTCTTTGCTATTTTTTAGACAGCCATTTTGGTGATTACTTCTCACTAAATCATATCAATCAGGCTATACATAATCAACGTTACACACAGTTTTGTGTATTGGTATGCTATATGTGACCCTCCGCCTCGAAACGGTATTAAGTCGGATTTTTCAATTTTGGGTTTTTGGTACACAATCATAGCTTATATTATGCTTAAAAATTGATACCAAATTTATAAAATTCTGCAAACTGTTTGCAGACGATACAAAGATCTATAGTACAACTGAACATCATAACATTCTACAAAATGATATATTTTCACTTTTCAAATGGTCTACAACATGGCATTTGGATTTTAATGTTTCGAAATGTAAAGTATTACATATAGGAAAAAATAATCCATGTCATAATTATTTTACCGACACTTCTATGTCAAATCTACTTTCCGTTGTGCCTTATGAAAAAGATGTGCTAGTTACTTTTGATTCACATTTGAATTTTGATTTACATATTGATAATTGTGTAAGCCGTGCAAACAGAATGATGGGAATAATATATAGAACCTTTATAAGTCTTGATAAAACCACATTTTTATATTTGTATAAATCGCTCATTCGACCAATTCTAGAATATGGAAATTGCATCTGGAGCCCATTATAAAAGACAATCTATTAGTATTGAAAGTGTACAGAGGAGAGCTACCAAAAAATTTTATACAATACAGTATTTATCTTATAAGGAAAGGTTAGAATTTCTTGACTTACCCAGTTTGAAATATAGAAGAATTCGTGGGGATTTAATTCAGGTTTATAGATTGGTACATGGTCTGGATATGATAGACTTTTCTGATTTTTTTTTCATATTCTAATATTACTTTTACTAGAGGGGACAAGTTTAAGATTTTTGTCTCTAGATGCAAAACAAATATAAGACAAAACTGGTTCGGTATTCGTATTGTTCAGAAATGGAACAGTTTGAAATTTGAAACAAAGAATGCAAAATCTATGGATTATTTCAATGTGTTAGTAGACAGGGAATTATATGATGGGAGATTTATATATGACGAATAATACTTGTTTGCTCTGCTGTTGACATGGCTTTCAATCTTGTATGTATATATTATGCATTATTATATTATTATGGTTATCTTCTATAGCGTGTGTATGTGTGTGTGTGTGTGTGTGTGTGTGTGTGTGTGTGTGGTTGTGTGTGCGCTTTGCATGTCACGGTTAAAGATATATGTTTGTACACCACATGAGTACATTTAAGTTGAAATACTATCTTTACCACGTGTATCGTTATTGTAATATTTAATCAATAGATTTATGGCATTACTAATTAATATTAAGGGCATTCAAAGGATCTTATCCTATTTTGCCCTATACCACATGTTATGTTATGATTATTCATTGCCCAACTATGACCGTTTGATGTAGGGAGAGTGTAAAAACCAAGTTTTGAGAAAATCGACTTTGAAGTGAGGCACAGTTTTCACACATAATCAAATCAATGGGGCAAAGATAACTCCTCAGATACGGGAATAGTAAAATTTGCAGAGACGCTAATTTTCAATTTGACTCACAGGAATTTCAGACACCACTCGGAGGAATTTCAATACCGAAAGGGGAATTTCCGCACACACAAAAAGGGAATTGGGATGATATTTGGTATTGTGTTTACATATCGTATAGATCGAAATAGATAACTGATTACAAATATTTTCTGATATATGAGCACATTGCCAAATACAACCGCAAAGTTTCCTTATTTCAAGTGAAGAAAAGCTCCAAAACATAATGATGGTAGTGAAGATGATGTTGTGTTGGTGGTTGTAGTAGTAGTAGTCGTGTAGTATGTAGTTTGTAGTAGTAGTAGTAGTAGTAGTAGTAGTAGTAGTAGTAGTAGTAGTAGTAGTAGTAGTAGTAGTAGTGATGATGATGATGTCATAATGGCCGTTTTAGTTGTAGTAGTGGTAGTGATGATGATGTGGTGGTGGTGGTGGTGGTGACTGTGGTTGTAGTAGTGGCAGTGGTTGTAGTAGTAGTGATGATGTGGTGTGGGTGGTTGTAGTAGTAATGATGATGTAGTGGTAGTGGTTGTAGTAGTTATGACGATGTGGTGGTGGTGGTTGTAGTAGTAGTAGTGGTAGTGATGATGATGTGGTGCCGGTGGTTGTAGTAGTAGTGATAATGATGTGGTGGTGATGGTTGAAGTAGTAGTGGCAGTGTTGATGCGGTGGTGGTGGTGATTGTAGTAATAGTGGTCGTGATGAAGATGCGGTGGTGATGGTTGTAGTTTGTGTGTGTGTGTGTGTGTGTGTGTGTGTGTGTTTGAGAGAGAGAGAGATAGATAGATAGATAGAGAGAGAGAGAGAGAGAGAGAGAGAGAGAGAGAGTGAGTGCTAAAAGTGCGTCAAGTGATAAGTAGAGCAACAGGAACTTTAAAAACCAACGAGGCTAAAGTTTGAGGTCAAAATATTTGTTATTAACTATTATTGGCAAGTGCAGCCTTGGAAATGGTGGCTCTCTGAGAGAAAGTCAATTCTTGTTTTGAATATTTCACCGATAGTTGCTTTTTTTAAACTTTAAATATATATAGCTTATCGTCAATACTTGTGTTGAATTATTATGTTTTCATGGAGAAAAATGATTGTAGTTTATGAAACAACCAAAAACTGAAATTTGATCATTTTGACCATTTCCACTTTAAAACCGATTTTCTTCGTTTTCCAAATCCCGACGTAATACCGCTTCGAGGCGTAGGGTCACATATTTGACTGGCGGATGTTATGAGTACTTTATCTAAACGCATAGCATCAATCGATAATGTGTGCCGTAATGAGAAAATCTGCCTGTTTGGGATACTCTGCCTCAGTGGGAAATCGTACATGAAAGGAAACCTCTGCCTCGATACTAAACTGTAGTTTAACGAGAATTTATGTCTCAATCGGGAAACTCTATCTCAATGTGAAACTGTGTCTCAATGAGAAACTGTGTATCAATGTGAAAGTGTGTCGATGGGAAACTATGTCTCAATGAGAAACTGTGTCTCAATGTCAAACTGTCCCTCAATGGGAAACTGACTCAGTAAGAAACTGTATCTAAATGGGGAAACTGTGTCTCGATGGGAAACTGTGTATCGATGGGAAACTCTGTCTCATTGGGGAAATTGTGTCTCAAATGGAAACTGTGACTCAATGGGAAATTGTGTCTCAATGAGGAAACTGTGTCTAAATGGGAAACTGTGTCTCATTGGGGAAACTGTGTCTCAATGGGAAACTGTGTCTCATTGGGGAAACTGCGTCTCGATGGGGAAACTGTGTCTCAATGGGAAACTGTGTCTCAATGGGGAAACTGTGACTCAATGAGAAACTGTGTCTCAATGGGAAACTGTGTCTCGATGGGAAACTGTGTCTCAAATGGAAACTGTGTCTCAATGTGGAAACTGTGTCTCAATGAGAAACTGTGTCTCAATGTGAAACTGTGTCTCGATGGGAAACTGTGTCTCAAATGGAAACTGTGTCTCAATGGGGAAACTGTGTCTCAATGGGAAACTGTGCATCCCTTGGCTTTGGACTACTAAGAGCGTATTTTTGTGCCATATTATTTTTCCATTGTGTGGTCTATTGGTATGATACTCGCCTTGGGACGTTTAGCTCTTAGGTTTAGTCCCATCGTGGATGCTGAGTCCTTGAAAATGGCTCTTTACCCACATTTTTCACAACACACCGGGATAAAATGAATACCTGCCTGATAACAGCGTTGTTCCTGTCAACAAACTTGTGATAAAAGCATTCTTGCCTTTAAAAAAACATTTTAGAAAGTATTGTTGTTGGCTTGACACATAAAGCACTTTAAGCACATTTTAAGCAAAATAACTGCAATAAGGCTGAGACAATTTTAATTTATCCTCACAACAACGAGAATTGTTTCCTTTGAGATCTAGATAGTGACCTCATTTTAACGGTATTCGAAGTGATTATGAGTTTGGCCAACAGATACAAAATGGCTAATTTGTTTTACATTATCTTTGCGTTATCTCTTTCCTTACCACTCATTTTTGAGAATGATCCTCAAAACTTCCCACCCACCCAACAGAAAAATAGTTTCTTTTTGTTTATCTAACTCGAACAGAAAAGCAATAAGTAATAAGTACATTCTACATTGAAGAGTGGTTTTCCAAAACTCCATAACTCGGATTTTCCCATTTTGAGATATTGAGGATTATTTCCCCTTAATTTTCCCATTCGGCCGATTATTTTATCATATTTAAACTTCAAATCCACACAAATCTAAGGGTATTCTTGTGTAATTTGATGCTTAAAATATATTTTACATTTCAATTTATCTCAGGCATGGAAAATCTCAAAAAGTAGAAAAATGGACTAAACGACTTTTGGAAAACCAGCTTTCATAATAATATTGTCCAGCAAAATGAGTTCTACAACACTGTGTCATCCATCTATCGGAATGAGAACAGTGATGATTACATTGTAACGAATGTGGCCTTTTCCCTATGGTTGACAAGGATAGGGTTAAAAGAAACCAACAATGAGTTGGCTTATTTTAAAAGTTAGACTGTTACAAAATTATTATGGTGGTTTTGGCTTCAGTTATATGGTTTAACGTCTTAAAATTTGAAAAGAAATTCTGGCGAGTTTGAGCCTGATCTGTGACGAGATTGCTACCAATGTCGCGGCGTTGTATCCTTGGGCAATGACATTTAACCCTCTCCATACCAATTATATGAAAATCGTCACATTCGTTACGATACAACCAACCTTTTTCTTATTCAAATTTCTTTTGTGCATCGTAAAATTTAAAGAAAATGAACAGTGTGTTGTTGAGCATTCTTTGCTGAAGAAATTCTTTATCGCAAGAACTTCAGTGCTATTGTGTTTGGGTGTTAAAAATCTAGTTTGTGTTAGTTGGGTGTGAGGTTTTGGGGAAAATCATGAAAATGGCTGGTAAGGAGAGAGTTAACACACATTTCTCCACTTACCACAGACATGAATAAGTACCTGGCTGTTGGCAGTGATGGGTATTGTAAGATTTTTATTAATTATACTAAATATAGCTGTCCTAGAGTGGTAAGGAAAGAGCGGAATTAACGTCACTCAGCTCTTTGTTATGGGACGGTCTCACTATAATTCTATCAATCAGACTTTAAAGGTTCAAGGTCATACATAGTCTTATGTATTGATATGTTATATCAACCCATTTTATTTTCGTTCCTTGAATTTATTATTTTGTCCCCAGTCAATGAAATGAATTAGCATCAAATATTTCACTCACTAATCATTGTGCGCTTACAATACTTCATTTGTAAACCAACGTCTAAAAATGGTATTACTACGGGAATAACCAGATGACTTAAAATGTGTCTAAGACTAATAAGATGAAATTTTTTTTTCGCATTTTAAAATGATTTATGTTTTAGATAGAAACTCACAACATTGCCATCCGGATTTACAACGGACCAACACACAAAAATATGTGTAACCATGAACTTTGATAGTCTGGTTAATACAGTGTAGTGAGAATTGCTCATAAACTTGAATGGCAAAAAAAAAAAAAAAAAACAGATACAAAGGCCTGAGTGCTGTCGCCTTCGTTCAATCTAAATTCCCTCCAATAAAACTGATAAAACGTAAAACACGACTCATAATTTTGATGATAAATCGGGTTTCAGCATCAAAGTTGGCTGTCTAAAAACAATAACAACGAAATCAATGACGACAACTTCATCCATTCTATAGATAGTATGCAGATGACGTCACTCAGGCCTTTGTTATTGTTTTTGCCATCCGCGTTTGTGAGTTGTTCTCACTAAACTGTATTAACCAGACTATAAAAGTTCATGGTTACACAGAGTTTGTGTGTTCGTCCGTTATACATCCGGATGGCAATGTTGTGAACTCCTTGACCAAGCGCATTCTATCTATAGATAGAATGCGCTTGGCTAAGAAGCTCATAACATTGCCATCGGGAAGTATTACGGACCAACACACAAAATTGTGTGTAACCATGAACTGATATGGTGTGGTTGATACAGATTAGTGAGAATCACTCACAAACGCGGATGGCAAAATGCAATAATAAAGGCTTGAGTGACGTCATCTTCGAACTATCTATAGCCACAAACTCGTTTACCCCGATGTGACTGGGGTAAACAACTTATAATGTCTTACCCAAGACAAAACAATGCCTGTGCCAGAGCTATAATAATCACCAATATCGTCACCGGTCAGTCGTACATCGTTCAACAATTTCACTGGACAAAACATCATACGAATTCATTTTCAAGACAAAATGAGAAAATATCTTATCAAAATTGTCTCTAATATAGGAAAAACAAAGTCGTGACATCACACCCTTTACTTTTCTGGTTCCAAAATAATTAGAAGTATGTATGTAATCAGTCATTTGGAGGACAAATAATAAATAGGTTACATATTAATCATAAAACGTGGTATTACTATACTTTTAGTAGCAGGACGTTTTGGCATATTCTATGGATTGCGCGACGTAAAAGAGAGAGGATGGACGATCTTTATTGACGACCAGTATGTTTTTAGACTAGAAAATAAGATGCCATCACAATGAAACCAGAAGATTATTTACACAAAGTATGTATTCAGTCCTCAGGAAGAGTGGTTTTACACTTCCAATGAGATGGAACCAGTTTTTTTTGACACCACACTTTGTTCCCTAATATAGCAACGATGGAAAACGGACGATTAAGCCCATTAACTTGATTATTTAAACTCAAAAAATGTTGAATTGGAACACAAAACTCAGAATAAACGACATGGCAAAGCACAGACTCGTTAAGAATAAAATCTAAAATGGTCATATTATTGTCACAAAACTAATTTTAGTATTAGATAAAGCAAACATTCCATTCACGGCGCAATAGATAATAGAAGTGCCATAACAATATATATAAACGCATATTATAATAGGACACCTTCAATATTAGATAGATTTTGACATATAATATTTATATATATAAAATAAATACTCACATAACTAATCAGTTAAGAGCCATAACATTATTATTCCTCTCCCTTCATCGAAACATTGAATTTGTCTGTTTTAACTTCACATCAATAAGATAAGAGTGTTCGATAAATACCAGCTACACACACAAAAACCCTCTTAAATCCTCTACAAGTTTCCATAAGAGGTGGGGGGAAGTCAAGCTAATAGTCTGTGTTTGTCGATTCCTCCACTCACTATTCCAAATCGTTTTCTTCCGGCACACACTCACTCTGAAACTCAGTCACACACACAGAGGGAGACACACGAAATTCTCGTGCACCAACGCGATATTCCGAGACTTGGCCAGTAGTAAAAACTGGAGGCAGGCAAAAGTAGAGATAGAAAGGCAACAGGGCAGGCTAACATTGAAAATTGGAGAGCTCTCTAATCCAAGTCCCCGTCTCCCCGTATCCCCCACCCACCCACCCACCCACTCTCCATCATCCCTCACCCTGTCCCATCCCTTCCCCCTCCTTCGGGCACAAATACACATATATAAACACCCCACCCCATTCAAATGACTGGCGGTGGTGAGTTATTACTTGGATGTTTCAATTACTGATTTCACTTTTCAGTTTGTTGCTATATGTGTGTGTGTGTGTGTGTGTGTGTGTGTGTGTGTGTTGGGGGGGGGGGGGTTGGGAAGTGGACGACTTGGTGATTGAAAAGTTATTCGGCTATGGTTGTCACTCGCTTTTGGATCGGACGCTCCTGGGTTCGAGCCTCGCTCAGCGCATAGTTGAGTCCCTGGCAAAGAAGCTTCACTCACATTCTCTCACCGTGCTCAGGAGTAAAAATGAGTAGCTGGCCGTTAACACCGTTGTCTCTGTCCGAAAAAAAAATTTGCAATATCGCCTAGCAGGCGTCATGTCTCGTTCTGTATGTTAAGTGTTGCTGTTGACTAGGTACCCCTTGTAATAGCACTTTGAGCACGTTTAGTGGATATTACGCTATTTAAAGCTCAATTTTTTTTTTTAAATGTAGAGTAACGAATAATGGCCTGGGTCGTTTAACACTATGTAAATTTATACAGGCGTCGTTTAAATAATCGATATCTATCTCCTTTATGGATAAAAAGAAGAACTTTTGAGCTGCAATGTCCCCACACGCATCCAGTCACGTTTACACCGATTTGTCAAGAGATAAACAAACAGCGGAATTGCGTCATTGATAGATAATCAAATTCACATTCTTATCACAATGGGAGATATCTATAATCAGGTTTTCGTCCAACAGAGTCATCAATCAGATGGTTTGTTGTTGTTGTTGTTATCTAACGATTGGATATTTCGGAAAAAAAAAATCTAAACGACGCGCTGGTTTGTTTATTATATATAAACGTTGTAAACATACCCATGGATCAAGCTGAACAAAATGACCCTACTGTAGATAGAACGAAGATGACGTCACTCAGGTAGTTGTTATTGTCTTTTGCCATCCGCGTGTATGAGTTATTCTCACAATATTGTATTAACCAGACTATAAACTTTCAAGGTTACACAGTTTTTTTGTGTTTGTCCCTTACACTTCCGGATGGCAATGTTGTGAACTTCTTAGCCAAGCGCATACTATCTATACAAGTTCATGGTTACACAGAGTTTTGTGTGTTGTTCCTTTATACTTCTGGATTGACGTCAACTTCGTTCTATCTTTTGACAGACAGATAACCACGCCTTTCGGACAGTCGTCATAAGATAAACAATGGCAGTGATTGGTTAACATAGCAAGCTACACAGGTTTTCCTGTCGATGGTATGTGTCTAAGTAAAATATCCACTGTTCGAGCGATATCATTAGATAGTATGCGTTTGGCTAGGAATTTCACAATATCGCCATCCGGAAGTATAACGGACGACACACAAAAACTGTTTACCAATGAACTTTTATAGTCTGGTTAATACAGTTAAGTGAGAATTACTCATAAACGTGGATACCAAAAAAAACCAAAAACAATAAAAAAAAAAACAAAACAAAACAAAAAAACAACAAACCCCCCCCCCCCCAAAGACCCGAGTGTCGCCAACTTCATTCTATCTATAGATAGAATGCGCTTGGCCAAGGAGTTCACAACATTGCCATCCGGAAGTATAACGGACCAACACACACACTCTGTGTAACCATGAACTTTTATAGTCTGGTTAATACCGTTTAGTGAGAACAACTCACAAACGCGGATGGCAAAAACAATAACAAAGGCCTGAGTGACGTCACTTAGGTCTTTGTTATTGTTTTTTACCATCCGCGTTTATGAGTAATGCTCACTGAACTGTATTAACCTGACTATAGATAGAATGCGCTTGGCCAAGGAGTTCACAACATTGCCATCCGGAAGTATAACGGACCAACACACAAACTCTGTGTAACCATGAACTTTTATAGTCTGGTTAATACAGTTTAGTGAGAACAACTCACAAACGCGGATGGCAAAAACAATAACAAAGGCCTGAGTGACGTCATCTGCATACTATCTATAAACGTTCATGGATACACACAGTTTTGTGTGTTGGTCCGTTATACTTCCGGATGGCAATGTTATGAGCTTCTTCGCCAAGCGTATACTATCTATATAACCAATGCAGAAAACTATGTGTAAACTTAAAATTTATAATATATGATTGAGAAAAGCTTGTGATAACTCTAGTCACCCATTTGGTGTATCTAATTTAAAAAAAAATAACAATGACCAGAGAGAGTTCAATCCCATTCGCATTATTGTTTATAAACAACCAACCATGCTTGTCCGAGCACGTTTAAAGTGTACCACAAATTCCATGTTTTGATTGGTCAAAAGTTTGCTGGTTTATTATGATGTAAGATGTTCCGAAAACTGTGAATACTTTTTTTTTATTATGTAGGTCATTTTGAGTACATCATTTTGCAATGTGACCAATGACTCAAGCTCATGAAAAAATAATATAGATAACATGAAGTTGACGTTTCTCGAGTCTTTGTTATTGTTTGTTTGTTTGTTTTGTTTGTTTTTTTTTTTGTCATCCACGTTTATGAGAAATTCTCACTTAACTGTATTAACCAGACTATAAACGTCCATGGTTACATATAGTTTTGTGTGTTGGTCCGTTATACTTCCGGGTGGCAATGTAGTGAGCTTCTTAGCCAAGCGCACACTATCTATTTTGTAGGGGATGAATAGGACAGAGAAGTCATGACGTCACAGCTTCAATTTTTCCGGTTCTAAAATCTTTGCAAGTGTGTTTGTAAACAGTCGTTCATAGGACTAATAATGAACAGGTTACATATTGATCATGAGGTGGAATAAATATTTTAGTAGCAAGGATGTATAGGCGGATTCTTAAGATTTTCTGGTCAACATTTTAAAGATTAGGAGGAAGCGGGTATCTACTGGTGTAAGACAAACATTCGAAAATATGATTATGAAACAGTGGATAATAATATCAGAAAGAAATATGCAAGAACCCCCCCCCCCCCCCCCCTAGCGAAAAAAATAATTCTGCCTCATCGTAGGTGGGATGATTTTTGCTTTTATATTTTTCCTGAATTATCTGCCACTACATCAGACAAACTTTTCAGATTTATAATACAACTATACTTTGAATCGTACAGATGCCCGACATCTCTATTTGTCTTATGACATAATCAAACAATCACAAAGCACCATTTTTGTCATGTGACATAAAGACACGTTTAAATATCTGTCGAAACAGTATCTACGATCAGTTTCTGGCGACCTACATTAAAAAAAAAAGGTCATATATTATATCATTCTGATTCTCGCTTCACCGATAAATAAATATGAAATTAAATTTCCTTGACGACGACGATGGTGATGCTGCTGCTGCTGCTGCTGCTGCTGCTGCTGATGATGATGATGATGATGATGATGATGATGATGATCATGATGATGATGATCATGATGATGATGATGATGATGATGATCATGATGATGATGATGATGATGATGATGATGACGATGATGATGATGATAAAATGTTTGCTCTCGAAGATTGTTCATTGTGCCTTTTGGCTATTACATTGCAGAAAATAATGAGTGTCTTTTGTTACGGCTTTTGGTTCATGAGATATGATATTAAAAACCCGATATTAATGCGAGATTTAACGAGCTGTAATACAGGGCTGTGGTGATACAGCGTGCAAAATAATTTTAAAAAAAAACAAAATAAAAGACAATAAATTGTCATATGTTCCATCCGACGTGAACGTAGTTTGCAGGTCTGATAACCAAAATTGTTATAGGCTCATTTTTGCAATGGAAAAAAAAAGCAACGCAAAAAAAAAATTGTTCATTACAACTCTGTTAAAGCAGGCCCATAATTGCGTTCGGTTATCAGACCTGCAAATATGTGATGGAGGTTTTATTCCATACGTACCACAAGCTTTAAGAAGCTAGATAGTGTAGACGTAAAATAAACATGGACATTTTTATGTAGTCACCAATGTTGGACAAACCTTCCACCACATAACTTAATCCAACACGTTCTTCTTTCAGCTTATCCCGCATTTTGCAGGGTTGCTATAATGAATTCCACTTCTCCTTGCATCTCGGTTCATAGCATCGTCCGCCACCAGGCCCAGTTCTTTCATATCGTCCTATACCCTATCCAACTTGATTTAATCCAACTTCTTCTTTCAGCTTATCCCGCATTTTGTAGGGTTGCCATAATAAATGCCACATCTCCTTGCATCTCGGTTCATAGCATCATCCTCCTCCAGGCTCAGTTCTTTCATAACGTCCTGTACCCTATCCAACATAATTTAATTCAATCTTCACCACAATGGTTAAAAAAAAATTACGCCCTTTCAAAACGGACCATAAGATCCCGTCACCTAGGCATTCCATGAAGGAATATAGATACTCCATCAAACAAGATGTCAGATGTCAACATGAATCACACCCAATCACTTGTCCAAGTGAGCAAATTAGGGGTTACTAATCTAAAAAAAAACATAAATGCCCCTACCGGATCACAGTCCAATACCTTAACCACTCGGCCACTTCACCCCCCTGGCTCAGTAGTAAAACGAATCAAAACAAAAAGGGAATATTATTATACATATAATGAAATCTATAAATCTAAAGCGCATTAAACATCCGACATTAACTAAAATGATGTAAAGAGAGGATAATGAATTGCAGCTACCTTGGATAAGACGCTAGTTTTTCGCAAAGTATCTACCAGACGCAGCTGACAATCACTCGAGGGACAGAAAAAAATATGGACTTCGCACGGATCGAAAACGTGACTCTTGCATGCGAAACGAATGCCTTACCTTCTTAGCTTGTGCGGCTATGTGGTCTTGTAGTATGACATTCGCTTTCGGATCCGAAGGTCCTGGGTCCTGGGCGCATAGTTCAGTCCTTGAAAAAGGCTCTTTACTCACATTCTCTCACCGTACTCGTGTGTAAAATGAGTACCTGGCCGTCAACAGCGTTGTAAAAAAATGTAATATGGCCTAACATGCGTCATGTCTCGTTCTATATCTCGTTACGTGCTGCTGTTGGTCAGGGATCCTTTGTAAAGCGCTTTGAGCACGTTTAGTGGATATTCGCAATATAAAAGCTCAAGTTTTTCTTTAGCTATCGGGAGTACTGTCTAGGAAATAAAACTGTCAGTTTTCATAGCTAACAATCCCTGCAAAGATCTGCCAATTATTACGAAAAAATTCGTAGAATTACAAAATTTTGGCTCCAATTTCTGAACTAAATGAGCATCTTGGAGTCGCTAAATGAAATTTGATGCTAGACTTCACCATTCTTAAGATTTTCAAGTGTTATTCAATTCTTGTGAAGGTAAATTAAGATTTTTCAATTTAATTATATCGACTACAATTTTAATGTCCAAAAAAATTACGAATTTTTAAGCTTTCAAGTATGAAGGTTTGCTTTAACATAACGCCAGTGGCACCAGTATTCGAACCTCTAACCGTTCGTGACTTGACCCCACCAAACCACTCATCACTCATCGATTCTTCTTGAGTGGGAACTTAACGGATAGGATTACCATTATCCATTTTGGATTCTATTATACCAGGGCCTTAATGCTCTTTCTTGCGAGACGGGAAGTGAACAAATGTGATTCTTTCGTCAACACCCATTGTGAACATTTAGTGATAGAGAGAGAGGGAGAGAGATAGCGAGAGAGCGAGAGATAGAGAGAGAGAGAGTGAGAGAGAGAGAGAGGGATAGACGTGTAGAGAGATAGAGAGAGTGAGAGAGGTTGGGAAAAAGAAAGAGACAAAGAGAGAGAGAAGGAGAGAGAGAGAGAGAGAGAGAGAGAGAGAGAGGGGGGGGGGGAGAGAAAGCGAAAGAGAGCTGTAGAGAGATGCAGAGATAGATAGATAGATAGATAGATAGAGAGAGAGAGAGAGAGAGAGAGAGGGGGAGAGAGAGAGAGGGAGAGGGAGAAATGGAAAAAAAGAGAGAGATAGATCGATTGATAGATAGGTATATAGACAGATAAATAGACAGATAGAGATAGATAGATAGATATATAGAGAGAGATGAAGAGAGAGAGAGAGAGAGAGAGAGAGAGAGAGAGAGAGAGACTCGACCCGCGATCGATATAGTTTCCTTTGCGTGTGAGGCGGGCATTCTACCAACTGAGCTATCGGAGTCCCTCACCCCACCCCATCCCACCACGCCCAGGAAATAGCAATTTCAGTTTTCATAGATTAAACTTTTGACGAAAAGCCTTTCACGCCAGTTAAACACAGATTCAAACCTCCAACCCTTCTTGAAAGAGAGAGAGAGAGAGAGAGAGAGAGAGAGAGAGAGAGAGAGAAAGAGATAGATAGATAGATAGATGGATAGATAGATAGATAGATAGACAGATAGAGAGAGAGAGAGAGAGAGAGAGAGAGAGAGAGAGAGAGAGAGAGAGAGAGAACCTTTAACCTATTTATGTTTCTTGTTCTACAATAAACTTGCTATAGCCCACTTTTTAGGATAGAGAAAAGATTCTAGAATTACGATTAATTGGGCATGAGAAAAGGTTAGACAAAATGGAATGGTTCCAATAGGAAACACATATTAATTCCAAAAGCACAATATCAGTGTACTTAGTCACCTAAAAGATCCCCTAAACGTTTCATCCAGACACAAGCACAGGATCCCACTAAGAGGAATGCACTTAAACGTTAACAGAATAATATATCGAAAAAAAAAAAAACATGGTGAAGAGATATTTTACAAGGAAAGAAAAACATCTCTCAAAACTAATACTTAACATTTGACTGTTTCCCTCACAGCTAAGGACTCCGGCAAGAATCAGGACAAAACCAAATAAACTCATTCAGACAGAAAGTAGCATAAACACACACACACACACACACACACACGCATATATATATATATATATATATATATATATATATATATATATATACATTATATATATACATATATATATATATATATATATATATATATATATATATATATATATATATATATATATATATTGGGATAGAAGACACGGCAAGTGACCTCCTGCCTATCATGTGATCTACTTCTTATTATATTAAAGTTTAGCTCCGTATAGTCTTAATCGACGTGTACATATATACAGGTGTTCATCCATCCAAAAGCAATTATGGGCCTAGTTTATCATTGTTGTAATGAACATTATTTTGCGTCATATTTTTGAGATTTCCATTTAAAAAATAAGCTCATAATGAATTGGGTTATCAGACCTGCAAATGATTGCACGTCGTGCTTAATCAATGTGTATCATTTCAATGTCAACAAAAAATCTGATCGACACGGTGGAACATATCTTTATAAAACATTTGCATGAGTTTTATCATTCTCATTCGTTGAACGCGGGTTCATTGTACAATTCAGAAAAAAGTTTGGAGCGGGCACTTGTGTCAATAATGATGAGAAAAATAGGGCACGAGAAGTGTCAGATGGAAACAGAGAATAAAAAGTCATGAGGTCAGTGCCAAACTCAGGTTCCAATTGACACGACACCCTCCGTCTGGAGTGTGTCTTGATAGCTCAGTCGGTTTTAAAAAAAAAATAAAGTAATGAGCTTTTATATAGAGCAATATCCACTAAACGTGCTCAAATCGCTTAACAAGGGGTCCCTGGCCAACAGCAACGCTTAACATGTAGGACAGACGGTCAGGTACTCATTTTGTACGGTGAGTACGGTGCCGAGCGAGGGTCGTACCCAGGACCTTCCGATCTGAAAGCGAGTGTCATACCACAAGACCACATAGCCGCAATTGGATCCTGAGATTGGTACTGACCCCTTGACTTTTTATTCTCTGTTTTCATCTGGCACTTCTCCATACCCTATTTTTTCATTATACAATCCATAATATTATGATCAAATCATACGTGTTCTTGTGGTATGAAACTCGCTTTCCGATCGGATGGCCCATGGTTCGAGCCTCACTCGGCGCATAGTTGAGTCATTGGAGAAGGCTCCTAAGCGCACATTCTCTCACCGTACTCAGGTGTAAAAGAGTATATGGCCGTTAACAGCGTTTTATCTGACCAAAACAAATGTAATATTGCCTAACAAGCGTGTTCCGTCCTAAAAGTTAAATGGGGCCCCTTGTAAAGCGCTTTGAGCTTGTTTAGTGGATGCTGCGCTATATAAAAGCTCAGTTAATATATATATATATACATATATATATATATTTATATATATATATATATATATATATATATATATATATATATATATATATATATATATATATATGGATCTATAAGGTGAACCGCGTTTCAAAGCGGTATGAAGTCTTTGACGGAGTAAAAATACTGGGCCTATTGTCGCCTATTGACAATCTTATATAAACAGGAACTTATCATGTCTTTTACTCTCCTTCAGATCGGAAGGTCTTGGGTGCTCTGAGCGGCGCATAGTTGAGTCCTTGGAAAAGACTCTTTACTCACACTCACATTCTCTCACTAAACTCATTTATAAAATGAGTACATTGCCTTTAACGTTGTCTCTGTTTTGGAAAAAATGTAATATCGCCTAGCAGGCGTCATGTCACGTCCTACATATCACGTGTTGTTGAGCACGTTTAGTGGATATAATTCGCTATATAAAAGCTCAAATTTTAAGTTTATTGCCCAAACACATATTCTAATAACTTATATGGAATTCTTCCAGAATGTCATCATAAAGAAAACCAGATAATTTTCTATGTGAAAAGATGTATTGTAAATTATGATTTTGATACAAATAGAACCAATCAGAAACTTGAGAAAATAAGAGACACCATTATTATTATTATTATTATTATTATTATTATTATTATTATTATTATTATTATTATTATTATTATTATTATTATTATTATTATTATTATTATTATTATTATTATTATTATTATTATTATTATTATTATTATTATTATCATTATTATTATTATTATTATTATTATTATTATTGTTATTACTATGACTTCTGTCAGCGCAGAGTGCGGGCAGCCAACGTCAATGAGGACGACGATGGATGGTAAGTAATTATTATTATTATTATTATTATTATTATTATTATTATTATTATTATTATTATATTATTATTATTATTATTATTATTATTATTATTATTATTATTATTTTTAAAAATTATTATTATAATCATGATCATCATTATTTAATCATTATTACAATTAACAATAGTTATAATGGTGAGATGACATCAATAATATCAACAATAGCTAAGTGTCTCGATGTACGGACGGACATCTCACTTCACGTCATGTGTTCTAAAAATTATTATTGTCTCCTGGTGTCAATGTTATGTTATCTCTAGAGGCCCTCGGGATTTAGGAACCGTTCTTAAACAACGAAGGAGGAGGGTGAGAGAAAGGGATGAACTGAGAGCTTTTATAGAATAGGGAGAGAAGGATTGGGGTGGGGGGGGTGAGCAAGGGTGTGACTGGGAAGGAACGGGCTAGTTTAGGATTTAGATGAAAAGGGGGGGGGGGGGGGGGGGGGGGGGGGGGGAGGAGAGGAGGAGGAGATGCTTGCCCAGAAAAATCGATTAGGACTTGACGACTCCGGGGAGAAGAATGGGTTATCTGCCTTTACTTT
Source organism: Berghia stephanieae (assembly GCF_034508935.2). Taxonomy (NCBI): domain Eukaryota; kingdom Metazoa; phylum Mollusca; class Gastropoda; order Nudibranchia; family Aeolidiidae; genus Berghia; species Berghia stephanieae. The sequence goes on from NC_088363.1 coordinate 41,058,244, forward strand.
TACTGTGTTGTCGCATTGACTTTTTCATGTCAGAATTCCTCCACACGGCATTGCCAATAACTTAAGTTTCATTTCGGGTTTTGCTGATATAGATAGAACGAAGCTGACGCCACGCAGCTCCTTTTAGTCTTGTTTTTAGTCGGCCTTTTTTATGAGTAGTTCTCACTAAATTGTATCAAAATTAGACTATAATCACATTTGTTACACATGGTGTGTTGAAATGTTATTTCTGGTTTGCGTTTCTGGTTTTGTGTGTGTATATATATGTGTGTGTGTGTGTGTGTGTGTGTGTTTATGTTTTTTAAAATTTATTTTGGACTAACGCAGAGCATCGAATAATATCATGAATTTTTCTTGCTCTTTTTAAGAATTATTATTTCTTCTTCTTTTTCTTTCCCCTCGTGATGTCTTTAAGGCTGAAGGTCAACAAGATGCAGGAATGCTGTGATCTTCCCACATTCGTGCTGAGATCCATAGAGCTTCGACTTTAGTATAGTCTTCTGAGGCCAAATGGTCCCCCTTTGCTCATCGTACGTTTTTTTTTACTTTGAGGTCACTATTTACCTCGAATTATAGAATACAACAAGAAAGTCAATGGCGTTCAACGCTTTTAAATAAATTAAATTTGGTGTTTGCTATATTGCCGTACTCTGAAAAAAAAAACACATTAAAAAAAATTTGACCAGGAAAATCGTTGTTCAAACACCGGTCGATTAAAATGACCATCATCGTGTCAAAAAATGTTAAAACCTTGCATATTGAAGAAACGAAATTGACGTCACACAACTCTTTGTTATTGTTTTTAGACAGCCATTTTAATTATCTCTAAATTATATCAATCAGGCTATATACGCTTAAGGTTACATACTGTTTTGTTTGTTACTATGTTATATCCCACTGGCGGATTTGTGAGTACTTTACATAATCGCATAGCATCAATACAATAAACATAATAAAGAGACAGAGTGGTTAACAACTTAAAAGTGTGTATTTGTGTATGTGTGGGCACGTGTATCTATGTTTGTGCGTGTACGTGCACGAGAGAGAGAGTGAGTAAGAAACAGAAAGAAAGAGAGAGAGAGAGAGAGAGAGAGAGAGAGAGAGAGAGAGAGAGAGAGGGGGGGGGGATGGAGTAGAAAACCGGAAAGGGGACGCAAGGGGGGGGGGGCAGTTTGTGGTCATGTTATCGAAAATAGATATAATAATTGGTTATCGCATTCTTAATTGGCCTAATTTGATTCCGGTTTCGCAAAAACAGCCATCCGCCCCTTTACTGTTTTTGATTAGAGAAAGTTATATGGCAAAAATAACAATGTTATATCTGTTCTTCACGGTTGAGTGAATTCCCGTCCTCCTCTTTTCTCAACATACCTTGCTATATTTTTGTTATCATTATAGTTATTGTCGATAATTGCTGATACGTTTCTAGGACGATGCCTGCCATTATGAAAATATGTGTCTAATCGCCTCAAAACGTTATTATGTCGGGGGGAACAGGGTCGGAGGGGGGGGGGGGGGGGAGCCGGATCCGAAAAGGGAAATTTAAAAATTTTTAAAGAGCAAAAAATGAGAATTTTAACTTAAGCCCATGGAGCAGGATTTTTTCCGTTTCTATAGCGTGAAACTGACAATAGCAATTACTTGATACCCTATGGATTGGACGTTAATCCATCGCAAATTACTCTCAGCCAGATGAAATATACCCAGCTACCCAACCAATTCTGGGTAGACAGTAGGGTTTGGAAATAATATCGGCTTCACCCGGTATCGATGCCGATTCCCTTTTAGTGTCATTTTAAGAAACCATTTTATTTGTCCTCAATAACATTTTTTTTTTTGAATAACCCAAATCTCATTTTTTTTCCTTTGTGCCTAGTCTTCACACAATGCCTGACGCTTTTCCAAACGATAACACGCTTGTAGAACTTTGGAACTCACCAAAGTTAAGTCAGAATCTCGTTGGTAAAGTATTCTAACTAACTTCAATTTTTATCATCGAAATCACTCAAAATATATAGATTTAATTCGATACTAAGCTGCTAGAAGCTGTTGATTGTAAAAAGTAATGAATAAAAAACGAATATAACAGGTTTTAAGCGATATTTTTCTTATTCTTCCTAGTCTAATTAATGTGCACGTGTGTTTTAATCATAGGGCACTAGACAATTTAAGAAGAAGAAGGTGGAGGAGGAGGAGGAGGAGGAAGAAGAAGAAGAGAAGGAGGAGGAGGAAAGAAAAAGAAGAAGAAGAAGAAGAAGAAGAAGAAGAAGAAGAAGAAGAAGAAGAAGAAGAAGAAGAAGAAGAAGAAGAAGAAGAAGAAGAAGAAGAAGAAGAAGAAGAAGAAGAAGAAGAAGAAGAAGAAGAAGAAGAAGAAGAAGAAGAAGAAGAAGAAGAAGAAGAAGAAGAAGAAGAAGAAGATGGTGAAGACGAAAAAGAATACGAAGAAAATATAAGGTATAAAATGTAGAGAAAAATAAAAATAAGAAGTTCACTATGATTACTGAGGTATCCTTTGTTGCCATCAACGACGACGATAAGGATAATAATGAAGGTGATAATGAAAAAAAGGAATAGGAGTAGTAAAGGCTGATTGATATTCGAACCTCTCAACGGACCACATCTTTGCATGACCAGTTAATACAAGACCACGGTCCAATCCTCGCGTTGTGGACACAAGAACAAATCAATGTTATATAGATGGACAATGATGTGGAGTGAAATCCCAACGGGAATATTCTGTATTGACCTCACAGTCATATATTTTGGGTGGAAAAAGTCATTTTATCCAGTCACAGGTCAACTCTTAAACTCTTATTTCCTGCTTTTGTTGACATCTCATCTGGGTGGGGATTGGATTAAATTAAGTTTTATCTATATTTCAGCACGAATTGTTTTCAATGGTTGCTTTGTCCTGCGCTGAAAAGACAAATTTTAAGAAGAAGACGAGAAGAAGAAGAAGAAGAAGAAGAAGAAGAAGAAGAAGAAGAAGAAGAAGAAGAAATTAAATAAAAAGTCGAGATGATAGAGAAGAAGATTAAAAAGTTCATTTTGAGTCAGTTATTTATAGATAATGTGCGCTTGGCTAAGAAACATTGCCATCCGGAATTATAACGGTGCAACGCACGAATCTAAGTGTAACCTTGAAGGTATATAGTCAATAATTATAAATAATAATCAATACATTTTTTGTGAGAATTACTCATAAACGCGGATGGCAAAAAAAAAACAAAAAAAAAAAAAACAAAGCCCTGAGTGATATCAATTTTGTTCTATCTATTGTTCTCATCAATGATGCGCTCAGAGTCCACTGTTCATTAGAGGTAGATGCGCGGTATAAATGTTTATCATTATTATTACTATCAGTATTATCATTAATAGTGACGAAGACAGCGAAGATAATGATGATAATGAAGCTGATAATGAAAAAGGAAAGAGAATAATGAAGGCTATATTGGTATTCGAACCACTCATCGGACCACATCTATGCGTGACCAGTTGATACGAGTGAATTAAAAAGTAATGGGACAAATCTCCTACTGAGTTCATTTTTTCCACATGACGCCATATCTAGCTCAATTAGACTTATACATGGTACTCTCGAAGCGAAAAGTTGAAGTATTTAATTTCTTCGAATTTTGGCAAATTATGACAGTTAAAAATGTCTGCCCCTATGGATGTCCGTCAGCGACAGAGAGCTATCATTGAATTTCTTGTTATAGAAGGAAAAAAATTCGAATAATATTTTCAAACGCCTCTACAAAGTTCATAAAATCCAGGCATTATGTAGAAGAGGTGGTTCCAGGTGGGTTGAAGTGTATATCATCAATTAGAAAAAAATAAGAAGCAATCCAAAATACAATCTGACACCCCTCAATTGTCTTTATCTTTCTGAGAATCCTCGTGATGGCCGCCCTCCAAGCAGTATCAACGCAGTAAATCAAATAAAGACAGAATCATTGATCAGAACTGACAGTATAATATCTCTCGATGAGATAGCAAGAGACCTTGAAATCAGTCATGGAAGTGTCCATCACCTCGTTAGCTCTTTGGGATTCTCAAAGGTCTGTGCTCGCTCGGCACAGTTGACTCCAGATCATATGCGTGAAAGAATGAATTGCTGTACTGAGCTTCTTTGGCCAAGTGGGAGAGATGGCAGCTTTCTAGGTATAATAATCACTGGAGATGAAACCTAGGCTCATCATTATGAACTTGAGTCGAATAGACTTTTCCCCAAGGACCAAAAAGTTCAAAACTGAGAAATCAGCTGGGGAAATTATGACAACAGTGGTTTGAGAAATTAGAGGTGTGATCCTCGTTGATTTTCTACCGCAGGGTGCCACTGTCAACTCTGAGCGTACATACAGACTCTGAAACAGTTGAAAGCAAGAATTCGCCGAGTCAGACCAGATTTGGAGATAGAAAGTGTACTGTTTCTTCATGACAATGCCCGTCCACACACAAGTGCCGGGACAGGGGAGGTAATGGCATCATTAGGATGGACAACGCTGTCTCGCCCTCCTTATTCATCAGAATTGGCACTCTCAGACTTTCATCTTCTTAGTCCACTGAAGGGGAGGCATTGATGGGACATCGCTTTGAATGTGATGAAAAAGCAAAGACAGCTGTGAAAAATTGACTCAAAGCTCAGTCAACTCAGTTTTATGAGGACAGGGTACATGATCTTAAAAAGGTAAACCGTGGTTATCGAGAGAGGCGGAGACTACGTTGAGAGAGCTGCATTCTACTCGGCTATTGCCAAGCTTAATTTGAGGTATGGTGCATGTAACTGGTTCAATTTGTTTTAAAGTATAAGCAGAGTCCCATTACCTTTTGACTCACCCTCGTACAAGACTGCGATCCAGTCATCGGGTAGTGGACACAAGAACAAATCAATGGATAATTTTGTGTAGTGAAATCCCAAAGGGAATATTCTGTATTGACCTCACAGCCATATATTTGGGTCGACAAAGTCATTTTATCCAGTTACAGGTCAACTCCAATGGTTTTCAATAGTTCTCTGTAGAATGATGACAGAAAACATTGCAATAATCTGGCTTCAAAAATTGTTTATTAAGTAAAATATATTGATTGGTAAAACTTTACAAGATTTTAATAGCGCAATATTTGCTTCAAGTCACTAACAAATGACTAATTTCCCTTTTCTTTGGTCGTCGTCGTCGTAATCATCATCATCATCATCATCATCATCATCATCATCATCATCATCATCATCATCATCTTCTTCATCATCATCATTATTATTGTTATTATTATTATTATTATTATTATTATTATTATTATTATTATTATTTTATTATTATTATTATATTATTATTATTATTATTATTATTATTATTATTATTATTATTATTATTATTATTATTATTATTATTTATTATTTATTATTATTATTATTATTATTATCATCATTATTATTATTATTATTATTATTATTTATTATTATTATTATTATTATTATTATTATTATTATTTTATTATTATTATTATTATTATTATTATTATTTTATTATTATTATTATTATTATTATTATTATTTTATTATTATTATTATCATTATTATTATTATTATTATTATTATTATTATTATTATTATTATTATTAATAATAATAAAAATAATAATAATAATAATATCATTATTATTATGTTTATTTCATTAGCGCACCTTTTTTTACAATACAAAATTACACTTTACATTTATCAATATTCTAATGTATTGATGTTTAAACCACGTACAATTCGATTTAACATCTTTGGATAGAAAACATCTACACACCCCAAATTTAATTTTTTGGCATATCGAATGTGTTAAGCTTGGAGTTCCTTGCCAGTGCAATTCAAAGATCACATGTTATATTTATATCTATCTGGAAGCTGGCTCCACGAAAGACATTAACCTTTCAAGTTTTATCATGTTATTTTTCTGACTCTGCATGAACTTAGCTTTAATGATCCAATTTTGGATGTATAATTTCCCTGCCTATTCTCTCTTTTTTAATCATTTTTTATTCAGGTTTGTTCGATGTTGGGTTCCGGATAACTCAGTTAGTAGAGCACTCGTTTCACACATTAAGGCATTGACCGAGATAGATCCTGGGATAGACCCCCCCCCCCCTTACCGTCCCCCGTCCACCCAGAAGTATTTCGGTAACTGAATCTGTTAGATCTGACGGCAAGAACATTACAATAAACTCGCGTCATCAAGGTAGCAAGCAATTATGATTGTCGGTTTCATGTCATAAAAACCGGGATAAGCTCTGGCTTCATGGACCTAATAGGTTTGAAAGACTACTTAGTTTGGATTTGTGATATCTTGTGATATATTTGTGGGTCGTCACCCACCGCGTCAAAACTGGTGTTATAATATTATCGGGATCAAAGGAATGCAAAAAATTGAAGATATCGTTCATCTACTGGATCAAATAGACAACCCCCCCCCCCCCCTTGTTTATTTTTTCTCAGAATTTTTGCGCACCTCCCCCACCACCTCCCTGGAGCTAATTCGCACTCCCCATTCTGTAAAATCTCATCTCACGAAATGTGCAGGTGAAAAAGATACAGGACTATACTATTATTGCTGTTATCTTATTTACAGTATATTTGATTGAAATAAAACCATTTTATACATTACATCTCGCCTCGCCTAAATTAGAAAATACTTTAAAGGCCCCCCCCCCCCCCCCCCCCGACGAACTGTATGGATTGATCAAATTGCGCTCTTACCCGTTCTTTGGTCCAATTGCGCCCCCCCCCCCCCACCCCCTCTAATATTGGTTTCACCAAAGTGCACATCCTTCCCCTTCTATTACTAACCCCCTACTCCCCCCCCCCTTTCCCACCCTTCCTCCCTTCTATTTGATGTACTAGAGTAAAATGTGACGCATCGTCTCAATGCTGTGTTTTATTGGGGAAATCAGATAACAAAAAAAGTGACTTATAAGTGGAAAGCATCAGTGTTATTATGACAGAGGGGCAAGCGTGGCCAGCGGCACGGGTTTTGCTTTGTACCCGAAAGTTACCAAGTTTGAATACCCGCTGCTATGCGTGGCTTTGATCTGAGTAAGTCACCTCGCCTTAGCTCAGTTTGCGGCGCTGCAACACGGCTGACGCCTGGATTATTCCAGTCTTTCCGCGGAATAGACCCTAAAGAAAAATGTCCCCCTATGGGATGAGTCAAGGGACTTTTATTTATTTATTTTATTTTATTTTATCACTTTTGAGTTCCATATGCTGTCTCTGTCAAGAATATAATAGAGGCTTACAGGTTCATGTCTTTTACTACATGATGTACATTTATTATAGCGCTTTCTATGCAATTGCATCTTAAAGCGCTTAAAACATTGACCTTTTATATAGCGCAATATCCAATAAATGTGCTCAAAGCGCTTTACAAGGAGTCCCTTGCCAACAGCAACACTTAACACGTAGGACTGGACATGACGACTGTTACGAGATATTACAATTTTTTTCGGACAGAGACAACGCTGTTAACGGGCAGATACTCATTTTACACCTGAATGCGGTGAGAGAATGTAAGTAAAGGGCATTTCCCAAGGACTCGAACCCATGACTTTCCGATCCAAAAGCGAGTGTCATACCACAAGACCACATAGCCACCCAAGATCCCCTTACTTATTGTAAAACCCTTTGAACATTTGTGAACATTACTCTATGCAAAAGCTCACGATTTTGGATTCCCCCCCCCCCCCCCCTTTTTACTGAATCATTAATCCATTCGAATTTTCCGCCATCTTTCTGCCATTAACTCGAATCCTTTCACCACCCGATCCATCGACCCCTGACATTTTAAGATTGGAATAATCCCACAGTGAAGTCCCGGTGGAGGATTTGCCTTCAGACCCCAAGTTGGACCACTTTACCTCCAATCAAATATTCATAGAACCTTCTTATGTAGACCAACGCCAAAGCAACCGGTGCTATGCAATATTAATGTCTTAACACAAATTATTTTGGCTGGATTTCCAACTCGTAAGGAGAATGATGCGGAAATCTGGGATTGTCCTGGGAAATCCCCTTACGTCCGTCTTTATTGTCTATTTTTAAAAAAGTTTTTTTTTTTTGGGTATTTGAATAAACCATGAAATAAAAAATGCCAATGTGTAATGGTTGCATTAATGTCATTGTTTGGATTCACTTTTAAATCTGATGTTGTTCCAACAAGTTTGGATTAATCTAATGTGTTTTCCATTTCCTGACTTAACCCCCCCCCCCCCCCCAAAAAAAAAAAAAAAAATTAAAAAAAAAAATTGAGCTTTTATATAGAGTAATATCCACTAAACGTGCTCAAAGCGCTTTACAAAGGGTCTCTGACCAACAGCAACGCGTAACGTATAGAACAAGACATGATGCGATATTACAATTTGTTTCTGACAAAGACAACGCTGTTAACGCCAGGTACTCATTTTACACCTGAGTACGGTGAGAGAATGTGAGTAAAGAGCTTTTTCCAAGGACTCAACTATTCGCCGAGCGAGGCTCGATACCAGGGCCTTCCGATCCGAAAGCGAGTGTCATACCACAAGACATTCATTCGATTGAAATAATTATAGATTCAAAATATAAAAGGTTATTTGAAGCAAGTAGCCAATTGAAATTATACATTAACTGAGCTGTTCCATGTCCTCTCGTGTTCAATGTAAGTGTTGTTTGATCCTGGCGAGGGTTCACAACGTAAGAAACGTACCCTTGTGAAAAATAATATAGGTATCAAAATTGTCCCAAATATCTGGAACTTCTGTGGTGTAATGGTAGCACGTTGGACCGGTAATCAGAAGGTCTGAGGTTCGATCCCCAGTCGAGGTGGACTGATTTTTTTTCGGATTGTTTTCTTTTTCTTGTATTGTTCTGTCTAGCTTTGTCTGGCGTATTTCATACACACTTGTTCAGTTCTTTATCTTACACACATATGTTGATGGAACGACAGAGAGATGTTTCTGGTGTTCTGTTGAGCAAGGATGAAAACAAAGCCCCCCTGGTGTAGAGATTATAGTGGAATTAATAATAAATGGAGATACTATGATTGATTGGCACCAAGTGGACTTCGACGCTGGACGCTGGTTGCTGTTGGTGACTTTTGGACTCACAACGCTAATGATCGATGTGTATCACCATTGTAAAAATGAAACAAACATTGAGCATTTTAGCATTTATATAGAGCAATATATATCCACTTAACGTGCTCAACGCGCTTTACACGTGATCCCTAGCCAAAGCAACACTTAACATTTGGACGAGACATCTGACCTGTTAATCGATATTACAGTATTTTTTTCGGACAGAGACACTACTGTTAACGGCCAGATACTCATTTTACTCACTGGTTATGGTGATAAAATATGAGGAATAGCTTTCCAAGGACTCGACCATGCGCCGCTTAGGGTGTACTCGAACCTAGGACCTTTCGAACTGAAGGCATGTATCATAACTCTAGACCACACTAGACACAGTCGCACAAGTTGCAGCCACTTTTAACATTAATTTAGATGGCATGTAAAGAATACATTTGTGACCTAGGTTCACATATCCGTAGGCCTGATAACAGAACAATAGGCTTGATTTTATATTGTTATAATAGTAAATACTATGCGTTGTTCCAGGTCTGAGAGTTTTTGCCAAAAAATTAGGGTCATTTTAATCGATCAATATTGAAGGACGAGTTTTCCGGACAAAATTTTGAATGCGTGTTCTTTTTTTTCCGATTCAGGGTTGAGTCTAGATTTTTTTGGCAAATCAAAATGTGGAAATTAATTCACATCCACTATAACAAACATAGTTGGTTGTTTACAAACAATTGAATGAAGGAAGTTGACATCACTCATATCTTTGTTATTGTTTATCGACTGCTGGCTGTGTTTTCACTACATTCACTGAATCGGATTATTAACGTGAAAGGTTGGTTACACAATGCTTATCTGTGATGGTACGATTGATTAGGCGTGTAGAACGATCTAGTTGCTTTAACGCATACCATCGATTATAATACCTTGCAGTTTGTTAGTTTCGCTTTTAAGACCATTGTTCACATTCGGACGACCGTCCGAAGGGCGTGGTTATGTTGCTTTCCACTAGGTGTGTATTAAAGGATTCGAGTTGACGTCACTCAGCTCTTTGTTATTGTTTTTAGAGTTATTTTGGTGACTAGTTCTCACTAAATGATATCAATCAGACTATAGATAGTATGAAGTTGACGTCACTCAGGTCTTTGTTATTGTTTTTTGCCATCCGCGTTTATGAGTAGTTTCACTCAACTGTATTAACTAGACTATAAAGTTCAAGGTTACACATAGTTTTGTGCGTTCGTCCTTTGTTTCCGGATGGCAATGTTGTGATCTACGTTATATTAACCGACTGGAGGATGTTGTAAGTATATTACCGAAATGCATAGCATCAATAATCGTCTTGTCACACTAAGAAAGACGTTACGTATCCTTGACCAATAACATTAAATGCCAGTCCTTGCTCCATGTTTGTCTAGAGAATCTAGAACAATGGGCCTATTAGCAAAAATCCACAGGAATGTTGACGTAAGTCCCTACGAAAGCGGCGCTTACTAATTCCAAAAATGACAACTGGACGCTCGCGTAGGGAATTGAATCAGAGAGTCCATTCAAGTGTTACAAGGTTGTGAGACGAACATTGTGAGACGACCATGGTAAGGTAACATGTTTAAGAGGGTTTTTTTTTTGTATTGGGTTTAGATTTGATCATCTGTGTGACATAAATGGGGTAACATGTTTAAGATTAGTTTAAAATTAGCCTTGGCTTTGTTTTTTTTATCATCGATTTGATTGTCTGTGTGACTTAAATGGGATGTTTAAGTGTTTAAGCTTTGTTCAAGATTTGATTGTCTGCGTGACATAAGAGGATAATAATCATATAGACTGGATTCTGGCCAAACAAAATCAGAAATGAACCTCTAAGAGAAAAGACATACAGTGAGCTTAGCTGTGAGGCTATGTGGTCTAATGGTATGACACTCGCTTTCGGATCGGAAGGTCGTGGATTAGAGCCTCGCGCTCGGCGCATAGTTGAGTCCTTGGAAAAGGCTCTTTATTCACATTCTCTCACCGTACTCAGGTGTAAAATGAGTACCTGGCCGTTAACACCGTTGTCTTTGTCCGAAAAAATTGTAATATCGTCTAACAGGCGTCATGTCCCGTCCTACATGTTAAATGTTTCTGTTGAGCACATTTAGTGGATATTGCTCTATATAAAGTTCAATTTTAAATTTTTTAAAAAATGTACATTAATAAAGAGACGAAAATGAAGATGTCTAGGACACGTTGGGAGAATAGAGACAACTGCTCTGTCAAGAATAGCATTCCGCTGAACTGCTAATGGCAAAAGACGGAGACTGAGAGGCAGGCTCAAAGAAACCTATAGAAGATCCATGGAACTTAAAAGGTCTAGTCTAACCCGGAATAGTATCAATGTCCATGCGTTAGCCGACAGACAAAATTTAAATTTTTACTTGAGATGCCTTTTACACCCTATGGCTCAATGAGAATGAAGTAACTAAGTAACTACTGGATTATATAAGTCCTAAATAACGGGAAGCTTGAAATAAACATTGAATTGATTTATATAACACAAAATATTAGAACCAAAAAAAAATAATAAAAAAAACGAAAAAAAGAAATCTATCTGTCTATCTATCTATCTATCTATCTATCACCTGTTCACCCATCTTGATGTGATATTTTCAAATTGTAATTAATCTTCACAATAATTTCGACACAAACCATAAAATTCTCATAATGTTTCAACCCATCATTTATTGTTCGATACAAAAAAACAACAACAAAAACCCCCCAAAGGTTAATGAATATGACTCTTCAAAGCCTGGCAATTATCCGTATATATAAATAGGCAAATTTCTGTAACATTGTGTGGAAAGCCAACATTTCATTGGCTGACAAGACAAGGGGAAATAAGGAGCGATAACTCATTGAGCCAGATAAGTCCTCAGAGGGTAAGTATCGGTGAAGAACGCTTGGGCCAGACTGGTAAAATTCAATTATTGAAATATCAAGTGCAATGTAACAGTTTCTAGTTTCTGGTAATAGAATGATGGCTTGGACGCTAAAACAAGCCTGTGTGTTACATACACTGGTAAAATGCCTTTTCTTTCAAGTTTCGCCAGTAAGCTTCATAAATTGTTTGATTACAATAAAACCCAACAATTATAAAAATGTTGAATGCTAGAATTTAAATGACGCCCGAAGCGTAAAATAATTATCTAGATAGATCCTTCCATGAAATTGTCGAATTCACGAATATTTACAAGTTGGGTGTTCCTTTAATCAATCGATAGTTGCTATTTTTATTCTCTCTAGTTTTCGGGCCAATATGTCAAACGGCGGATTTTCAGTGAACGGCATGATGATTTTATTGAAACTGACTGTGTTTTTTTTCTTGCTATAGTTGTTTTTAAAATATTGTTTTGTTTTTTTAATCTCTCATTCACTACCTCCCTCCTCCTCTCTACCCTCTCTCTCTCTAACTCACTCTCTCTCTCCCTCTCTCTCTCTCTCTCTCTCTCTCTCTCTCATATATATATATATATATATATATATATATATATATATATATATATATATATATATCACTCAATAGAGGAAACACATTTTCTAGTTTTTGCACGAGTTTTGCCGCTTGACATAATCTAAGATGACCTCTATACTAATTGTGTGCCACATTCCAGACATGTTTATTGATAAAAAGCGTCGTAATGAATTTTTTAAAATAGTATATTATACGAAATCGTCTGGCCCATATTTTTCATTGAAATCGCCGACTTCGCGACCGAAACGAGGCCCAAGGATTTCCGTGCGATCGTCATTACTATATAATATAATTTTGAAAATGCATTATACAAATGACATATATATATATATATATATATATATATATATATATATATATATATATATATATATATATATATCGATATTACCGATTTGAGGTAACTGATCATTATTATTATTATTATTATTATTATTATTATTATTATTATTATTATTATTATTATTATATTATTATTATTATTAATAATAATAATATTATTATCATTGTCACAGTAAAGGTTGTTCACAATTATCTTATTAAATTTTATTTTATTAAGAACTGAATTCATCTCACTCCAGCTATATTTCGGTAGGCTTAGATAAACTTTACCTTCTAATATTAGATCGTCTTTCCTTTTATAGCCTTCCCTAGAATTAATTTCTAATTAGTGAATACTTTTCGTTCTACATTCTGTCACGTAGCCACTTATTATAAAAGCTGACAGGTCTAACATTTGACACTCACTTTCTCTCCACAATCTATGCCGGACGGCCAGTCGCTCTATTCCTTATATATATATATATACTGGAAGATTTTTATCTTTTGGGACTTTGTAGATATTATATCTACACCATTAAGACGCCGGAGCTTTTAACTTTGATTGTATAATCTTCAAGGATCAAACCCGAGCCCGCTGTCAAGGACTACATAATAACTTCTTACCAATTGCCTGGAAGTGGAATTTTACGAGTCCAATCCTGTTATCAGAGGAATAGATCATCCAAGCCCATCAACTGCCTGGAAACGTAAACTTACGAACCTGACATATTATCATAAGTTACGTAAAATATTCATATCTCTATTTGTAACTGCCACGATCACTGTTTATCTCTTTTAATTAAATTTCATCATTATTTTTATTTCATTGTAAACAAATCGTTAATTGTTTTTCATTTATAGTAACTAGTAAATTCTGGGGCCTCATTCTACATAGATCTTTATGCATAGTCGAGTAGCTCTTTACTCACTTGAGACCATGACAATCATTATTATCAATATCATCATCATCATCACCATCATCATCATCATCATTATCATTATTATTATTATTATTATTATTATTATTATTATTATTATTATTATTATTATTATTATCATTATTAATATTATTATCATTATTATCATTATTATCACCATTATTATTATTATTATTATTATTATTATTATTATTATTATTATTATTATTATTATTATTATTATTATCATTATTATTATTATTATTATTATTATTATTAACGTTATTATTATTGTTATCATTATTATCAATATCATCATCATCATCATCATCATCATCATCATCATCATCATCATCATCATCATCATCATTATTATTTCTAATATTATTATTATTCTTATTAATATTATTATTATTATTGATATTATTATCATCATTATTATCATTATTATCACCATCATTATTATTATTATTATTGTTATTATTATTATTATTATTATTATTATTATCATCATCATTATTATTATCATCATCACCATCATTATCATCATAGCGGAGACAAATAACATTTCATTAGTCGACCAGACAATGGAAATAAGAGGCAAGGGAAGAGTAAGGGGCGGAAATGACGTAGAAGTCCTGAGAGATTTCAGATTGGATAACAGAGGTGATTGGGCCAAGACTGTGGAACCCAATTATTGGGATATGTCGGACGTTGTAGCAGTTCGTGAATTATGGGACATAGAATGACGTATTGGTCAGTATGACAAAAGAAAATGAATGTGACCTATCGGCTAAAATGTCAATTCACGGAGAGTGACCAATACTCTTTGTTAAAAATCTATAAACCTTCATAAACAGAAATGTCTTCGAAACATACTCGGTATCAAATGGCCTGAGAAAATCAATAAACAAGACGTGTTTAAAAGCTGGACAAGAGGAAAATAGCAAACAAATCTCAACAAGAAAATGGAAATGGATTGGTCACACTTTCAGAAAACCAACAATAGACATTAGGAGACACGTTGTGGTCTGGAACCCTCAGGGGAAAAGGAAGAGGTGGGGAGGCCAAAGAAAACATGGAGAATGTCTTTAGAGGAAGAGGTGGGGAGGCCAAAGAAAACATGGAAAAGGTCTTTAGAGGAAGAGGTGAAGTTGCTGGAATGTCCTGGGGAGAGCTGAGGAAGACACAGAACAGAATACGGTGGAGATGTACTGTTGATGCTCTATGTTCCACAAGGAATGGAAAGATTAAATGAAAAATGAATGAGAAAGCTTTACTGTTAAATTTATTTGAAAATTTTCTTACGTTAATCAATAAAGAGTTAGCATAACTCAAAGCTCGCACTGGTTTATAGAGGAGAAGTTAGGTTTGGATGCATTTCGTTGTGCGGCTATGTGGTCTTGTGGTATGACACTCGCTTTCGGATCGGAAGGTCCTGGGTTCGAGCCTCTCTCGGCGCATAGTTGTATCCTTGGAAAAGGCTCTTTACTCACATTCTCTCACCATACTCAGGTGTAAAATGAGTACCTGGCCGTTAACAGCGATGTCTTTGTCCGAAAATTGCAATATCACCTAACAGGCGTCATGTCCAGTCCTAAATGTTAAAATGTTGCTGTTGACCAGGGACCCCTTGTACAGAGCTTTGAGCACATTTAATGGATATATAAAGCTCAATATTTTTTTTCAAGGATTCATATGCATAACAAAGAATCTTAAAATAATTTCGAAACTTTACTGGCTGCCAGTGGAGGGATTTCAGAATTGGTGTTATATGTTTGTTTGATTTAGCTGGCTGCTTTATTTGAACTTTTTGTAATCTGTTTATAGATAGAATGCGCTTGGCCAAGGAGTTCACAACATTGCCATCCGGAAGTATAACGGACCAACACACAAACTTTGTGTAACCATGAACTTTTATAGTCTGGTTTATACAGTTTAGTGAAAACAACTCACAAACGCGGATGGCAAAAACAATAACAAAGGCCTGAGTGACGTCATCTTCGAACTATATATAGTGTATTCAGGGCAGTCGACAAGAAAGGCGTTGCGATAGTCCAGGTTAATAATTTGGTTAGATCTCTCTTTTTCCAACTAAAAAAGATTGCTTCCATTAGACGGTTCATATCTGAGGATGTGACCAAGCACCTGGTTGTGTCCCTCGTACTATCGAAATTGGATTATTGTAATGCTCTGTTGTTTGGCGTTTCGCAATACAATCTGAAACGTCTTCAGATTGTCCAAAACAGCGCTGCCAGACTAGTATTTATGAAGCGTAGGTGCGACTCTGCCGGACCTCTACTTCATGACCTGCATTGGCTGCCTGTTGAGAAAAGAATTAAATTCAAAGCTTGTGTTTTAGTGTATCGTTGTCTTGAAGGTACTGCCCCTTCCTACCTTTCAGAACTAATTGAAAGATATTCAAAACCCCGCCCCTTACGTTCGGCCAGTGATTCCACAAAACTAGTTGTCCCTCGAATTCGGAAAAATGCTGGAATGAGATCCTTTTCTCATTTCGGACCCTCTATTTGGAACGCCTTACCGCAGAGCATTCGTGAAAAAGAATCTTTGTCTATTTTTAAACGTTCGCTTAAAACATATTTGTTTCGATTTTAGTAGATGGTATGAGAAGCAAGATAGGTTTGGTTTGTGTTGTGTGTTGTATTGTGTGTGTGTGTATGTGTGTGTGTGTGTGTGTGTGTGCTTGTGTGTGTGAATGAGTATGTTTCAGCCAAAGTAATTTGTAATTTAAGCGCTTAGAGTCTGGTGTCTCGGAGTTATAGCGCTATATAAGTTTTCAGCATTATTATTTATTATTAGTCAATTCTACTAAAAACCAAAGACATGAGCATGCTAGTTATATGTTTATCGATAAGATGTCTTATTTTCCCTATATTTCTCAGATGAAAGTTGCAAGATTTGAAAACATGGTCATTCATGGACAAATTGTTATCCAATAAAACATCAAAGTTACGAACATGGGTTGATGAAATGTTGACATTTGTACCAGCAATATCAATGGATAGGGATACCATAATTTATGTACTGAGGGTCTGAGGGAGTGCACGTCTTTACCTGCCTTTAAAAAGAATCTCAAGACACATCTTTACTGTATGTATTTGCTTTTATTGACGCTATGAATCAACGATTTGGCTTTGAATTCATTGCATTGCTTTTTAAAAAAAAATTTTTTTTGTAAATTATTATTATTATTTTTTAAAAACTCAAAATTGATAATTTGTATTGTGAAGTGCCGAGAGCTTGTGTTTTACACTATAATGAACACTGTATAAAGGTGTATTATTATTATTATTATTATTATTATTATTATTATTATTATTATTATTATTGTTATTATTATTATTATTATTATTATTATTATTATTATTATTATTATTATTATTATATTATTACTACTACTATTCTTTCTTCAAATGTGCATAAGGCATGCCGTGTTCAAACGCATAAAATCGATTCAATAATCATCCTTCCTCTACCTAATGGGATTCAACCCTTAGATCCTTCGTTGGGAAATGCTGATTCAAAATGTTATTCTATTGAAAAATCACGGATTTTGAGATCATAAAATCATGAGTTACCTCCCGTGATCCCTCGAATTATTTGGTGATCTTTCAGATTCAGAGCAAATAGGCCAATGGAGCCGGAGCTTATCCCGGTTTCTGTAGCGTGAAAAAGACAATAGAAATTGCCTGCTACTCTTTGGATAGGAAGCTAGTCTATTGCAAAGTACTTTCCGACAGATCTAATAGACCCAACTACCTAATCACAGAGTGGGTGGTGGGGATGGGTATGTTAATGTAGCAGTCATTGCCACCAAAATATTTTAATTTTATGACGAAATGTCATGAAGGTGGGAATGATTAGTGTAATAATAATATAATGATTATGTTGATGGTGATGGTGGTGATATTGATGATGATGATGATGATGATGATGATGATGATGATGACGACGATGATAATGATGATGAAGATGATGATGATGATGATGATGATGATGATGATGATGATGATGATGATGATGAAGGTGATGATGATGACGATGATGATGATGATGATGACGACGATGATGACGACGATGATAATGATGATGATGGTGATCATGATGATGACGATGATGATGAATTTGATGAAAGCAATAAAGACCATGTTATAATTAAAAGACTTTAATATCAAAAATCCCAAATTAAAATCAAGCATTGAAAAAAAAAATGTTTTGTCTCCCACAAAATTATACCTTAGTTCTGCTTTTTAAAAGAATTTAAATGTATAACACAATTCACGGATGACGATTAAATGTGAAAGCTCAAGTGTCTAAATCAAATTGTTGGAATCGTGCAGTCAGACCAGTTTCAAAATAACCGATGGGTGAGGACTGCATTAACAGGGCAGATCGGTCTCTCAACCATCGCTAAATTACAGATAGACGCGTAGGACCTCACTTGTCTCCCCTTGGGATCACCGATGGCCGATGAGAAATCAAATTTCCGCTTAATGATGCAAAAAGCTTCAAATGTATCCTGGGAATACTCGATACTCACTCGTCCATCATGAATACTGACGTATACTCTGAAAGAAAAGAAAATAAAAAAAAAAACAAGAAAGTTTTTAAAATAAAATTTTGGCCAGAAAGTTCTTTATCGATTGAGTAAAATCACCCTCATCTTTTCAAAACAAGAAAAAAAAAGGAAAGAAAAGAAAATTTTAAAATGTGTTTTATCAGAGGACCTAAGACAGATGTGAAAATTAAATATAAATGTAAAATTGGTCTCACTTGTAAAAACTATGTTTGTGAAAATTTGAAAAGTCATTGCTTGGGGGAGGGGAGGGGAGAGAGAGAGAGAGAGAAATCGCCTTTGTTATTTGTGACCAGTCATCTCAAACGGGTATTAAGTCGAGTGGGCCAGATGAAGAAATTGTTTGAATATTTTTTGCGACAACGTGGTCTAGTGGTATGACACTCACCTTCTGATGGAAATGGTTCTGGACGGCGCATAGTTGCGTCCTTGGAAAGGGCTTTTTATCTTCATTCTCTCACCGTACTCAGGTTTAAAATAAGTACCTGGCCGATAACATCATTTACTCTCGTTAAGAACAAATTTTAGGTTCGCTTAACAGGCGTCATGTACCATCCTACATGTTGAGTGTTGCTGTTGGCTAGGAACCCTTTGTCAGGCGCTTTTGGAACGTTTGGTGCATATTGCGCTTTGCAAAAGCTCAATATATTAATATTATGACTTCTTTTTATTCTAAAAAAGCTTTTATTGCGAAGAATAAATGCAGTTTTTTCAAATGCCAACCCCCCCCCCCCCCAAAAAAAAAAAAAACAAAAATACAAAACAAAAAAACCCCGGCAATTCTCACCAACTTTGGCATTAAATTTAAATTCCATCACACTGTCTACACTGTAACATTGGAATAATTGTGACTCACTGTTAATTTTTATCTTTTTGGCCTTATTTGTTTTTCCTGTTCGTTTTTTTTTTTCTTTCAGATACAGGCATCAAACCCATCAAGCGTTAAGTGTTTCTAATGGACTGTGTGTTTTTAAAGGAAACAATAGTTGTTTTAAATGGGAGAACGACAACGTTGAATGATAATAGGATTGTTCAAATACCTTTAAACTTTGGCTTTTTTTAATGAAAAAAAAGTGGAATTGCTTGTATTCACCCCAAACAAATCCCATTAGAAATCCTTTTTTTGTTGTATGTGTGAAAATGCATTTATCTTATTTTATAGAAAATGATAGCACATATAAGATTGGTGTAGCTTTGAAATTGAATAACTAACTTTAAATGTAGAGAACGTGTGATCTGTTTCTAATAAAGAAATAGTGATGATGATGATGATGATGATGATGATGATGATGATGATGATGATGATGATGATGATGGTGATGATGATTGTTTGATGATGATGATGATGATGATGATAATGATGTTTTCAGAAAGTCCATATAAATTGTTCTGGACAAAAGAGTTGTCACTTCTCTTATTATAGATTTATACAACAAGGGATGTTCAGCGAGCGTCGTTTTTGCGTCCAATTCTAAAGATCATAGCTTCCTCATGAACTCAAGATGGATGTAATGGGTTAAGTGGTGCCAGTGCGGTAAATTGCTACTTTTCTTTCTTGTATAAGTTGTTCTCTTACGTGCACGCTATATCATCATTCATCATTATACTACCCTAAAATAGTAACGCGTATTACTATCAAGTTTACAGTAATAATTTGTGACGTCATATTATCAAATGTTAGATTTCACTAAAATTAGATTTTAGGGGAAAAAATAAGAATCATTTAAGTTTTCTTTTGTAAATGTCTTTCATTAGAGATATTGTAATCAGAATCGATTGAGGGGTAGGATAAAAGTTTTCTTACACTCTTTTGTTTTTGGAATTCTAACTTTATTCCCAACACACACATGCAAACTCGTGCAGAGGTTGGGAACACTTCCGAATTCCAAAAATCAAGATTCTAGGTTATTATTATTATTATTATTATTATTATTATTATTATTATTATTATTATTATTATTATTATTATTATTATTTATTATTATTATTATTATCATTATTGTTATTGTTGTATATTTTATGGTTATTAATGGCACCATTTTATATATTTTCATTTTTGATTTCATTCACTATTGTTTCTCTTTCTATATGTTGCAACCAAATTTAATAGTTTATTGGCGAGAGCCTGGGAGTAAACTTGAAACTTGAAACTTTGATCATGGGGATAACCCGATTTTATTATAGCATAGAAAAAAATGTGCGGCTATGTGGTCTAGTTGAATGATACTTTCTTTCGGATAGGAAGGAACTGGGTTCGAGCCTCGCTCTGCGCTTAGTTGATTCCTTGGAAAAGGCTCTTTACTCACATTCTCTCACCATACTCAGGTGTAAAATGAGTACCAGGCAGTTAATAGGCAATGTCTCTGTCCGAAAATAAGTGTTAAATCGCCAAACAGGCGTCATGTCTTGTTCTACTTGTTACGTGTTGCTGTTGGTCGGGGGTCCTTTGTAAAGCACTTTGAGCACGTTTAGTGGTTATTGCGCTTTATAAAATCTCAATTTATAAAATTCATAAACAAAATATTGCGAGGCTTTCCTATTATTCTTTGAAAAAATAAAGCAATTCTATAATTTTTAGATTATTTTTTAAAAAATTGTGGCACGCATCCGAGTTTACTAAAAATAGAATTTGACGAGTAATAAAATTCTGACCATGACAATTTTTCCTAAATTTATGCCGCTATGTGAGCTTGTGGTATAACACTCGCCATCTGATAGGAAGGTCTTGGGTTAATGTCCCGCCCTAGCAGCAGCTTCTAATGGTGCTCACACTATTATGTTATGACGATCGACCCAATCAGCAAAGTCCGTACCTTACTCGTGCACGACGTGAATCCACCCGGAAGCTTCGTCACAACACACCGTTCCACTAGATGCTCTGCGGTTTCGGGTTCTTGTCCACATCGGGTACATGTTGGACAGGTGGAAAGTCCCCACTGATGAAGCGACTTTGCCCTGACCGACGCATGGTTGTGTCAATGGAAAGGCTCTTTACTCACATCCTCTTACCGTACTCGGGTGTAAAATGAGCACCTGGCCGTTAATACCTTTGTCTATGTCGCAAACATGGTAATATCGCCTAATAGGCATCATCTAATCTCTCGTCTTACGTGCTAAGTGTTGCTGTTGGCTAGGAACCCTATGTAAAGCTCTTTGAGCACGTTTACTAGAAATGTAAAAGCTCAAGTTTTTATTTTTTTGTCTTTTTTTCTTCAAAGGTGAAATCATCAAACTGGAAACCCGATCTGTGCAGATAGGAATACACGTCTAAAAGGAAATATTATGGACGAGGTCAATGGAGGGATAACATAGTAAACCTATTCTTGAAATCCTGCGTCTGAAATTTCTAACTGGTAACCAATAAATACGCGCTCCGAAAGTTATTTGCGCTGCGGCATTAACTTCGAAATTCTAAGCAGAGTAATTCAAGAATCTCATTATATGATTTCGCTAATAATACTATCAAGATGTTTGTCTTGTGTTTTATACATTTTCATTCATCATAGCAATAAGATTTTTGACCTCCTCTTCTAGTGAATCAAATAGAAGGGGGGAGGGGGTTCACGTCAAGGGGTGAGGCGCAATTTGAGCAATCCAGAGAGAGAGAGAGAGAGAGAGAGAGAGAGAGAGAGAGAGAGAGAGAGAGGGGGGGGGGGGGGGCGTATTTAGGTCATTTTCTAATTTAGGCATGACAAGATGTGAAGTATAAAATGTTTTCTTTCAATTAAACATCATGTTAATAAAATAATAGCGACAGCACGGAAAGTATCTTTTTCATCGGCACATTTAGTGAGCTGAAATTAAATTTAAAGAAAAACAATTTTTTTTAAAGGGAGGGGGGGGGGGGGTCTTATTTGATGCAGTAGACAACGTAATTCGTAGCATTCAATGCTTTTGTTGTTGTTGTTGTTGTTTAGTTTTGTTTTGTTTAGTTTCTTCTTTCACTTGTTCGTAATTTGTGAGTGTCGAATTTATCAATAAAGGTCGGTGTGCGTAGTTAATTTTATAGAGATATATGGAGATGTTCCGTGTCGAAATATTTATCTGAGAATTTGCTGAGCATCTATCTATATTTGTACCTCTTCCCCCCCCCCCCCCCCCCCCCTCTCTCTCTCTCTCTCTCTCTCTCTCTCTCTCTCTCTCTCTCTCTCTCTCTCTCTCTCTCTCTCACACACACATACTTCCCCACCTCTATGTCTATATCGCTATTTATCTATCAAATTATCCATCCATTTTATGGTATCTGTCCGTCAATGTTGCTATCTATCTCTCCAAACATCTATCGATATATCTTTATAAACAATCCGAACCCATATCTTTGTGTGTGTCTAGATAGCGCTAGAAATATTGTGCGTGTGTGTGTGTGTGTGTGTGTATGTGTGTGTGTGTGTGTGTGTGTAATACACAAGCAAGATAGTAGTTGACTACGAGATGGTAGTTTATGTTTGTGTATATTGTAAGCGTGTATGGTGTCCGTGTAATTAAGTTGCCCGTGTCCGTTGGGGGTTTTACAGTAATGGCTCTGTTACTAGCAGTCACGTTATCCGTATTGCTCGCGGTATCGATTACATTTCCGGCCGTGCTTGTATTCGCCCAACCCGATTATTGCTCTTAGATTCGGCGGCTCGCGAAACCTTTCACAAGTTAATGAGGCTAAATAAGCGTAGTAGAAGATGATGGTGATGATGATGATGATGATGATGATGATGATGATGATGATGATGATGATATTGAAGATGATGGTGATGATGATGATGATGATGATGATGATGATGATGATGATGATAGTAATAATTATTATCATTACAATCATTATTATTATTATTATTATTATTATTATTATTATTATTATTATTATTATTATTATTATTATTATTATTATTATTATTATTAGCATGATACAGAAGAGACGATTTAAGTTCATTAATCATTAGATAGGCAATTAAAATACAATAGTTCGAATAAATGATACATGGTGATGTGCATTAAACATTGCGAATCTGTGGACGTGGGCAATATAATTCTTGTTCGTATCTAACTTTATTTTTATTTTTTTAAAAATCATCTTAGAAATTTCGCCATAGGATTAGATTGAAAAGACTTTTTCTAATTGTATATCGTGTGATCTGAGAGTCCCAATAGCTCAATTGGTAGAGCACGCTTCTAAAGTAAAGGGACCGAGATCAATCCCGGGAACAGTCGAGATTTTCTATCTGAGACCATTTTAATCTATTGACATTTGAAGGAACAATTTTCTAGCTTAAACTTTAGATACGTGATATTATTTCTTCAAAGTACATCAGCATAGTTGTTTCTTTTTTTACTCTTACCACCTTCATCTTTCTCATTTTGGTACCCATCACGTACGCGTGTGACTGTGGGGCTGGATTTCTATTTATCCCTGTTCTCTCCCTTTTCCCCTCGCTCAGCCCTAAATGACATTCTTTGTCTCTATCAAATACCTCATCTCCTGCTCCATCAAAGACATAATAAGGACATCAACATCCAACACCCTTATCTGATCTGACCTTCTCTGAAAACACATTAAAGATATTTTGGCAGAAAACTAGCATTTCAAATATCGAACGACCAAAGTGATTCTCATCTTCTCAAACCTGGGACATCAGCAGGTCTTCAAGAAAGTCAGAAGTTTGAGAGTTTTTGACAAGATGAGGCTCAATTGATTCGATCGATACATGAAAAAAGGTGTTTTCTGGCAAATATTATAAAAATGTTGTTTTGCCCGACTACGCCATTGCTCGCAGAACAAAGATGGATGCTACAGGGATGATGCGATTACGGAAACTGGCAAAGAAGTGATGGTAAGACCGAGGTTGTAGTGGCCAATGATAACTTGCCACCCTCCTCTATTTTACTTCTTTGCGTCCTCTATCCCCGCCCCCAACCCCAAAAAAGAAAGAATAGATAAATTAATCAAATTGACTAAAATAAAACAAGGATGATGATGGAATGACGCAGGGAAACTGGTGAAAAGGTGATATTAAATCTGATCAAAAGTGGAAAACTATTTTTAAACTGCAATCCGCCTCAGTGTTGTAATCACAAATTTAAAAATAAGGATTTAACAATAATCGCTCTACACAGGTTCATATTCATATATCCAATTTCATTCTTATATATCAGCTCTTTAACAAGTTAGTTATCATTTTCTGGAAAAAAAATATTAAATAATTTGGCAAAAAAAACCCCAACTAACTCGTCTTTCAAATATCGATCGATTTAGATAGAGGACCCTCAGCTTGATAAGACTCTTAAACCTGGGACCTCGTAATGTCTTCCTAAGTCCCAGGTTTAGGAATTATTGCCAAGATGATCTATATTTGAAGGACGAGATTCTTGTCTAACATTAAACTATGTAACTTCCCAGAGACGAGCAGTTTTGCTCCTCTACTGAAAAATGTGACAATCTATTCCGGTATTGAATAGACACTTAGATAACAACGCCTCTCGGACAGACGTCATAATGTAAACAATGGCAGTGATTGGTTAACATAGCGAACTACAAAGCTTTACTAACGATGGCAAATGTCTAAGTAAAACAACCACTGATCTACTGCTTGATCAATAGAACCAACACAGAAAACTCTGTGTTAACTTAAACGTTGAAACTATGATCGAGAAAATCGGGTGATATCTAGTCACCCATTTTGCAATTTAAGGACAATGACAATGATAAGAGAGAGGTCGATTTCATTCAAGTGATTGTTTATAAACAATCAACTATGTTTGTCCGAGCACGCGTGAAAGTGTGTCAAAAATTCCATGTTTTGATTGGTCAAAATTTTACTGGTTAATTCCAGCTGGAAACAACGACTGTTCGTGGTAATTATTGAGAGTCGATCGTGGAATCTCGAACCTCAATACATGTGTCCTAGTTCGTGCCAAAGTTGGAAGAAGAAGCTTTAAATAATATGTCCTTCTGTAGATCCACATTGTCGTGCATTATCTTTAAAACAAATCTGATTTTAGCTTGTTTCCTTTTGTCTCCAAGTGTTGTCCAGCAGAGAGAGTTTAGTATGTCAGTCACACTACTACTTGGTCACATACAGAAAAGTGAGTGGAGCAGGCACTTATGTTGGTAACAACAAGATATGAAGTGAATAGAAAAGTGCCAGAAGACAATAGAGAATAAAAATTTTTCGCGGCGGTGGTGGGGTTTGAACCTGCGACCTTATTGGTACGACAACTCCGCCTGGCAGGTGAGAGTGTGGCTCTACCGTGTGAGCTATCCACGAACACAAAAATATTCGTTTCAAACTCAAAGTCATTACTAGATCCCTCTCTCACCCACTTCTTGAGACCGCCGATTCGTTCGTACACCACCATCGCGAATAATTTTGACCAGCAGTTAAGCTTAATAGCCAATATTCTCAACACAAACATATAACATAGAAACGATTGAGACATTGAGTATGCTCCGGTGTATGGGGTGAATTTTTAATTCAGAAAAGTGAGTGGAGCAGGCACTTATGTTGGTAACAACAAGATATGAAGTGAATAGAAAAGTGCCAGAAGACAATAGAGAATAAAAATTTTTCGCGGCGGTGGTGGGGTTTGAACCTGCGACCTTATTGGTACGACAACTCCGCCTGGCAGGTGAGAGTGTGGCTCTACCGTGTGAGCTATCCACGAACACAAAAATATTCGTTTCAAACTCAAAGTCATTACTAGATCCCTCTCTCACCCACTTCTTGAGACCGCCGATTCGTTCGTACACCACCATCGCGAATAATTTTGACCAGCAGTTAAGCTTAATAGCCAATATTCTCAACACAAACATATAACATAGAAACGATTGAGACATTGAGTATGCTCCGGTGTATGGGGTGAATTTTTAATTCAGAAAAGTGAGTGGAGCAGGCACTTATGTTGGTAACAACAAGATATGAAGTGAATAGAAAAGTGCCAGAAGACAATAGAGAATAAAAATTTTTCCGCCGGAAAAAATTTTTATTCTCTATTGTCTTCTGGCACTTTTCTATTCACTTCATATCTTGTTGTTACCAACATAAGTGCCTGCTCCACTCACTTTTCTGAATTAAAAATTCACCCCATACACCGGAGCATACTCAATGTCTCAATCGTTTCTATGTTATATGTTTGTGTTGAGAATATTGGCTATTAAGCTTAACTGCTGGTCAAAATTATTCGCGATGGTGGTGTACGAACGAATCGGCGGTCTCAAGAAGTGGGTGAGAGAGGGATCTAGTAATGACTTTGAGTTTGAAACGAATATTTTTGTGTTCGTGGATAGCTCACACGGTAGAGCCACACTCTCACCTGCCAGGCGGAGTTGTCGTACCAATAAGGTCGCAGGTTCAAACCCCACCACCGCCGCGAAAAATTTTTATTCTCTATTGTCTTCTGGCACTTTTCTATTCACTTCATATCTTGTTGTTACCAACATAAGTGCCTGCTCCACTCACTTTTCTGAATTAAAAATTCACCCCATACACCGGAGCATACTCAATGTCTCAATCGTTTCTATGTTATATGTTTGTGTTGAGAATATTGGCTATTAAGCTTAACTGCTGGTCAAAATTATTCGCGATGGTGGTGTACGAACGAATCGGCGGTCTCAAGAAGTGGGTGAGAGAGGGATCTAGTAATGACTTTGAGTTTGAAACGAATATTTTTGTGTTCGTGGATAGCTCACACGGTAGAGCCACACTCTCACCTGCCAGGCGGAGTTGTCGTACCAATAAGGTCGCAGGTTCAAACCCCACCACCGCCGCGAAAAATTTTTATTCTCTATTGTCTTCTGGCACTTTTCTATTCACTTCATATCTTGTTGTTACTTGGTCACATACTTACTTACTTACTTAGGCCGCCCCTTGGGGCGCCCAATATGAGCCACACGTCTTCGCCACTCTGTCTTGTCCTCCATAAGAGGACAGCTCCCGGGTGTTGTCCATTCCTGTGTCATTTATCAGACAGTCAATTTAAGTTTTATTCTGCCTGCCTCTGCTTCTGGTTCTCTCAGGTGGTTTCCATAGCAAAAGACTGCTTGCAATCTCCTCCTTGTGTCTCCATAAATAATACTGTTTTGATGGGATGAGTCCCATTTTGACCAAGGGAGCAAAATTGAAGGGATATTATATTATAACCTTGCCCACCCCCCCCCCCCCACCCCAATTTAAAAACAAAACAATTCATGTGTTAGAGCGGATGGGGGAGGTTTCTTTCTTTTTTTTGAGGTGGGGGGGGGGGGGGGAATCTATTCATTTGACTCAGACCACAGTACGGTGCCTTATCTATTCGGTTCCTTGTTGCTCTGCAGAATTCGTGAGGGTTTCTTTAAATACGTATGATTCATACACATTATAAAAACATGCGCATGTTGAGCCCAATCTTTCTAACTAACACACATACACACACAACCACACACGCACACACACGCACGCACCCATACACACACACGCACGCACGCACACACACACACACACATACACACAAACACACAAAGAAATAGGAAAAAGAAACTAAAGAGGCAAACAAAAAGAGAAGTCAAAAAAGAAAGAAAGAAATTTAATGCTCGTGAAAGACAGGGTTAATTCTCGATAGCTCAGTTGGGAGAGCACTAGATTTCGAAATCGGTCCCGGGGTGAAGTCGATATTTTTTTCTGACACGCCCCCCCCCCCACCCCCACCCCCACCCCCACTCCCATCTGTACATCCAGCAGCGATTGGGTATCTAGATCTGTTAGATCTGGCGAAATGTACTTTACAATAGACCAGATCTCATCCAAAGGGAGCAAGCAATTGCTATTGCCCGTTTCACGCTATAGAAACCGGGATTAGCTCCGGCACCATGGGACTGATGGCTAGAAGAACTCGGTTCGAGACATTCCTTCCATTCTTTGCGTTTTTGAACTGTTGTGGGCAATCTGTGTGGCTATGTGGTCTAGTAGTATGACACTCGCTTTCAGATCGGGAGGTCCTGGGTTCGAGCCTCCCTCGGCGCATAGTTGAGTCCTTGGAAAAGGCTCTTTACTCAGATTATCTCACCGTACTCAGGTTAAAATATCACGTCACGTCCTATGTGTGAAGTGTTGCTGTTGGCCAGGGAAGTCATTGAAAAGCGCTTTGAGTACGTTTAGTGGATATTTGAATATATAAAAGCTCAATCTAAATATTTTGTTCTTTGGTCGTTTTACGGCTTGTTTATCTGATGTTTGCTCATTTCCAAAATGGCATTTATAACTTCATCTCACCCACTCTTTCATCTTCTCCGTCAAAGAGTTGTTATTCAACATTTGGCAATCACAATAAATAGCTGTGTGACATTCTACTTGATGACGACATTTCCGGTTTCAATGAAGACAAGAAACAAGAGTGGTCTGTCTGGTTTGATTGGCAACCAACTCGGCCGTGAATTGTTTTCTTTTCATAGAATGATGAATTGTCAAAGATTTATTTTATGTTTTATACTAATACAATTCATATTATTTATATTATTTATCTTTTTGTGTTTTGTTTGGGTTCTCATTAGATGTGGTTACGACAACAACAAGAGCACATCGACAATATCATAACCAATGGAACAGCTTCTTGCATATCAATATGATGCACACTTTTAAGTTCCATTAAGGATTATTAAAGTATATCATCTCTTATCTTATAATATCTTATCATACCGTATTATCACTACGTTATTTGAATCGCCGTTTATGTTTTCATCGCCAATATATGATTTAACTATATAAATGAAAAAAAAAAAACGAAAAATAATCCAACTAAACCCAACAAAAAAAACAATAACAAAACAAGTTTATCTGTCAACACTCTAGTCTCTAGTCTCGATCAACAATAAATTCAACATTCTACCATCGAGTCTCGATCAACAATCAATTAAATATTTATCACAATTTAATTGAAGAATTCATACTTTGAACCCTTTAAAGAACCTTTAAAACAGGCACACAAGAACACCAACTCCCATAAATGCTTTTTTAATGTAACAGAGAATGTAGTCGAGGTATTACAGTCCGTTAAAATGAAAGCGAAAGGTCCAAGAAAAGAATCAATCATGTCGATATAACATAGATTGTTTGAAGATTAAACATATCTTTTTACAATGATGTGAGCATTTATACTGCGCAAAATCCACTCAAAGCTCTTATATGGGGTGTCTAGCAAATAACACGACATAACAAGTAAGACGAGACATTGCGAGATATTGCACATTGCTTTCTACTGATTTAACGCGGATAACAGGTAGTACTCTTTTTAGATCTGTGTGCGGCTATGTGGTCTTGTGGTATGACACTAGCTTTCGGATTGAAAGGTCCTGGGTTCGATCCTTGCTCGTCGCATAGTTGAGTCATTGTAAAAGGCTCTTTACTCACATTCTCTCACCGTAGTAACATGAGTACCTAGCCGTTAAACAGCGTTGTCTCTGTCGGAGAAAAAAATGAAATCTCGCGCAAGAGGCGTCATGTCTCGTCCTACATGTTGAGTGTTGCTGTTGGTCATGGACCCCTTGTAAAGGGCTTTGAGCACGTTTAGTGGATATTGCTCTATATAAAAGCTCA
>NC_088363.1:41090737-41148237 GCF_034508935.2 Berghia stephanieae
AAAACGACATTTAATATATAGGATGAGGCATGAAGCTTGTTCAGCTATATTACATTTTTTTCCGACAGAGATAACGTTGTTAAAGGTCAATTATTCTTTTTAACCTGAGTACGGTGAGATAATGTGAGTAAAGAGCCTTTTCCAAGGACTTAACGATGCGCCGGCCGCTCAGTGCGGGAATCGAACCCTGGACCTTTCAATCTGAAGGCGAGTGTCATACCACACAGCCACATAGCTGTTTATAGAGCTACGGAAACCCCAAATTGTGTCCTGTTGCATCAAACCGGTGATATATCGGAATGTACTAGAAAGGCAACATTGACTTAAAAGTAATAAGGATTAGAGTTAGAACATTTTTTTTTAAATTGGAAGATTAAGACATGAAACTCACTTTCCTCGTTGAAAGCATTACATCTATTCTTATATAATTTTATTTTTTAATTGTGCTTATTTTTTTTTTTTTGATATGGGGCAATATTCACTAAACGTGCTCAAAGTGCTTTACAATGGGTCCTTGACCAACAGCCACACGTAACATGTAGAGCGAAACATGACGCCTGTTAGGCGATATTACCATTCTTTTTTCCGACGTAGAAAACGCTGTTGACGACCAGGTACTTATTTTACACCTGGGTGTGGTGAGAACATGCGAGTAAAGAGCCTTTTCCCATGACTCAATTATGCGCCTGCTCGAGACTCAAACCCAGGACCTTTCGATCCGAAAGCGAGTGCATACCACTAGACCACATTGCCGCACGGGTTGAGGCTCGATATCAGGTTACAGTTTATGTTAAATGTTTGCCAACAAGCACAGACTTCATGGCAAATCTAAAACTTTATATGACACTCGCTTTCGGATCGGAAGGTCCTGGGTTCGAGCCTCGCGCTCGGCGCATAGTTGAGTCCTTGGAAAAGGCTCTTTACTCACATTCTCTCATCGTACTCATGTGTAAAATGAGTACCTGGCCGTTATCAGCGTTGTCTTTATCCGAAAAATTGTAATATCGCCTAACAGGCGTCATGTCCCGTCCTACATGTTAAATGTTGCTGTTGACCAGGGACCCCTTGTAAAGCGCTTTGAGCACATTTAGTGGATATTGCGCTATATGAAGCTCAATTAAGATCGGTCATTTACGTTGGAAATCACAATCCGGCAGCCCTGTTGCCAGATTCATCTGTGTGCACCTACAGACTTTATCACCGGCCAGATTTTGATAATCATTGACGGTTCAAAAGATGTGTCTTATCTGTGTTGATTTCCACAATATTGTAATATAATAATTATCAAAATGGATGAGTGCCTGTTCTTAACATCCTTTATTTCTACGCAAATGTTGGGGGTTTTCCCACTTATTTGAATTTTAAAACTCATGCACAGCTTCGAAAAAGAACTGAATAATTAACACGGAACATTTCGGGCTCAAAACCCTTCGTCAAACAATATCATAACAAATATGAACTGCTTCTTTAAAATAACACAAGACTTTTTAATTTTTTTTTATTATTTTGTCCTTTTTAAAGCTCTGGTTTGCTGTATTATCATTTATTTTTGAACGAGTTCTACGCGTTATTTAATGACATCAGCATGTTGACAGAATAATCAAGAATCTGAATTATTTACATTTATTTATTGTGATGGTAACTTGAGTTGGAAATGATGGGCTATTTTGACGTAAAAATATATGCTTCAAATAACAAAAAAAAATATTGATTGTCTCCTGTCCTTAAAATGTGTACCCTGAGAAACGTTTGGAAAATAAATTTTGGCTGTTGTCAATAGCAATAATTTGCCGTCAACACTAGCCGCACGCGTTCATCCTCTCTTCCCCTTCCGGAACCGACCGATTGGGATGCAAGGGAGGTAAGAGAAACAAGGGAGAGAACGAAGAAATAGCAGAGAAAGATCGTAACATTATTTTCTGGCGGTATCCCAGTGGTTTTGGCGGGTGGACACCAAACACACCCGGCAATTGTGTAGTTGGAGAGCAGGGTTGCCAGTTTGGCATTTTAAATGCCAGATTCCAAAAATCTGGCATTTTTGAAAACCGTTTGGCATTAGAAAATCATTTGGCATTTGGCATTTTCATTTGGCATTTTCTTTTCTTGTATATTATACTTCAAATGACACCTTTTCTTAATTATTTCTAAACGCGTAAAAACAAACATCTTCACATTTCTTTTTCATTCTTAAAATCCAACCGTGGTGTAGTGGTTTAGCACTCCACTTAGTAGTCAGTAGGTAAATAATTACCCCAACAGGAAATTTAGTATAATTCAAAAAAAAAAAAAAAAAAAAAAAAAAAAAAGAAAAAGAAAAGAAAACACGCAAGCCACCAGGATATGATAGTAAATTGTCTATCAAAAGTGAGTAGTTTTCTTAGTGGGGGTGGGAGTCAACAGACTTTGGCATTTTTTTGGAGTGTTTTGGCATTTTTTGAGTCTTCCCCTGGCATGTTGTTGAAAAATAATCTGGCAACCCAGTTGGAGAGTCGAGCGTGTTGGTGAGTCGTCCGTTGAGTGAGGGATAGGGTTCTTGCAGTCGTTATTTACCCGTCGTGAGTGACTATGAAGGAATAAATAATATCTATGTATGTATCCTCGTGTATTCGATATGCCTTGACTTGAAACCAACCGCCATAACTATCAGGTGAGTTCACTTAAACATAGTCTATTTACATTTTGGAACCACGTTTTCGTTATGTATTATTGTTATTATTGTACCCTGGTTTTCATTTGTTTTCCATCATGCCATGTAACCTTACATAATATTATCAGCTTGTTTTCATATTGTTGTAGTGAGGGCTATTTTATGGGCTATTTTATTTTTGTTCTTTAATCACCCCTACCATTATGTATGACAGTGATAAGAAAGAAATAAAGCTCATGAAAATGGAGTGGTCTACGTTAAGGTGATGACTTTTTTGTTTTGCAATACCTAGATAGAATGCGGATGACGTTACTCAGCAGTTTGTTGACGATTGAGGGATCCACACTGAAGTTTAAGTGATCAGTTCCCGACTACTTCTAGTAAAAGATCATATTAGGTGAAGAGTTACCCATTGATTTGTAACTTGTGAACGTTTTACATATCGACTTGCCATCAATATCACGAAGGTCTCATTTTATTCTTTGTTATTGTTAAAGATTTTGAGTCAATGTTCGTGTCAGTTTACGTTGACAAGCCGACATTGTGGTCCTCCAAATTCAGATCAACGTTCCTATTGAGTTAATGCACTCGTTGCCCAATTCTACCCTATTTGTGAGATCATAATAATTACAAAGACGAGAACATACTGGACTTTGATCTAGATAGTCTTAAGTGTTGTTGATTGTGTGTATGAAGTGGTGTGAATTTGTTATTTTCGTTTACTCGTAGAAACCATGAAGCATTGAGAAATGTTGTTCACGTCTAAGTAAGTTGTCCTTAGTATAGAATCGTGGAGATAACTGAGGGAACAGAGTCAGTGGCAAACGCATTCCCATAATCCTTCAGAGCCATTTAGACCATGGAGCCGGATTTTATCCCGGTTTACATAGCGTGAAACTGACAATAGCAATCGTTTGCTAACTTTTGGATAGGACGCTAGTTTAACGCAAAATACTTTTCGCCAAACCTAACAGACTCAGCTACCCATCCAAGGCTGGGTGGACCGGGATTGGGAGGGGGGAGTCAGATAAACCTCTCGACTGCACGCGGAATCGATTTTGGATCCTTTGCTTGTGAAGCGAGTGCTCTACCAACTGAGCTATCGGGACCCCATCGTAGTTGTATAAAATATATGGTTTAGTCCAATGTGACAATGTACGCAATTGTATGAGTCACTACATCAAATCAAAACTTTGGAATGAAGAGTCGCGAACAAGAGGACCAGTTGATTTGACTGATAGACATATATTTACTGAAGATGGTCGGTCCAGGTTCACTATTTATACTGTCGCTGTGTTTGGTCATTCAGTTGTGGAAGTCATTATCTTTAAGGTTTAAAATATTAGACTTGTTTAGCAATTCATTACAATTTTATTTACACACACACACACACACACACACACACACATATATATATATATATATATATATATATATTATATATATGTGTGTGTGTGTGTGAGAGAGAGAGAGAAAGAGAGCGAGAGAGAGAGAGAGAGAGAGAGAGAGAGAGAGAGAGAGAGAGAGAGAGAGAGAGAGAGTTTTAGTCATGATTTTCTCCAAGAAATCTCTTGACATTATTCTTTTTTTAGACAGAATCATCTATGTAAATATGACAACGTAACATTACAATGGGATGAAGACAAATGTCTCGTCAAAAACTTTTGATAGATATAATATCATTATAGTCATCGGTTACGCAACTGTAAGCATGACTGTTAAAGTTCAAATATTCTAATTTTTGTTTTTATATACTCGTACTACTGTCGACTGACATGCAAACAAACTATTGCCTATTTATTTATATATTTATTTTTGTTTTCTTTTTTCGGGTGTGTGTGTGTGGGGGGGGGGGCTGGTTGTTTGTTTCTTAGTTTTGGTCTATATGGTCTATATGACATACAATCCAGGTAGTCTTGGTCAGTCTACCTTTTTCATCAATGTCTGAACTTAAATATCGACACTTAGCTTTTATGTTTTGCTTCACATATTGTCTGGATAAAATCAAACCTGTCATATTAAATAAGGGGCCTTGATTTTTTATTTTATCAATTCACGAGGACCTTTCATTCAAAACATATAGCCATTAATTACCCACGTTAAGTACAGAGATGGCCAAGCTTTAAAAAAAAACTTTTAAAAATTGTCAACTTTATTATTGTTGAAGGAATTAGTTATGTTGTTGTCAAATCTAATCTACGATTCCCATTGCACGTCATCTTTCTTCCCCATCCCTCCGATGGGACAAGTAGGTTTGCTTCCAATTTGACATTTGGCGAGAATCAACTTCCAATGTGCTCAAGGGGTCCCTGGTCAACAGCAACATTTAACATGTAGGACGGGACATGCCGCCTGTTAGGCGATATTACAATGTTTCGGACAAAGACAACGCTGTTAACGGCCAGGTACTCATTTTACACTGTGTACGGTGAGAGAAAGTGAGTAAAGAGCATTTTCCAAGGACTCAACTATGCGCCGAGCGCGAGGCTCGAACCCAGGACCTTCCAATCCGAAGTGTCATAGCACAAGACCACATAGCCGGACATATCTTGACACGATATAAATATTAAAATATTATATTCGAAAGCCGGCACGATTGGTGCATGTGTAAGAAAAAATAT
This sequence comes from Berghia stephanieae, assembly GCF_034508935.2. Lineage (NCBI taxonomy): Eukaryota > Metazoa > Mollusca > Gastropoda > Nudibranchia > Aeolidiidae > Berghia > Berghia stephanieae. Next base: position 41,096,006 of record NC_088363.1, read on the forward strand.
TTGAAAAAGTATGTATGAAACCATCCAAACAAATCAGGAAGAAAAAATTGAAGGGGATGTTGTTTTTTTCTTGTATTTAAATTCCTTTTTTTAAATTTTTCCGACACTGTTTCATGCACAATTTTTTGATAAATATCTCTTAGTAAACTTCAATTTATTAGACGAAGACAGATACAGTGGACGTTTCAGGTTTCCCCTTTATCAACAAAAGAGGATGAATGAAACACTGCAAACAATTGAGATAATGTGATTGTCACATCATCTGTAGTGTTTCATTCATCCTGTTTTGTTGATAAAGGGAAAATCCGAAACGTCCACAGTATCTGTCTTCGTCTAATAAATTGAAGCTTACTATTCAATATTTGTCGTTATTTTTTCCATCAAGCTTCAAGCAGCAACATTTCCATTACACGCTTTTTCAGATCTTTGATATGATGTAAAGCTACGTTTTATAAGGTATGAAAATCTCACATCCCATTCAAGTTCTATTGTTCAATAGGCTGACCTGTCAGTTCATAGTTTAAACAACAAATGCTATTTTATTCATGTTCTGCCGCTTGCTTTTTCAATTTGTTGACATATCTTTATCCATTTCTCTTGGAAGGAAATATGACCCGTGTGTATTTTACTCATGTCATCTGCACGCACTTTTATGTTATTTTGGTAATCAAGATAAACATGTTACTTAGCTAAACGTTTCTAAAGTATATCTCCTGTCTGATACAGACATGGTGGATTACTATTCAATGAGCAGGGCATTGTCATGACTCAGTGACGTCATCTGCAGGCAAATTTCTCTCCATGTCGCCTCAATTTCCTTTGTCTGAAAACAAGTTGTGCGGCTATATTAATATGGCATACTGGTATGACACTCGCGTTTGGATCAGAAGGTCCTGGGTTCACTGCTACTCGTATATTTTGAAACAAAATACTGAATTTCAACCTGACCTTTAAAAAGGGCAACAAAAAACCTACATACTATCAACCTCGTCGTTCCTGTATGCCAGAATTCGGAACACGATCCATCACACAGCGCCTTAAACGACAAGTTTTATGTATTACCCCCCACTTGCTTTTTGAGTTCTCTATTTATACACTATCGATGTAATTTGTTTCTTCTGTCCCGAGCGGCGCATATTTTAGTACCACTTTGAAAAGGCTCTTTACTCACATTCTCTCACCGTACTCATGTGTAAAATGAGTACATGACCTTTAACAGCGTTGGCTCTATCTGAAAAAAAAATTGTAATATCATCTAACAGGCGTCATGTCTCCTCCGACACATTAAGTGCTGCTGTTTGGCTAGGGACTACTTGTAAAGTGCTTTGAGCACGTTTAATGGATATTGCGCATTATAAAACATAAAGTTTACAATAATATTTTTTTTATTTCTTCTAGAATCTTGAGAAAAAAAAGCATTCCATTTTTTATTACGTCCATTCTTTTCCAAAGTCGACTTTGAGACATTGAGGTCAACCCACCAATCCGCACGTCAAACTAACACCATTGCTAATTTCGTCAAGCTCCATGTATTATTTCACGCTTCTAAAAAATGTTTTCTTTAACACTTACCATCTGACGCACAATTGTTTCTCCTGGGATTCAAAAAGAAAACAAAAACAACACTCCACTTATTGAAAAAAATACTTCCACTGTTTTAGACCGCGCGGTCTATTATTTTGTCAAGCAAGATAAACCTGTTACTTTGCTCAAATTGACGGTTAAGTACACCTCCTGTCTGGGGCAGACGTCGGGGATTACCATCCTTTGAACAGACCATTGTCCTGAGTCATGGACGTTGCCTGACAGACAAGTTTCCTCCCCTGTTGCCTATACATTCTCTGTGTTTGAAAGACAAGTTGTAGTGTTTGTAAACAAAAAGCAGACAATAAGAATTAGAAGTGCCATACAGTGACTTGCACAGGTTTTTCGGGCTAAAAGCTGATTGTCACATTTGAGCTTAAATAAATCGTTAGCTACCGTTGTCTTATGATTTATATAGTCCAAGGTAACTCACGCTAAAATACATTCATACGTACAAATAATGTTCTTAATGAAGATGAAGATTGGTTTTCCAAAACTTCCTAACTGCGTTTTTCCCATTTTGAGATATTGAGGATTATTTCATCAAACATTTCTCACTCGGTATATCATTTTATCATATTTAAACTTCAAATTCATACAAATCTAGGGGAAATTCTTGCGCCACTTGATGCTTAAAATAAAATTTAAGGTGCATTTTATCTACTTGGTGGAAAATCTCAAAAAGTGAAAACCAGCCTTCAGATATTGTCCAAACTTCTATGCACGTATTAGGGTTTCCACTAATCGGTGCAGACATATATAACCACAGATCCTAATAAGCAGGATCAGGAGTTCACAGGGATTTAAATATTATTATCATAAAAACAACAGACAGCAAATTATGACTCGGCTTTCCAACGAGTTCTTATGGTTAGATGACTAAAAGAACATGAGCTGAGCTTTTGTGTAACATACTGTCCTACCCCAGCATTGTATTACTGAGAAAGGCACTTCCAGAACGTTATCGCACTTGACCAGGTTGTAAATTATGAGAACCAGGTAATATGAATATTGTAGAATGTGAGTATTAAAAAAAGATGCTCGGTAGGCGTCTAACGGAGTAAGCAACGTAAATTTGGTTCAAAAAGGCCTACTTGGTGAAATGAAACATTGTGAAGTACTTTGAGTGCAGCAAACCCTAGGAATGAGTCATACATCTGTCCATATTTTAAAGAAATGTTCTATTTCTCTCATCATTCTCGATTACAGTGAACCTCACTATAGGGAAGAAAAGTCGTGACGTCACATATTCTACTTTTCTGATTCCTAATTCCTTGGAATTATGTATGTAGCCGGCTACATTCGAAGGTCAAATAATGAAAAAGCTACATATTGAACCTTGAGGTGGCATAACTATTTCAGAAGTAGGATGTATATATGTAGATCTAATTCTAAGAATTACGGGACGTCAAAGAGCGAGGATGTATTATCTTTATTGACGACCAGCATATATTTAGACAAGAATTTTTTTTTTTTACATCACACTTTTCTTCCCTACTACGTTTAATATCCTATTCACGGTCTTTAACTCTTTCATTGGAGCTTCTCTCGGCGCATAGTGGAGTCCTTGGTATAGCGCAATATCTACTAAACGTTATCAAAGCGCTTTATAAGGTGTCCCTGGCCAACAGCAACATTTAACATTAGGGCGGGACATGACGCCTCTTAGGCGATATTACCATTTTTTTCGGACAGAGACAATACTGTTAACGGCCAGGTACTCATTTTACACCTGAACGGGGAGAGAATATGAGTAAAGAGTCTTCTCAAAGGACTCAACTATGCGCCGAGCGAGGCTTGAACCCTGGACCTTCCGATCTACGGGTCGTTGCTTTCGAGAACATTTTGTGTTGTATATAAGCTTGAAATTTCAACATAGTACATTAGAATTAACCTGGAGTTGACTGAGGCTGAGATAAATATGATGGTCAGACACGAACGGTAAAGCGGTTAAAAATTCATATTAAGTTTGATTTTAACCCTCTCCTTTCCACCTGCAGCAAAATCGTCACATTTGTTACGACACGAAATACATTTTTCTTATTCAGATTTATTTTGTACATAACAAACTTTGAAAAATGATTTTTGTTGAATCAATAAGAACAAAAGGTTTGTTTTGTAGAGAAATTGTTTTAAAAATCAATTTTTATGCTTGGTAAGGCTGCCATTTTAGGAAAATACTGAAAATGATCGGAAAGGAGAGAGTTAAACAGGTCTAAGTAAATATGTTTTAACAATATCAAAGTGATTCTAGCTCCTAGGAACTGTAGACTGTAAAAAGAAACGAAGTGACTATTTTCATCCCCCTAGTCTAGGATGCTAGTCTTCATAATAGTAGTCCACAATTGTTGTATGGTTAATCCAAAGGTTGTAATGCAGTAATTTGTTAAGTTTCTTGTCACAAGTTGCACAATTTAAAAAAAAATCAATCAAATCCAAATCGCAAAAAGCCGAGGACGTTTTTTTCGGTAATCCAATCGGCCGGGGGGGGGGGGGGGGGGGGGGGGGGGGGAGTGAGAATAGAGGCAGCCAAAAAGAAATGACAACAACGAATCTAACAGCTAAAAACCAAAAGAACAAAATACCAAACACGGAAAGTTTTGGACTCAAAAACCCTCTTCAGCCAACAACCCCCCCCCCCCCCAAAAAAAAAACCCCAATGACTCAACCCTGCTCCGCTCAGAAACGGACTCGAACCCTGGACCACAAAGCGTAAGTAATACAAAGGCCGAAACGACTTCCAGCAAAGAGATACAAAATTAATTGCGCCTATCCCATCGCTTGAGATGTTGATGGCCTAGCCCATTTACAATATCACACATTAAAAAATAAAAGAATTATATTTCAAAGTTGGTTTACAATATCACATGAATGAATATTATAAAAAATTGTGGACATTAAAACATATTTAGACATATCAATTTGATTGTGTTTACCTTTAAAAGGTTACTGCTAACTTCGAACAAAATTCTCTAATTATATCTTTTAAAAATGCCCCCCCCCCCCCCAAACCCCACTCCATGACAAAAGTGTTGGAATTCTGAAGTCTGAAGTCACCCACCTTGTTATTATGCTATATAATATATTAAAGATCCATTTAATAGTTTTTCACTTTTATAAAGTTACTGCTATCTTCGAACAATATTATCCTGTAATATATTTTTTTATAAAAACTTACCTGCCCCCCCACCCCCCCACCACTTCCACCACCACCACCACCATCACCACCTCCATCACACAAGTAGTGGAATTCTGAAATTCAGAGTCATCCACCATGTAGAATATATCATCAAATATCTTTTTGTTTTCCAACCCGTGTATCGATTTTGAAATTGTAAGCGCTAAGCCTGTTCCTGAGAGAGATTCCGTACTCTCCTTTGGGAAATAAGGCTGTCGAATTGTTCACGCATTGCCGCAAACTTCTGTCCCATTTTGTGTGAAACATATCATTAAAGCTCTGAAAATGGAGGGCATTGTTCTAATGAATGTCACCATGACATTGGGAAACGTCAGAATTCAAATGTTGGTTGTTTTTTTTTCATTTTAATATTAAAGATAGGCTGACAAGCAGCAGATGTTAAAGCAAATATTCTTGGATTAACGGAGTAATTGAGATATAATAACGCAAATGCCTCTTTTCTTCTCTAACCCTCTCCTTACCAACCATAGGGAAATCGTCACATTCGTTACGATGCAGCCAACAATTTTCTTATTCTGATCTCGTTTTGTTCTAGTTATAGCCATAAAAACTCGATACTGTGTTGCAGAGCTCATTTTTCAGAACAAAATATAGAAAATACTCGTTACTATCTGTTTGAAAAAGCTATGTTTGTGTTGATTGAGTATGAAGTATCGGGTAAAATTCTGAAAATAGCTGGTTAGGAGAGAGTTAAGAAAAAGATAATGATAAAAATCTATTTTAAAAAAAGTTTGTATGAAACAGCGCCGGATCAGACAAAGCATAAAGAAAAATACCAAAAAAAAAAAAAAAAAAACCAAATTTGAAAAAAAAAAAATCACCCCAACAAATCAGCCTTCCTAGCTCGTCAGGCGGACTTTTTTTTTAACCTCTCTCCTTACTAGCTATTTTCAGAATTTTTCCCGAATCTTCACACTCGCCATAACACAAAAATAGATTTTTCGGACAGAATATTAACGAGTATATCTTGCCTACTCTTGATTTGTTCAGAAAAATTAGCTCTGCAACACATTGTCGAGTTTTTATAGCTATAACTATAACAAAATGAAATCAGAACAAGAAAAGTGTTGGCTATATCGTAACGAATACGATGATGTTCCTTTGGGTGGTAAGGAGAGGGTAGTGGATGAATTTTTTTCATGTAAATTTCTCTCCGTTTTTTTTCTGGCACTGTTTTATAATACCATTTTAAATGTTCATCTTATATATCACTGCCTGCTTTCTAATCTGTGATTTTGATTTACCTCTCTCATTGCCAGCCATTTTCAGAGCTTTGCCCGAAAGTATAGACTACATTCACCCTGCACAAAAACAGATTTTTTCTTACTCAATTAGAAAAGCAACAAGTACATTCTATAAATAGACGTCGAGTCTGAAGTTGACGTCACTCAGTTCCTTGTTATTCCTTTTTTGCCGTCCGCGTTTACGAGTAATTCTCACTAAATTGTATTAACCACACTTTAAATGTTCATGGTCACACATAGTTTTATACTTCTAAATGTCAATGTTGTGAGCTTCTTAGCCAAGCCCACTCTATCTATAGATAGTATGCGCTTGGCTAAGAAGCTCACAACATTGCAATCCGGAAGTTTAACGGACCAACACACAAAACTTTGTGTAACCATGAACTTTTATAGTCAGATAATGCAGTTAAGTGAGAATTACTCATAAACGTGGATGGCAAAAAAAAAAAACAATAATAAAGACCTGAGTGACGTCAACTTTGTTCTATCTAAAGATAGATAGTGAATACAATTGGTCAGAATTACTCATAAACATGTATGGCAAAAGAAATTATAAATAAATAAAAAAACAAAAACAATGACAAAGACCTGAGTGACGTCAACTTCGTTCTATCTGTAGTCCGATTGAGAGATTCTGGCGATCTAAAAACAATTGATCCATTTCGTTTAGCCAAAAGTCTCACAATATCCGCCATCCGGATACAACGTACTGACACACAAAACTATGTGTAACTTGAATGTTTATTGAGAACAACTCACAAAAATTGGATGACTGAAAACAATAACGAAGAGCTGAGTGACGTCAATTTGTTCCTTCTATATCAAAAAGCCAAGTGACGTGAAATCCATTCATTCTGTCAGGCTATTCAATCCCTCAATACTGACACAGATTCTTTGTTTAAAAACGACTTTTTAAAAATCGTAAAATAGCTACCTTTTTTTTTATATTTTTGTTAATTATATCAAGCGTTTCGACTTGTTTATATTTTCAATGACGAAACAGTTTCCCTTCCTATTGATCGACCTGTCATTGTTGTGAGTGCTTCATCATTGCCATGAAATAACGACCTCGGGCACGATTTGACCTCACTATTAACCCTGATACAAATTAGGTCTATTCTTTGGAATGAGAAGATGGGGGGGGGGGGGGGTACTCGGTTGGGATAGGGGATAGGAATGTCGGGTACCTTGTTTGTGTGGCTATGTGTGACACGCGCTTTCTGATCGGATGGTCCTGGGTTTGAGCCTCGCTCGGCACATAGTTGAGTCCGCGGAGATGGCTTTTTGCTCACATTCTCTCACCCCACTCAGGTGTAAAATGAATACCTGACCGTTAACATCGTTGTCTCTGTACGAAAAATTGCAATGTTGCCTAACAATCGTCATGTCACGTCCTACTTGTTAAGTGTTGCTGTTTGTCAGGGACCCCTTGTACAGCGCGTTGAACACGTTAAGTGGATATTGCGCTATATAAAAGCTCAGGGGTTTTTTTTTTTGGGTTTTTTTTTTTCAAGTTAAAAAAAAAATCAACAGTAATGTTGAGAGTAACATTAAATCACGATCCCATGTTCGTTTTGGATGAAGTAACTTTGATTAGATTCATGAGGTTAATGTCAGTTATGATGTTGTAGGTATGATAAGAATATGACTTTGATATGGAGCTTTTATGTAGAGCAATATCCACTAAACGTGCTCAAAGCGCTTTACAAAGGGTCCCTGACCAATAGCTACACGTAACATAAAGAACGAAAACATGACGCCTGAGTTTTTTTTTTCCGACAGATAACAACGCTGTTAACGACCAGGTACTCATTTTACACCCGAGTACGGTGAGAGAATGTGAGTAATTAGTTTTTTCCAAGGGCTCGAACCCAGGACTTTCCGATCCGAGTGTCATCCCACTGGACTACATAGATTTCTTCTCTATATTATTGTTAATTTTGATTATTTTTTTTCTAGTTTGTTTTGACATCTATCTTCCTCCTTTTTTTTTTTTTTGGAAAAGGGGAGGGGGATCTGACGGGGAACAAAAATAGGTGCGCCCGCGTGTGTGTGTGTGTGTGTGTGTGTGTGTGTGTATGTGTGTGTGTGTGTGTGTGTGTGTGTGTGGTAACGGAAAGGAGATAGTAATAAACATTGAGATTGAGAGTAATATTTCATTAAATCTCGGTCACCGGTTCATTTTGGGATGAGGTCGCTTTGATTAGATTTGTGATTTTCTCACTGAGATTAATGTCAGTCAGAGCTGATGGTCTATCTAGGTAGGATCAGAATAATATTATGGCTTTATTTGATTTGTAAAATATACCATTTAAATTGATTTGTTTTGTTTTGTTCGTGTATTTTTGAGTTTGTTTTCTACTCTTCTCTCCATTACGTATTTAGTACATGTATTTAGTATCGTCGTGTTTTTTCTTCTTTTTTTTTACTTGGTTTTCCTTATCTTTTTTTTAATTTTGGCATTTATATTTTCTATGTTTTGGACTGATACAAGAAGTGATGCGTATGATGACACAACGCCTCGCAATGGAAGCACGCGTCTTATCGCCACCGGATAGAACCACCAACATCCCCACCCCCGTATCGGCCCTAATTGATAAATTTAGGTCATGTTTTGATTCCAAGATCGGATCGCTGCTACACGACAGCGACACTACAATCAAATTTCCGAACGTTTCGATCACTCCGAGTCAATTCCACATAATGTACGAGGCACACGTAGGTTACATTGACATGAATTACATGATTCGCATTGAAATTAATTTTTTTTCTTCTATTGAACGATGGATTTTGGTAGTAGCTTCTAATGATGTCAAATTACGTTATGATGATCTATCTATCCAGGCCGCATTCGTGTACGTGTACGGTCGCGAACCCGCCCGGAAGCTTTGACATAACGCAATGCTGAACTAGATGCCCTGTGGTTTCGGGCTCTTGACCACAACGGGTACATGTTGGACAGGTGGAAAGTCCCCACTGATGAAGAAGCGACGCAGTCGTGAGGCACCAAAATGCCTCCTCTTGCTGGTACAGAAGCCTGACAACTTCATCTTTCACTTTCGAGGAGTCTATGCTCCCGTCCCCCCGAGGTATTGAATTCGTCCAAACCGGCGCAATGATATTTGTGGAAACAAGAGCGCTGCCATTAACCATTTAACTGCCGTACTCTAGAAAAAACACGTATTTGAAAATTTGGCCGGAAAGTCCCCAGGTTTGAGTTTTTACCGAGATGAGGGTCATTTAATCTATCGATATTTAAAGGACGATTGTCCTGGCCAATTTTTTAGATAGATGTTGTTCCAGTGTACGGCAGTTATTTGGTTAAATGAGAGGAAAGAACCAATTTCTTGCTTCACACAACCTTAGCTCAATCAACCCTAACACCAACTATATCCGTAGTTTACTCGGGTTACTTTTAAGCAATGTGCTTATTTATTTCATTTTTCTGAGACAAAGTATAGGCTTAGTATCAAAGGTAATGTTTTTAGTTTTTAAATGTTACTGGTAGTTGAATAAAACTATCTATGTACATGTTCATTTTCAATAGATTTTTTTTTCTAATTTTTAAAAGTAGGAAAAATCTCTAGGATTGAGTGAGTTAGAACCACAACTATCCTAACTCAAAGAGGAATTCATAATCTTCAGTTTGCACGCCAAAAGATCCTCGTTGAACATCTCTTTGTTATAACTATAATATTGTAACATTTAATGTCCCCATCATTTCGATACATTCATCCTGACCGATGTGTACTTGTTTGCAGTCTGATAACTGAAAGTGTTATGGTCTATTGTTGTTATGGAAATACTCTCAAACTGACATTAATTACAACAATGTTATATCAGTCCCATAACAGTGATCGTTACCAGACCTGCAAATATATGCACGTCGATCATATTGAAAGAATCTGACCGATCAATATTTTGTTGACCATAAAAAAATATAAAGGAAACACGTTTTTAGATTCTACCGAATCTTAAGGAATAATTATTGTGTTCTTGTCAGATTTAAGGCCCTGATAATATAAATGGAACGAAATTGACTTCACATAAGTCTGTTATTGTTTTTTGCCACCATGTTTATGAGTAATTCTCACATAAGTGTATTAACCAGACTATCAACGTTCAAGATTACACATTGATAGTTTTGTGTGTTGGTTCGTTATATTTCCGGATGGCAATGTTGTTAGTTTCTTAGCCAAGCGCACAGCATCTGTAGACTGAATCAAGATAATGTTACTTAACTCTTTGTTATTGTTTTTAGAACGCCATTTGAGTTGTACGCTCTCATAAAATTCTCCTAATCATACTATAGATCAAGATTGAAATACAGAGACGAGGAACTTCGAGAGTGGCAAAAGGATTTTGAAAGCAGAAGATGCATATCACGGTCAAGTCGGTAAACATCACAGATAAATTTGTGTGTTGATACAATTTATCTGGTGGGAGAACTGTTGGGTCTTTTACCTAAACGCATATCAATGTCTTGTCACTTGCTAAGTTCGGACAAGTGTACTATGTCAAGAAGATAAAGAACTCACTAAATAACTAACACCAAGAAGAAGATTTTAGTTTTGAATTTTATGTTACCTATAGAAAAACAAAAGATCAAATGGGAAATTACATATTAGATTGACAAGGTTTTGTCACCATTGTCCCCCTGTTTATATTAGTCTTGATGTCGTAGAATTTTCTTATCTTCTTCTTCGCTTGGCACGTTCCTACGTATTGAATCCACGGGCCGGCTCTCTCAAACCAGTTGACGGAACCGCTCCGTAATCACGGCAAACATAATTAATATGGACATAGCGATTGTCTAAGAGTGGTTCAAGTGCCGAGAGGTCACGGCTTCCACAGGGACACATGTTAATTCTAGCCCGTTCCAAGTTATCGATGTGATTGTGGTCAGTTAAGGGACTCAGCCTATAGAGGATAAACCTTAACCTCTCCTTACCAACTATTGGAAAATCGTCACATTCGTTACGATACAACCAACATTTTTCTTTTTCAAAGTTCTCTTGTACATCATAACATTTAAAGAAAATGAACAGTGTGTTGTAGAGCATGTTTTACTAAAAAAATTATTGTGTTTGAGTGATGAAATATATATTTTTGTGTTACTAGGGTGTGAAGTTTTGGGGAAAATCCTGAAAATGGCTGGTAAGGAGAGAGTTAAAGAAAATCATGAATAAATACTAGAATATAATAGGGGGCAGTGTGGCACAGAGGTTCGTGTGGTCTTTGCTTCGTACTCAAAAGGTACCAAGTTCGACCCACCGCCACGCTTTATGGTCATTTTGTCCTAGTTCACTTCGCGGCATTGTACAGTGGCTGGTGTGTGTGTGGGTTATTCAAGTATGGGATCCTTTAGGATATACTCTAAAAGACAAATTTCCGACTTGGGGATAAAAGGGAATCTTTTTTAAAAAGGTCATTACGTATTTATGGATTGTTGCTCCATTGTATTTGAATTCCATTTTTTTTGTGTGCAATGCGCCCAGAAGCCCCCCACCCAATGAGAATAAAGTCGTGCGATATAGGTCTTTATCATTATCATAATAATCAGCAGCATTACTATTATTATATCATCATCATGACCATTATAACACCATCATTACAATAGCCGAGGCCACATGTCTTCTGACTACTAAAGCGAGAAATATTGTGATAACTAGTCACCCATTGGGCGGTATATAAAATAATAACAATGATCAAAGAGATGTCGATTTCATTCACGTTATTTTTTTATTTTCCAATCACATGTGAAGAAATGTTGTTTTCTCGAGAGGTAAACCGTATTCTTATTTTTTTTATTTTAAGACATTGTGTGTCACAAATTCCATGTTTTGATTGGTCAAAATCAACTGGTTTATCGTTGAAAGAATACGCTGCTTCGGCAAGGAGATATAATTTTCTCATTCAAAATATTTACAGTAGACGGACCCAAATATTTGTAGCGTTAAACGGTCAATAGCTATTGCTTATTACCCTTTAAATAGGACCATGATCTATCCCAAAGTTCTTTTCATGAGATCTAACAGACTTAGCTACCCAATAATGTTGGACGGAAAAAGGGAGGGTGAGGGTGTCAGAGAAAAAATTCGATTTTACCCGTAATCGATCTCGGTACCTTTGTGTATGAAGCGAGTGTTCTACCAACTATCGGGACCTCCAAAAGATAATAATGTGTTCATTTAATCTTCGGAGGCTAAGGAAGTATCAGTTGCTATACTTTGACCGCCATGTCCTCATTTAATTGAGTATTGCCTATCGTATCGTGTGGAAAAGTGATTACCCAAGGGAGTGGAGATGGGGAATGGTTTGCTTGCTTTTGGTTATATATACGTTCATCTGGCCAGTGCCGATATTGGTCTAGTGGTGTTACACTCGCCTTCGGATCGGAAGGTCCTGGGTTTGAGTCTCGATCGGCGCACAGTTGAGTCCTTGGAAAAGGCTCTTTATTCACATTTTCTTACCGCACATAGATATAGAATGAGTACCTAGTTGTAAACAAGTTATCTCGGTCTGGAAAATGTTGTAATATCGCCTAACAGGCGTCATGTCTCGTACTACATATTATGTGTTGTTGTTGACTAGGGACCTCTTGTAAAGCGCTTTGAGCACGTTTAGAGGAAATTGCGTCTTATAAAAGCTGAAGCTTTAAGTTTGAAGTTTGAAATTTGGCCTTATCTTCTCTCTCCATATGATGTGACTCATCGCCTCAACTCTCTGGTATATCGGTGCGATTTCTTCTCTTCTTTTCTTTAATCCTCTCCTTACCACCCAGAGCAAAATCGTCACATTTGTTACGATACAATATACATTTTTCTTATTTTCAGATTTATTTTGCACATCACAAACTTTGAAGAATGATCTTTGTTTGATTAATAAGAACACAAAGTTGTTTTGTAGAGAGCTTGTTTGAGTTTTAAAAAAATATTTTTCTGCTGGTTAAACTTGCCATTTTGGAAAAATGCTGAAAAGATCGGTAAGGAAAAAGTTAAGGCGTATCATTGTTCATGTTGGATAGCCTCCCAATCACGTCTGGCGGAACTTCATTCTGGATTTGATCTATGACATGCGTGTCCTGCCTCTGTGGTTTTTCTCCCCATCAAGCCCGAGATCACCTCCTCTTTGCTTGGCCTCATTCTGCTCCGCTTGCCCTCCCATGCAACCATCCAAACAAAATATTTTTCTATTGTATCCTGTTTTTTTATGTGATCAAAGTATGGTAGCTTCAATTTCTTAATGGTTGACATTTCGTGGCAATCTTTGAGGCATATAATAATAATAATAATAATAATAATAATAATAATAATAATAATAATAATAATAATAATAATAATAATAATAATAATGATGATGATGATGATGATGATGATGATGATAATAATAATAATGTAAGCGTATTTCTCTAGCTCCTTTCGTCGAAACCTCAAAGAACTTTTTAAAAAAAAACCAAAAAAAAAAAAAACAACAACAAACAAACAAGAAAAAAACCATTTAGAGCTTAAAACGAGCGTATAAAACATCATCAATACAAGTCACATACAATACATTTAAACTTCAATTAAGTAAATATTTTCTGAAAAGATATTTTTCAGGTATAATATTTTAGAAAATATATATAGAGCTCGAAAATCTCACAAATTGAGGGAGATCATTCCAAATCGTGGGCCCGGGTTTCATAAGAGACCTATCGCCACAGTATTTAAGCTTAGTTTTAGGAGATGCTAACAATCGTGGGATCTAAGATCTCTGTCCAAGACGCAAACGTAGGATGTCTTGGTTATCCATCGGATTCTTAGGGGGTTTAGATGTTCAATCGTCAATGGATTGTATTTGCAAAAGGCCCCACGGCCTATTACTACAAATCTTCAGTTACCGTCCAGTCAAAACAGGGAATAGCAGTCACAGATTACTTTGACGAGCTAGTGCAATCAACACTGTTTTGAGAGTTTCCAAGCATTAAATATTCGTTATGTCCGGTGGCAGGACATTCCAGTCATTTATTGTTCTGTGTTTGTATGTGTCTGTTCTTGTAAATGGTTGTTTGTATTGTGATGCATTGCATCTCCGTGTAACGTACCTATCTGGTTCGATTTTTATGTAGTTTGGGATGATGATCTGTGAGTTTTGGTCCTTGATGGTTTTGTGTCATGTCAATATTATTATATTATTTGTTATACACTGCCTTTGTAGTAAAAATAAGACTTAGGTACAGTTGTCATGCTTTATTGATGAGAATGAATGAGATTTCATAAAGCGACCTTGAACTCCGTAAAGTGGTAGTTGACTTCCATGAAATCCTAGGTTTATTTTTTTTTAATTGTTTTTTTTTTTTGGGGGGGGGGGGGTTGTTGTTGACAAAATGAATATCAATTTAATTGATCGATATTTGAAGGACGAGTTTTCTGGCCAAAATTTTAAATTCGTGATTAGAGTCCGCAGTAGTGATGTGTGCGTGTAGTTAAAATACTCATAACATCAGCGAGCCGGATATGACGTATCAACACACAGACATATGTGTAACTTTAAACATTTATAGTCTAATCAATACAACAATTTAGTGAGAACAACTCATAAAAATGGCAGACTAAAAACAAAAACAATGAGTCGAGTGACGTCAAATTCTATAGATAATTCATCGAACAAACGTCTGATGTTAACAGGAATCATCCTTGTCGTCCAAAGTGATTTAATTGGGGGTTAATAATCCTGATGTCCAAGTGACTTTGTCAAAATTGTTTTATGTTGCACGGTAGCTCACTTGAACTTATTAACTAGGATTATAATTTGTACCAGTTTCTTCTCGTACCATGGGATTAGTGTCTCTGCTCTGGGAGAATCATTTACTTTTACCTGGGCCCTGCTTGAGATCCTTTGTTACAAGGGAGGCCTTCAGATTGGTGATGAGGACGAATAGATATATAGTATATTTACAATAATATCCGGGGAAAAAACATGTGCTTTATAAAACAAAAAACTTTTAATAACGGAATTTGTAATATCGGCTTATATGGGTTTCGTTTTTTAAATATTATTTTTTTAATGTTGTCCATTACATCATAATTTTTTTTAAAAAGAGAAGTCTGTAATAAGGTTGTTGTGTATTTTTCCCATATATTTTTAATTTGCATCGTGGCTCCTCTCAAATTTTTCACTTCCATGTCTTCACGAGAAGCGGAAATGGACTTTTTGATATCCTGAAAAAATCTGTACGTTCCATCAAAAGGTTAATCACCAGTGGTCCTATAATCAATCTTTATTTTACTACAATTTTTTGTGTCTCCTCGTGCTTGGGATTGTGTTGTCCCCGCTTCCCTCTCACCTCTACCTCCCCCCCCCCCCCTTTTCACGTCGGTTCATATCTAGTCTAGATTTCGTGCAGAGTGCACGCAAACTTTTGTATTGCAACACGGAATAATATTAAAAGGGGGGGGGGGGGTTATTCAAAACAATAAATAAATTAAATTGTTAGAATTATATTAAACCTTACTTAGGGTATCGTATATCTATTTATTGCCCCTCCATGTGTAATCGTGTCCAATGCCCTTCCTTGTGCAAACTTTTGAATTGCAACGCGGAACGATATAAATGGGGGTTAATTTCAAAATAACAACAACAACAACAACAATAATAATAATAATAATATAATAATAATAATAATAATAATAATAATAATATAATAATAATAATAATAATAATAATAATTTAAAATAATAATAATAATAATAATAATAATAATAATAATAATATAATAATAATAATAATAATAATAATGATAATAATAATAGTAATACATCTTTATTGTCCTCAAAAAAGTGGTAATTTGTCATTTGGTTACACATTTATAACAATACAATATTGACACAGACACACTCACACAGATGCACACTAGTAACATCGTAGTCATCGAAAAAATAAAATGTTAGAAATTTATTAAACCTTACCTACGTACTTAGGGTATCATATATTATCTATTGATTGCCCCTCCATGTATAATCATAATCGTGTCTAATGCCCTCCCCTGTGTATACATGTACTCGACACCGACCAGATGGCCCAGCCATTCGTCTCATGGGCTTTAACATCATGACCAGAGCCTTACAAGATGAGGAGGTCAATGCCTGCAAATCGTATAGTTCCCAATGATAAATCCATGTTAAGCGCGATAAATGGCGACAGAGATACATGACCAAGCAGAGCAAGAGCACGAAAGTCATAAAGACTCAACGAATGGGAGCACGATTGTATGCTCTTCGTTAACTTACATTTTTGTTCTTTTTCTATGCCTTTTGCGCCACGATATCATAAGATATCGTCGCCTAGGCATTCCACGAAGGAATATAGATAACTCATCAAACAAGATGTCTGATGTCAATAGGAATCACCCATGTTGTCCAAGTGAGCAAATTGGGGGTTAATAAACTTGCTCAAGGAAAAATACGAAAGTTCCTGAAGCGGGGCTCGAACCCGGATCATCCGGGTCACAGTGCAATGCCTTAACCACTCGGCCACAAATTATTATTATTATTATTATTATTATTATTATTATTATTATTATTATTATTATTATTATTATTATTATTATTATTATTATTATTATTATTATTATTTCCTCGTATGGCAATGTTGTCCTGTGGTATAACACTCTCCTTCTCAGTCCCGCTCTGCGTCTGAGTGGGACATAGTTGAGTCTTCGAAAAATAATCTTTGGTCACATTCTCTCACCGTACTCAGATGTGAAATGAGAGACTGGTCTTTACAACTTTGTCGGGGGAAAAAATCCAACACCGCCTAATAGTCATGACTCGTTCTATATGTTAAGTGTTGCTGTTGGCTAGGGACCCCTTGTTAAGCGCTTTTAGTGGATACTGCGCTGTATAAATGTTCAAGTAAAAGTTATCTTTAGTGGTTGATCAGTGCATAAGGCGAACACAATAGATCTCCATCGGTCTCATTTTGATGTCATCTTTATCTTTTTGCCTCCATGCTAAATTATTCTGTTCCAGCACCTTCTTTTAAAAGCAAGATTGAAAATGGAGAGGCTTCGGATGGGATCAATACAGACAATGGACGTTTCGGATACAAACCCTTCGTCACCACAACAAAAAATAAATTAACGTGGAAAACAAATAAAATAAGTTATTTGTTTATTTTATTAGAGCTGGTGGTCGCCAGAGGATGACGTTTTTGACCTTGAGGCTTTCATCAAGCAAATCCCCTACAAACTCCGAGTACTAATATCATTTTATTTGTGTAGCTCAGCTGATAGAGCGTTCATGCAAGTGTAAACGGACACTATTCTGATGGAGAACCTTTTTTCCTGACAAATCTATCTCAGCATTCCAAACCAACGACCAGCTGAGCTCTAGTCCTTCTGTCATAGTGCAATGCTTTAACCACTCGGCCACTTCGCCCCACCCCCCCCCCCACCCCCACCTGTGTAAGATAAAGATCTGGAAAATTGTAATGAAGCTGCTCCATTCAAAGCAGACAAAAATTAACCTGCATCCACTGGGGGAATTAATCCTCAAACACCCTGCCTTTGAAATTTCAAACTTTTCCCCAACGCGCGCTCCTAAGGTCGCTGACACTTCAATTCTTCTAATGCCAGATAGACACTATGGGTCAAATGATTAATATAAAACAAAAATGCTCATTGTGAGCATCAGGTGCTCATCTTTTCAAGGAAAAATAATTAGCGAGTCACATTAGAGAGTCCTCATCAAATTCCCACCGGCAATGTCAATTATTGGATTTTATTCCACCAGTCAACTATTTGTTTCTACAAGATTATCAACATACTTGTACTTGTACCACCTCCTCTTCTTTTGAATAAAGAATGAACGAAATTGACGTGACTCAGCCTTTTGAGTCTGTTTTATACAGACCGTTGGACAACTTGACATTTTCTCAACCTTTTAGAATTTTACTTTACTATAATTTTATTTTTTTATACGTTTATGTAGCTAGCGGATGTATGAGTGTTTTACCTAACCGCATAGCATCCATTAATTTACACCATTACAAAGTGATATTAATCCCACGTTTCATATTTGTATCTGTGAATTTAATTTCAAGCGCTTAATTCGGCCCGACATGATAAAAAAATTAAATGAGCATTTATTTAGCGCAGTATCCATTAAACGTGCTCAAAGTGCTTTACAAGAGGTCCCTAGCCAACAGTAACATATAACACGTAGAACGAGAAATGACATCTGTTTGGTGATATTCCAATATTTTTTTCTGACTAAGACAACAAAGTGACGACCATTTACACATTTTAGACCTGAGTACGATGAGAAAATTAGAGTAAAGAGCATATTCGGAGGGCTCAAATACATCAACTGCTCAGAGTGGGGCTCAAACCCTGGACCAAAAGGCGAGTGTCATACGACTAGACCTCATAGCCGCTTTGAGAGGATGAGTCTCATCAAATTTTTACTTGCTTAGTTATCCGTGGTCCTGCGCTTGTATGCACGTGCGTTGCTATCAGTTGCCTCGACGACGATCTGTCCTCTGCCTCCCTCCTGTACTCGGAGTTTGTAGGGATGTTGCTTGTTGAAAGCCTCAAACAGGTCAAAAACATCATCATCTGGCGACCACGAGCTCTTTTCCCCTCTTTATATCCACTGGGTGTCAGGCTTTCAATGTGGCCTCGTCGCCACACATGGCCAAGAAATCCCATTTACCTTTTTTCTGATGGTTTTCACAATTTGGATGGGTTTCCCTATTCTACGCAAAACTTCTTTAGTATTGATTTAAAAAAAAAAACTCGGCTGTAAAGAGATTTAAACAAAGAAAGCTAAAAACAAAAAACCCCATCAATATGAAGTAACTTTATCGGGTTAATATTGGCATTGTCCCAGGCAATCTACAATTAAGTGGTAATTATTTCGTTATTACAATTATCCCCATAGAAAATGGTTTATATTGGTCTGGGAGTTTTCCCATGACAGCAATGAGAAATAAATTGTTTGTCTATCAGATTTGTCGATTTAATATAGAAAAAGAGGGAGTGAGGAGGAGGTGGGGGGGGGGGGAGGAGGAGGAGGAAAAGCTGCTTGGCGCCATGATTTGTGACCAAAACTGATACTTCACAAAAATTCCAAGTTAATGATATTTTCACAAGATGAGAGTCATTTTACTCGATCAATATTTGAAGGACAAGTTTTCTGGCCAAAACTTTTAATATGTTTTTATTTTCATAGTATTGCCCGAGACTATAATGAAAATATGGAAACGTAAAACTTTGGATTTCCTTCCGCATGTGAGTGTTCAATGTAAAGTCGGTAAGCATGACATTTGAGAATTAATGGTATGTTTTAAAATCAATTGCACACCATTTCCGCCCGCTTTATTAATCATACAAACACACAAAAAGAAGATCTCCCAACTGAATACAGAAACCTGCGAGTGCGAAACCCCGTGCCAAATTCCAATGGGAGTGATCTATATTCATGTTTTCGTCCAACCGAGTCACCAATCACATGATTTGTTGATGTCCAACGATTGGATATTTCTTAACAAATGTAAACACACTGCTTTGTTTATGAAAGTTGTAAGCATACACATGTGTCAAGCTGAATTAAATAATCAATCGTGATGTTAGATATTTCAAAAGCTGTAATTACTTCTCACTATGTGGGTCACTTTGAGCACATTTTCTATGTGACCAATGACCTCGATTACATGGAAAGGGAATACAGATCATGCCCATTGCATTACATATAAACATTGTCAGCGAGAGGATGTTTACCGATCTGACACTACCTGACATAGATCGTAGCCATCGTTAACCTATAGATAGAATGCGCTTGGCCAAGGAGTTCACAACATTGCCATCCGGAAGTATAACGGACCAACACACAAACTCTGTGTAACCATGAACGTTTATAGTCTGGTTAATACAGTTTAGTGAGAACAGCTCACAAACGCGGATGGCAAAAACAATAACAAAGGCCTGAGTGACGTCATCTTCGAACTATCTATAGCCTGACACTGACCAAAAATGACGTCAAAAGACCAGTATTTAGCCGTAAAAGAAAACAAATCGTGAGTTGTATTCAATTGTTCAATCAATGGGACCACTTGTTTCCATGAGCACTACTAACGACAACTCACTAGGCGGTGCAAAAACCAAATAATGACGTCAAAAGACCAGTCATTTGAAGTTTCAGTGTCAGGCTATAACTTAACGATGGCTACGTATAGATACGCATCTTTTGCTGTTACAACTCTGTACATGCTGTGCGCTTGGCCAAGAAACTCACAACATTGCCATCCGGAAATATAATGGACCATCACACAAAACAAGGTGTAACCTTGAACGTTTATAGTCTGCTTAATACAGTTGAATGTGAATTACTCATAACATGGATGGCAAAAAACTATAACAAAAATCTGAGTGACGTCAACTTTGTTCTATCTATTGCCACTTAAGAAGTTTCGCGTCTCTCTATATCGCTGTCTCCGGTATTGCAGTGCTGTTATAAGGTGGTAAATGAGGAGGTGGTATTCAATAACCGTTAAGTCGCATTTCTATCATTCAGAGAAAACTGCAATTTTTTGTCATTTATTTAGTGACTTAAAGAGGAAAATGCTCGTATTGTTTCCTCTTTTTTTAAAACTGCATTGGTTCTTTAAATGGAGTTACTAGTCCAATAGATTGATGAGAGTGTAAACTAATTCCCTGTCTGTGTGAAACTAAACGGATTCTGAAAATTGTGATTTAAATGAGAATTCGCCCCAGAGGAATAGGCTTCCAATAATAATTGATGTGTCTTCTAGACATGTCATCAATAAATACTAAGCGTCTCTAAGCTGAACGGCTAAAGGGAATGGACAAAAATTAATTTAACAGCCTCAAAAGAAAACAGAACGGATTGATTCGGACTCAAATTTGCTTTCACCCAACAGCAAAAAATGATTTAAATTCTGGCTCTGTGGTCTTATGCTATGACACTCACTCGAATCGTTAGGTCCCTGGTTCGAGCGTAGCCGTCGTTAACTTATAGCCTGACACTGACCAAATAATGACGTCAAAATGCCAGTCTTTGGCCACAAAAGAAAACAAATCGTGAGTTGTATTCAATAGTTGGAACAATGGGACCACTTGTTTCCATGAGCACTACTAACGACAACTCACTAGACGGTGCAAAAACCAAAAATGACGTCAAAATGCCAGTCTTTTTGGGTCTCAGTGTCGGGCTATTATTTAACGATGTTTGAGTCCCATTGGAGGCGGCGCAACGTTGAGCGCTTGGAAATGGCTATTCCTTCACGTCCTCTTTTCGTCTCACAACTTTAAGGTGTAAAATAAGTTCCTTTTCGAAAACGACATTGTAATATCGCCATACTGGTTTTATATCTCCTCCTTAAAAAAAATTTGTTAAGTATTACTGTTGGTTTGAGTCCGAACCCCTTGTCAAGCGCTTTGAGCACTTCAATTATAAATTACGCTATACAAAAAGCTAAAGCTCGAGCTTTATCAATGCTTTTGTCTACTCTTTAAGTCTATCACCTTTTGATTATTCAATCATTTTTTTCCATTTTAATCACGCTGGAAGGACCTCAATAAAATGTTGCAGGCGTTGTAAGACATCTAGAAACAAAACATTCATATTTTGCGAAGTGTTTTTTAACTTGCTGAATCTCTTTTGGTCGATTCCATAATTGTGCGAGCACTTCTACTTAATTGATATATTTATATTATTTATTTTTTGTACTTACTGAAATTCATTTAATCGTTTGTTACGTTTTTATTTATAAACCATCTATTTATCTATTATCAATTAATTAATTTTTATGATTTTTCTAGGTGTTTATCATTTATCTATTTATTTTCATTTATTAAGTTACCTATCTATCTATTCACCTATTTCCGCGTGGAGTCTTTTGACCACCCACATGTCTCTTGTTGTGTCTTCTATCTACTTACATAATCTGTTTTCTGAGTTATAATCTGTCTTTGTTTTGGAATTGGATTACTTGACTTTGTCCTGGCCCTTGCCGGAGTCCTTTGCTAAGGAGGGAAACAGTCATATATATACTGTTAGTTTTGGGGAGGTGATATTTTTCCATGTAAATCATCGATAGTAGTATTTCTGTTTTGAACACTTGTTTCTTAGTTAGAATGTGTACTGGTGTCCGGATAAGGCCATCCCAAAACTAAATACCTTGATGGGTTGCGCTTGAAATTTACATCCGTTCACTATTTGAACCAATTCCCTTTTATCATACTTTTTCTTTGGTGATTTAATTGGAAATTTAGATATAATTTTATTTTGACTATCCCATTTTCTTCCTTTTTACTATCGCTGATATGACCTAAATGTGTCGCAATCGCCGTAAATCGAACAATTCATTTATTTTTCATATATTATTATTTTTTAAATATTCATAATTTACTTTTGTTATTTATTATCTTTTTATTTATTTATACAATTAGTCTTACTATTTTTATGCTGAAGCAATGATAAATTGGCGATTCCAAATTGACGCAAGGGAGACAATTTATGAACCAACTTATTCCTCGCGTATTCCTTGGCTGGATAGAGAGGATTTAAGAGATTGGACGGTGGGATAATTGTATGAAAATTGGTTGACATTGACAGACAAAATATCATTGGAAGAGACTGAGAGAGAGAGAGAAAGAGAGAGAGAGAGAGAGAGAGAAGAGAGAGAGAGAGAGAGAGAGAGAGAGAGAGAGAGAGAGAGAGAGAGAGAGAGAGAGAAGGTGAGGAGGAGGAAAGGTCAGCTTAGAGAGAAGAGAGAGAGAGAGAAAGAGAGAGAGAGAGAGAGAGAGAGAGAGAGAGAGAGAGAGAGAGAGAGATCCAAGTTCAACAGAAGATGAATAAGGACATAATATCTTCTACCTCGTTCCTACTTAAGCAGTTTCTCGATGACTACTCACTGCCCACCAGCTATATTTATTAGGCCTTTACTAGAGCTCTAGGATTTGTGCCTTTATTGGTTATAGTATGCCATGGAATTGGATGGAAGGCCAGTGCTGTTGTACGACTCTAAAGCACCTCATTGTTTCTTTGGCTTACTGATCATTCTCCGGGGTTTTCCCGAAACGTCATACCTATTCAATATAAACATTTATTTCTTGAACTCAAACTCAAAAGGATTAAGTAGTCTATTATATTATACTATATTGGGTGAGGGGCTCCAATTCAGACACCCAAAATGGCTCCCTCAGCTCAATGACTTCAATTTGTGAAATAACTGTTGCATGTGTTGCAAACACCATTTTATCGGAAATTTTTAGTAAAGTATTTGTCCATTATCAGATTGTTGTTTTTGTGTGTGTGTGTGTGTGTTTCGCATTGATTTATGGGATCTAGCCACATGTCCCAATTCAGACACTGTGTGTTCCAATTCGGACACCCCGTTGTGCCAATTCGGACATCCCCTTTGACAATTGAGACAAATGCAACTAATTTCCAATCCAATTCAATCCAATCCAATCCAATTCGAAATAGTTGCAGCTTCACGTGATGAAGATTGACGCAACTAGGTGTGGTGGGCTGGCATTGACGTATTATCTATCTATTGGTTTTAACTGGTCTAGATGACTATAGAAATTACAAAAAAATGAGCTTTATAGAGCGCAATATCCACTTAATGTGATCAAAGCGCTTTACAAGGGGTCCCTGGTCAACAGCAACATTTAAACATGCAGGACGGGACATGACGCCTGTTAGGCGATGTTACAATTTTTTCGGACAAAGACAACGCTGTTAACGGCCAGGTTCTCATTTTACACCTGGGTACGGTGAGAGAATGTGAGTAAATAGCCTTTTCCAAGAACTCAACTATCCGCCGAGCGCCAGACTCGAACCCAGAACCTTCCGATCCGAAAGCGAGTGTCATACCACTAGACAACATTGCCTATTCTATAGAATATTGTCGGGTTATTGGTTGCTCTGACATTTTCAAGGATGCTGTTCCATGCTGCACGAATGGCACTAGGGAAGAACGACTGTTTTTGCGCATTAATTCTGGAATATGATGAGCTTTTGTGAAGTGGCCGAGTGGCTAAGGAATTGCACGAAGGTCCCAGGTTCGATCCCCGCTTCAGGCACTTTCGTTTTTTTCTTGGGGCAAGATTATTAACCCACAGTTTGCTCACTTGGACAACATTGGGTGATTCCTGTTGACATCAGACATCTATATTCCTTCATTAAGGTGCAATTGCGAAAGGGCGTTTATAAAAAAAATTGCGTCTTTCGCCGTTCAATAAGTGGGGTCCAGTTTAAATGTCTGAATTGGGACAATTGGGTGTCTGAATTACAAGTGGTGATTTGCTGACATACGTTTTCAATATCTATTTTAATAAACAAATCGAGAAAATAGTTATAGATTATATATGCTTAGTTTTTGTTTGTTTCAGATGGTGTTTGACAGCACAAATTTAAAACCAAATGAACAAAAATATTTCCAATAGTGCGAATTTATATTGCGGTGTCGGTGCATGACATAATCAGTCAGAAGGTAAAAATTTTGGATTTGCATTTTTTGTTTTTGCATTTTCTGAAGTAATATGCTGCCCAGTGCATTTTACTTTTTATTTGAAGTACATCGGGTGCTTTTTCAAGGTATCCAGCATACTTGTTCAACCTGAATAGCTGTAAAAAATATTAGGAAGTGAAATTAAGCTTTGATATTTCCCGAAGATGTACGAAAAGGGTTGATTTAATCATGTATGACAAGAACTCCTTTTTGATAAAAATTGACATTCTAACTAAACTAGCCAATGTTATCTCAGTTCAAATCTTTTCACCATCCGACTGATTTTGTCATTCACTGTAACTGTTGTTGCTTTACTTCGCTACTTCGACTGTAAGATGCCTCAAATTCGTGGGAGAAAAAGCGATGGGAGAAGTTCGTACCCGATCCTCCGAGTGAGACAAAGATTTTAAGAGGCGATTCATTTAATTAGATGAAACAGAAAAGGACTGAAACTGGTTTGAATTTATCATGCATTTATATCTGGCTATGCATAATCGGAATTGTGATGTAGAAATCTGGATGAGAAAAATGTTAGCTGTATTGTAAAGATGTCACGATGGTTGGTAAGGAGAGGGTTAAAGCCGACGTGTGTACATATATGCAGGTCTGACATCCGAATCCACTTATGGGCCTAGTTTGACATTGTTGTAATTGACAATATTTCCATTATAACAATGAACCCATAAGGATATTTGTTGGACGTTGCCACCTACACATCCCTACAGAACTGCGCGTGGTTGTGCGGCTATGTGGTCTTGTGGTATGACACTCGCTTTCGGATCGGAAGGTTCTGGGTTCGAGCCTCGCTCGGCGCATAGTGCGTCCTTGGAAATAGGCTCTTTACTCACATTCTCTCATCGTAATCAGGGGTATACTGAGTACCTGGCCGTTAACAGCTTATCTCTATCGTAAAAAAATGTAATATCACCTAAGGGCGTCTTGTCTCGTTCTACATATTAAAGGTTGCTGTTGGTCAGTAACCCCTTGTAAAGCGCTTTGAGCACGTTTAGTGGATATTGCGCTATATAAAAGCTCAAGATAAATTTAAATTTGTATTCCTATCGTCTGCTATATATCGAGATCGACTTTTCCTTGGTTTCCCTCGCAGGCTCTTCACATACATATATTTTAGGGAGACACGTTGTATGTAGCTAATATATTTTCTAGCCAAATCTCTTAGATAGTGTGCGTTTTCAAGTGCGCAGTCGCTATTTTGAAAAGGAATAATGATTCGATATGGGTAAAAAGAGGAAAGGGGCACGACATCTTATCAGAAGAGAGAGAGAGAGAGAGAGAGAGAGAGAGAGAGAGAGAGAGAGAGAGAGAGAGAGAGAGTGAGAGAGAGAAGAGGAGGAGCGAGAATGAATTAATAAAAAATTGAGAAGAATTGAAAGAAACCGTCTGCCATATAATCTGTCTTTCTCCCTATTTATCCGTCAATCTATTTATCTATCTGTCAATCTTTCTATCTATCGATCTGTTCGACACTCTTTTTTTCCTTATCCAACTATATTAACATCATTTATCCCAGTCCTCTTTTTTCTTTCTGTCCATCTCCCCCCCCCCTCTCTCTCTCTCTCTCTCTCTCTCTCTCTATCTATCTATCTCTCTCTCACTCTTTCTTTCTTTCTTTCGCTTTCTCTCTCCTTCGCACTCTTTTTCTTTCTTTTTCTCTTGCTCTCTTTATCTTCCTCTCTCTCTCTCTCTCTCTCTCTCTCTCTCTCTCTCTCTGTCTGTGTCTCCCTCCCTCCCTCTCCCTCTCTTTCTCTCTATCTTTCTCTCTCAATCATTCTCACGCTCTCTCAATCTAATTTTGTGTATTTGATCAAATCAAAATATGCATTAATTTTTTATGTCAGTTCGTATTTGTGCGCGCACGCGCTCGTGTGTGTGTGTGTGTGTGCGTATGTGCGTATGTGTGTGTGTGGGTGTGTGTGTGTGTGTGTGTGTGCATGTGTGCCTGTATGTGTATGTGTGCACGCACTCGTCTCGTCTGGTTTTGTGATTTTGTTTGGCTGTAGGACCCCTTCCCCTTCCACACCCCCCCCCCCCCTCTCCATTTCTTCCCTCGGAGTTCTTCTGCCCCTATCTCTCCATCCATCTCTTAGGACAGGGTACAATCAAACATCCTGCATCCTTGGATCTCAGCATCAGTCAAATCTAGTTATTACAAAGGCATGTGAAAATATGACTGCCGTACCCAGGGAAAAATTACGTATTCAAAATTTGGCCAGAAAATTTGTCCAAATATCGATCGATTAAAATACCCTCGTCTTGTCAAAAGCTCTGAAACCCGGGACTTCATTGAAGTTCCAGGTTTGATAGATTTTGTCAAGATGAGGGTATTTTAATCGATCGATATTTGAAGGACGAGTTTTCTGGCCAAAATTTTGAATACGTGTTTTTTCAGAATACTGCAGATTAGATATTTGGGATAAGGCCCGCCATGCAGGCAGTTAGCTGCAGACTGACATTAAATTGAATAAAATATTATAATTAAGCAGGCAGTATTTACGTCTTTATTGTTGTCAATATTGAGAGGCTGTGGTCGTAATTTACTCTCAAGGACGACTTTTCTATGGGCGTGATTGGCAATGGTTTGAGGCTTGTACATGGCTACAGAATTCTTTGGAGACTACGGCTAAGAATGTTTGACAAGGTGGAGGTCATTTTGAAAGATAGATATAATATTTTGTTGAAGTAGAAGTTTTCTATCAAATAATATATGAAAGGTAATAAAATATTTTTTTGTAAAAATCCCTTTATTCGTCCCCAAGGGGAAATTAGTCTTTAGGGTCTATTCCAAGGGAAGACTGTAATAACCCAGGCGTCAGCCGCAGTGCAGCGCCCGAAAATGAGCTAGGGCGAGGTGACTTGCTCAAGGTCACACAACGAGGCGGGTTGTCGAACTCGATACCTTTTGGGTACGAAGCAAAAACCGTACCGGAGATAGGTGGATGATTCTTCCCCTTTATCCTTTGGGTGGGGGGGGGGGATGCGATTTAATCAGGAGGTCTGAGGTTCGATCCCAGTCGAGGCAGGCTTATTTTTTGGGACGGTTTTTGTGTGTGGTATTTTCTCTCTGCTCTGTAAATTACTTTGACGCGCAATAGCTTAAACCACAATAGCAAATTTGATTCTCAAATCGTTGAATGTGAGAACCAATTTTTTTAAATATAGGGAAATGGTATAGGTGAGATAATTGGATGGGTAAACTAATAAGATTCTTGAACTTCTGAGTTTGACATTTCGAACTCACTCCCAATGCGCGCTCCTAAGCACGAGAACGGTAATCAGGTACGATGTTCGATCCTCTATCGAGGTAGACTGATATTTTGGCTTTGGTTTTTTTCCTTGTATTTTTCTTTCTTGCTTTGGCACATTTCATACACACTTGTTCAGGTCTTTAGCACCGGCACTGGTAAATTGTTCGAAATGCCCAACGCATGAATCATAAATAGTGTCAGTATACATTGCATATTAGCTTTAGATGTTTCGCCAACGTTTGTTTTTGTTTATTGTTTTTGTTTTTGTTTTTGTTTTTGTTGGTTTTTGTTGCTGATGTTGAAATTGTTCTTAAAGCTCTTTAAAATAGTTAGTGGAGACTCTTGATACCGTATCAGACTACA
Organism: Berghia stephanieae; assembly: GCF_034508935.2. Lineage (NCBI taxonomy): Eukaryota > Metazoa > Mollusca > Gastropoda > Nudibranchia > Aeolidiidae > Berghia > Berghia stephanieae. The sequence goes on from NC_088363.1 coordinate 41,124,184, forward strand.
AACTTAGTTATTGCCCAGACTCATGCTGGAGTCCATCTCAGTCAGGCAGTCAGCTGAGATGTGATGTGTATCTTCTATGAGAAAACAATGTTAATCTTAAACGTTTATTCTGAGTAATACAATTTAGTGAGAACTACTCATTAAAATGGTGATCAGTGTGTCAAAATATTGTGAGAAATACTTACTAACTGGGCATGACCGATTTATGTGTTTGACATGTAATAAGGCGGCATATTTGGCCTTCTCATACACGAAAGAAATAGTCGAGGGGACGAAACGGGGCAAATGGCAGGAAATATTCTGATTGGTTAATGCTTCGTAACGGGCGAACTATCAATTATATGATATTATATAATATCATATTCATTTTCATTTCAGAAGCTACGTCAACTATTCTAAAAGAATGAGAATTCTCCAAGAAATGACAGTGTCATGTTAGGCTTTCAACCCACTGGAATCTTCACAGCAAGGAGAAACAATCGCAAATCACATGATCATTGCCTACTGGACTGACTGACAAATAATTTGATCAACAAATTAAGGAGCCATCGGTCACGATGAAGATCGTCACAGTTTTACTGTTGTTGATATGGCAGGCGTGTTGTTACAAGAAAATAATAGAAATCCCTGTTGGTGAGTAGAATCCGTAATACCATTAGCTGGTTTTAAAGACAAGTGTGAGAGCCCGTAGCTATCGTTAACTTATAGATAGTATGCGCTTGGCTAAGAATCTCACAACATTGCCATCCGGAAGTATAACGAACCAACACACACAACTATGTATAACATTAAACGTTTATAGTCTGGTTAATACAGTTTAGTGAGAATTACTCACAAACGCGGATGGCAAAATACAATAACAAAGACCTGAGTGACGTCACTCGGGTCTTTGTTATTGTTTTTTGCCACCCACGTTTATGAGTAATTATCACTAAACTGTACTATCCAGACTATAAAAGTTCATGGTCACACAGAGTTCTGTGTGTTTGTCCGTTATACTTCCGGATGGCAATGTTGTGAGATTCTTAGCCAAACGCATACTATCTATAGCCTGACGCTGGGACTTGTGTTTTTACGTCATTTATAGATAACGGCACGGTCAAGTGAGTTGTCGTTAGTAGAGCTCAAGTAAACAAGTGATTCCGTTGATTGACTTTATTGAATACAACTCACGATTTGTTTTCTTTTGCGACTTGTCTTTTGACGTCATTTTTTGTTCAGCGTCAGGCTATGAGTTAACGATGGCTGCGGTTCTAGCGTGGCCTTCGTAAACTCATGGCCTGATCGTTGCCTTCGTATAGTTATGGCCTGATACTGACCAAAAAATGACGTCAAATTGCCAGTCTTTTGCCACAAAAGAAAACAAATCGTGAGTTGTATTCAATAGTTCAACCAATGAAATAACTTGTTTCCATGAGCTCTACTAACGACAACTCACTAGGCGGTGCAAAAAACAAATAATAACGTCAAACTGCCAGTCCTTTTGGATTTCAGTATCAGGCTATAACATAACGATGGCTACGGCCTGATACTGACCAACAAATGACGTCAAAAGACAATCTTTGTCTACAACAGAAAACAAATCGTGAGTTGTATTCAAAAGTTCAAGCCATGGGAGCACTTGTTTCCTTAAACTCTACTAAAAACAACTCAATATGCGGGCCACACACTGTCATATATTGCAAATACATTAAATAATAAACAATCAAATAAACAAACAATTAAAAAAACAGCAGCAATGGCGTGAGTCAGTGAGACTGGACAATCATGGAATTTTAAAGATATTTGGTTTTCTCAACATTGTCCATTTCTGTTTATTTACTCAATGAATCCAAGGCGATTGATGCCTGCACTGAACCTTCATATTTATCCAAATTCTCCAGAATCAAGTACCCACTAGCGAGATTTTATATCGATACATTTACACTTGAATAGCGATACAAACAATACAGCTAGATAGCGCCGAGGATGTAAAACTAACAAAGACTGAAGGACAGGGAGATGCTTTAGACAGGATGAAAAAAATCAAACAAATTCTACTCATGACACCAGCCTCCAGACAGATGACCTTTGTTTTGAAAATAGAAATGAAACTCATCCCCTCAAGACAGTAAAGAGAAAAAAACCTGGAGCTTTTGTATAGCGCATTATCCACTTTACGTGCTCTACGTGTTTTACAACTGCCACACTTAACATGTTGGACGAGACATGACGCCTGTTAGGTGATATTACATTTTTTTCCCAACAGAGACAACACTGTAAACGGTCAGGTACTCATTTTACACCTGAGTACGGTGAGAGATGTGAGTATAGAGCCTTCCAAAGACTCTAATATGCCCCGCTCAGAGGAGTCTCAAACCCTGGCCCTTCCGATCCGATCCCAGTATAATACCACCAGACCACAGAGCCGCACATATTTGATTCTTAAAAATGACTTGAAACATAAAAATCTATTCTAAAACTAAAAATAGGGTTGGGGATCAACATTGTTCCCTACCACCAATGTTAAATTTCTATCATCGAGCACAGAATGATTGGCAAATCTATAAATGGTAAAACTATTTTTCACAGATTGATATACGAGTAATTTGCAAACCTTTCATAAATTAAGGGCAATTCTATTGTCCGTTGATTCAAATGGGTTTGTTTTGTTTGTTTTTTTTTATTTGTTGTTTTTTTTTTTTTAGAATATCTGATAGGACGTAAGCGACATGTACATATATGCACTTTAATGCACATCAGGCGTAAGCATGAGCCATCAACCTTTGGCCTTCGGATTTGCCATAATTTGGCAGCTAAAAAAGGCTCAATCTCGATCAGTGTAAATTTCCACAATGCATTAATATAATAACTTTAAAAATTTCATAACTCTTTTGTTTAGACAAATTAGTCATTTCATCCATGTCATGTTGTTTGTATTATTTTTTTCTGACTCAGATTTGTTTTTTAAATCACAATATTTAAAGAAAACGTGTTGTTATATTTACAAGAACTGTTTTGTAAAGCTTGTTTTAATCTACAAAATTATGTATGTATCGTGCACTTTGTGCGCTTAAATTTGAGTTTAAAAATTGAAGAAAGACTATGTATAACAAATCAAATAATATGAACCCTAGTCTAATAACCGTGATTATTCCACCCCTCTTCCTAAATAGTAACGCGTAATGATATTATCTTTACAATAATAATTTGTGACGTCAGATTATCAAGCGCAAATTTCAATAAAATTAGATTCTTTAAAAAGAAGTAGAAGTCTATCATGTGAATATTTTGAAGATGTATTTTATTCAGAGATGACGAAATTGAAATCAACTGAGGGATAGACTGAATGATTTCTTACACTCTTGCTTTGGAATTCGAACTTTGCTCCCAACGCGCGCTCGCAAGCTCGTGCAGATGTTGGGAATACGTCCGGAATTCCAAAGAGCAAGATTGTAAGAATCGTATACTATAAAGTCAATATAATATCTGAATCAAAACGCATCCGGCAAAATATTGATTTGAAACAATGTGTCATAAAAAGAACATCTTTTACAGGAAGTTTATAAGACTAAGCCTTCGGGGTAAAGTGTCAGATATGGTATTGTTTATTATGGAGATTCAGAAAGCAGAATGGTCTCTAGAGAACCATCAGACAGGAAGTAGCAGTTGTATGGCCAGATATGATGTACAGAAGACAAGGGGGTATATGCGGCTAGGTGGTCTTGTGGTATGACACTCGCTTTCGGATCGAATGGTCCTGGGTTCGAGCCTCGCTCGGCGCATAGTGAGTCCTTGAAAAAGGCTCTATACTCACATTCTCTCACGGTACTCAGGTGTAAAATGAGAACTTGGCCGTCAACAGCGTTGTCTTTGTCTGGAAAAAAAATTGTATTAACGCCTAACAGCCGTCATGTCTCGTTCTATATTATGTTGCATGTTGCTGTTGGACAGGGATCCGTTGTAAAGCGCGTTGGGCACGATTAGTGGATATTGCGCTTATATGGATAGTTCGAAGATGACGTCACACAGGTCTTTGTTATTGTTTTTTGCCATCCGCGTTTATGAGTAATACTCACTGAACTATATTAACCCGACCATAAACGTTCATGGATGCACACAGTTTTGTGTGTTGGTCCGTTATACTTCCGGATGGCAATGTTATGACCTTCTTAGCCAAGCGCATACTATCTATAGAAGCTCATTTTGTTTGTTATAATGAAGTTATGTTTAAGTAGACGGGGTGTCAATAACAGGAAGCAAAGAGGAATAGAATCTTTATATTCAATCTGTAGCTGAAATCGCATCTTACAAGATTCTTATTCCTCTGTCTACACTATTGACTAACACGCTTCAAGAATAAATATCATAGATTTTATGCCAGCGACAAAAAGGATTGATCTATATAAAAGGAAATGAAACCGTTAAATGGTTGTCAACAAAGATGTCTCAGCAAGATTATCTTGGAGACAGAATCTACATTATTATTGATAAAATATTATTGTGTGTGTGTGTGTGTGTATGTGTGTGTGTATGTATGTGTGAGTGTGTATTTGTGTCGTCTTCGAATAAAACCAGTAATAAACAAAAATAAATAAATAAAACAGATTTTAGAAAAATAAAGAACAAAATAACAAGTATGGAACATTTCGGGCTCAAAACTCTTCGTCAGCCAACAACAAAAAACCCCAATGAAAACATAAAATCATTACTAAAATAAAACCAGTAACATTCGTCGTGCCGAATATTTCTCTACCGTCGATCTGATTTGATATTTTGTTCGTTAGCCGCAGTTCAGTGCCACAAAGTGTGCAAATAGAATTTCGTTTATTGTTCGAGGTAAAAAGAACACTGGTTATAATGCAAATGCTGCTGGTTGAAATTCGAAGAGAAAAATAACAGTAATAAAACAGAATGGAAACTTTTATTTAGTTAATGAAGAAAGATTAAGTGGATGTTACTAGTTTCCTCTTTGTCAACAACAACAAAAAACAAAAACAAAACAAAAAACGATGAATGAAATGGTAAAGACAAGTGGGAGCAACACGTAACAGATATCGATATTACAATGTTTTATCCGACAGAGACAATGCTGTCTACATGCTCATTTTAAACCAGAGTACGGTGAGAGAATGTTAGAAAAGAGCCTTTTCCAAGGACTCAACTATGCTCCGAGCGAGGTTCGAACCCAGGACCTTCCGATCCGAAAGCGAGTGTCATACCACTAGACCACATAGCCGCACGACTTCGGGATTTGAGCATGATAGTGCAATCCGTGGCATATCGACTTGATCATCCTGTCCTCAACAAACGACTATTAAGAATAATTTCAGGCCTGCCAACTTGAATTTGATTCGTAATTCTTAATATATGAAAATATTAGTCCGTTAAGTTAACCTTAAAAATCGACAATTTATCCTCACAAGGATTAAATAACACTCCAAAATCCTTAAAATTATGTAGTGTGGCATCAACTTTCATTTTAAAGAAGTTTAAAATGACCTAGAGATTCCCATGAAGATCTGAAATTGGAACCAATATTACGTAATTATCTATACGAATTTTTTGTAATAGTAGGTATCTAGATCTGTACTTTGCATACCTATTTCGATTCAAAGGGGAAACATTCATAAAGTGTCGGTGAGGACGAAATTTAGATATCGGAATATAAAGCTGTTGTTCTAACAACAAAAAATAAACACATTTTAAAATTTTGGCCGAAAAGCTTGTCCTTCAAATATCGAGCGATTAAAATGGAGCTTTTTTGAGCTTTTTATATAGCGCAATATCCAATAAACAATTTACAATTTTTTTTCGGAGAGAGACAACGCTGTTTACGGCCAGGTACTAATTTTACACCTGAGTACGGTGAGAGAATGTAAGTAAAGAACCTTCTCCAAGGACTCATTGATGCGCCGAGCGAGGCCTGAACCCAGGACCTTCCGATCGGAAAGCGAGTGTCATACCACTAGACCACATAGCCGCACATGACCCTAATCTTGTCAAAAAATGGGACTTCAAGGACGGTTACTACGTACCACTGTCGGGAATTTCCAGGTTTACGAGTTTTGTTTGTTTGCTTTTTTGTTGTTGTTGTTGTTTGTTGTGTTTTTCATCTTTTACAAGAAGAGGGACATTTAAATCGATCGATATTTGAAAGAAGATTTTTACAGCCAAATTTTTTTAATGTGTTATGTCTTAAAAATTGCAGAAAACCTGATCACCATTTTCCTGCCTCCCAAATCCCATATTCTCTTTTGATCTCATCCAATTTTATCGCGATTATGACCCGAGATCCTTCACTGAAAGGAAAATAGAAAATTATTTCTGCGGGATATAGAATAAATATAAATAAATAAACAGTCATTAGATACCACATTTCCATGGATTAACCATACTCAATGATTGGGGTCCCGATAGCTTAGTTGGTAGAGCACTCGCTTCACACGAAAAAAGCAAGGAACCAAGATCGATCCCAGGTGCAGTCGATAATTGTTTCTGACCCCCCCCCCCTCCCTGTCCACTCAGCGGCAGCAGTGAATGGGTAGCTGAGTCTGTTAGATTTGGCGCAAAGTACTCTGCGATAGACTAGCGTCTTGTCCAAAGGATAGCAAGCAATTGCTATTGTCTGTTTTACGCTATAGAAACTCCGGCTCCATGGGCCCAATGGCTCTGAAGGACTGCTTAAAAAAACAGAATCAATAGGAATCAAAATTTATCATTTATCACAATGTCTCATCTATTCCTCCAGCAGGCCATATGAAACATAATTTCCATTTCATTCAATACTAGACGTTTGCTTGGCTACCTTCTTTGTACTAACACTCTTACAATACCCGCCATTGCCTGCATCCGGATATTCATTCACACCTGATCGAGTGGGATAATGTGTGTAAAATACTTTAGTCAAGGACACAACGAAACGTCGGGGAAAAAATTTTCCAGGATCACTGGCACCCATCCGGTCACTGATCACGCTTACATTGCTTTTACTTTTGTGACAAGTCGAGACACCCATACCCATACCGTTGAGCCATGGCGCTATAGATAACATTCTATTCCTTATTTTAAAAAAGGATCTGCTGATTTTATTCTACGTTGTATCAATTTGTGAGAATAGGTTTCAATAAATTAATAGTCTGATGACGTCCGCCCAGCAACCAGCAACCTGGTTGTAAACAAAAAAAATATGTACCTTTTATTCTTCATGATGGCTAGATAGAACGTTTTCACATGTCATGTGATCAGAATGTACAAAAATCAAAACATGATCAGATTTATAATATTTTTCTCCTCTGGATACGCTTTTATACTCGTCGGAGAAGTATTTCATAAAGGCGGTGATGGAGATAATGGCGTCCACCATTGTTCCGATAGTTGAGAACCAGTTACTATGCGTCATTACGATGGACGTGACGTCACGACTGTTGAACCCTATTGGATGGATTATATTTCCTTTTTTTTTCTCCATTTTTTCATCCCTCTCACTTTGCCTCCATGTTATTTATGCCAAATGGGTGGTATTTTATATTACAATAAACTTACCTTTCGCCAGTCAGTTGATAATGTTGTTTATATAAATAGAACACACGGATGTGATAGACAGGCTGAAATTAAAAATAAATATGAACGGGTTTGAGTGCTTTTGGAGCTAAATTGACAGAGATTGTAAATAGTCTATTTTCTCAACAAAAATTTTGAAAAACTCAAAACAGATAGGGAAGGGCCTTACCCGGTGTCGTGTCTCATTTTGCTAAAAAGTCTAGCGGTATTGAGTGTAGTCATTGATGGAAAGGGCAACAGTTATTGCTGAGTTCTTACCGCGGCTTTCTTTGTGTGGCGGGAAGAAGTACTATACTGTCGAAAATAATGAAAAAAGAAAAAAAAATATATATATAACAGCTTTGAAAATTAACAAATACCAGACACGAAACGTTTTGGGATCATTATGTATTATGTTCTTTTTCGAAGCTGTTAAATTCATTGGTGGGGGTCAACTGTCGAAATTAATGAAAAAAAATAATATATATAACAGCTTTGAAAATGAACAAATACCAGACACGAAACGTTTTGGGATCATTATGTATTATGTTCTTTTTCGAAGCTGTTATATTCAATGGTGGGGGTCCCGATAGCTCAGTTGGTAAAGCACTCTTATCACAAGCAAAGGGACCAGGATCAAGCTCGGGTGCAGTGCAGATTTTCTTTTTTTTGAGCCCCCTTTCCCCCACCCCCTGTCCATCTAGCAGTGAATGGGTGTAGCTGAGTCTGTTAGATTTGGCGGGAAGTACTTTGCGATAGACCAGCGTCCTATCCAAAGAATAGCAAGCAATTGCTATTGTCTGTTTCATGCTATTAAAACCGGGATAAACTCCGGCTACATGGGCCCCAATGGCTCTGAAGGACTAATTTTTTTTAAAAAATTGTTTGTGATCGTGACTGTAAGCAGATTTTTAACATTATAGTATCGCGATTATTTTACCAGTTCAGCTGTTTACGACAACCACCTTCTTTCTACAATTTCATCTGGCATTTTTTAAATTATTATTTTATAATATGTATTCAGCCAAACAGTAATATATCTATTCTTATTAATAAAAAAAAATAAAGCCAATCCTCACAGGTAATCTCCTCTCCCCCACTAAAACAATTCCATAAATAAAACTGCAAAGAAAGAAAAGAAAATGCCCTTTTCCACCCCGTTCTTATTTCTTATTAAATAAACACGCGCTATGACAGGCTTATTAGGCGAATTATTGTTTTGTTGAGTTGTTTTGTGTGTTTATTTCTGTTTTGTTTTATCTCTATATTTATTGTCTATAGATAGTATGCGCTTGGCTAAGAAGCTCACACCATTGCCAACCGGAAGTATAACGGACCTGCTCACAAAACTATGTGTAATCTTAAACGTTTATATATAGTCTGGTTAAAACCGTTTAGTGAGAGTTACTCATAAACGCGGATGGTAAAAAACAATAACAAAGACCTGAGTGACGTCAACTTCGAACTATCTATAGATAGTGTGCGTTTGGCTAAGAAGCTCGCAACATTGCTATCCGGAAGTATAACGGACCAACACACAAAACTCTGTGTAATCTGTAAACGTTTATATATAGTCTGGTTAAAACCGTTTAGTGAGAGTTACTCATAAACGCGGATGGCAAAATAAAAAAAACAATAACAAAGACCTGAGTGACGTTAATTTCATTCTATCTATAGGCCTACCATTGTTTTTAGAAAGCCCGTACGTTGTATGTCAAACATGTAGAGCTAGAGAATGGTCCCAAAGGACATTATTTCAAACACCACGCTTGCCATGCTATGTAGATATATCGTTATTATAGACCAAGAATGTAATTTGGGGAAACAGAAGGACAGTTCTTATTTGATAGTGTCTGAATATAATTTCACAATATTATTATTGTTGTCAATTAAGGTCTTAATTAAATTGGGTTTTTATGACTTCTATTAGATAGATATGCTATTATAGGATTCAATAGTCTGATGTCACGTCCGCTCAGCAACGAGCAGCTTGGTTCAAACAACGAAAATCGGTACTTTTTATTCTTCATGCTGGCTAAAACTATGTCATATGTCATGTGATCAGAATGTATAAAAGTCAAAACGTGATCATATTTATAATGTTTATAATGAACGATTTTCTTTGTTGCTAGGCAACGTGACATCAGACTATTGAATCCAATTCAAATCCATATAATATACACTTAAAGCTAAAAACTTCAATTTTACTAATCGTGGTCACAATAATATATTATTGACCCAACTCCCCAAACTGCTACTAGTTCGGGTTAACCATAAGCTTAATTTTTTTTTAAACCAAAAAAAAAAAAATAATAATAATAACTCAAAAACTTGAGCTTTTGTATAGCTCAATTTCCACTAAACGTGCTCTAAGCGCTTTACAAAATGTCTGAGATTACAGGGTGAAAAATCTGAAACTTGCTTTGTTTGTTTGGGGTGTATTTTTATAATTTCTTATTCTTTTATTTATTTATTTTTAAAAAATTTTTTGAGGTTTTAATTTTTCCTTTTTAAGTTAAAGATATAAGAAAGTGTTTACATAACAGTGCTAGACAAAGCAAAAAACAAATCCCAAAAAATCTGTATTTTTCGACTGGGGATCGAACGTCAGACCTCTTGATTACCGATCAGACGTGCTACCGATAGTTTGGAGTATTTTAATACCTATATTTTTTTTTCACAAGGATACGGATTTTACGGTGTTAACGCTCACTTGCATCACATATTTTTTGTTCATCAATTATCAACAATCATCATTTCATCTGGATGTTCAAACTCAACGCCTTTCATGAAAGAGTCCAAAACAGGTGACGAATTTGGACCATATGATTCCAACGGCGATCGGACCTCACAAACACATACCTTGAACACGAGAGTGCGGCTATGTGTTATTGTGGTATAATTCTCCCTTTCGGATCGGAAGGTCCAGGGTTCGAGCCTCGTTCAGCGCATAGTTGAGTCCTTTGGAAAGGGCTCTTTACTCACATTCTCTTACCGTACACAGGTGTAAAATGAGTACCTGGCCGTCAACAGCGTTATCTGTGTCGAAATAAATTGTAACATCGCCTAACAGGCATCATGTCTCGATCTACATGTTACGTGTTGCTGTTGGTCAGGGACCCTTTGTAAAGCGCTTTGAGCACGTTTAGTGGATATTGCGCTGTATAAAAGCTCATTTTTAAAAAATTGAACACGAGAGGGCAAAAGAGCCTGCTCCTTGATTAATCAATTTTAAACTTGTCAAAAAGCGTTATTATACCAGATGTTTCTCTGATAATGGTCTCCGCTGCTGTGTGCAATGCCACACTTTTATCTTCACTGATGTTGTTTAACCCCCGAAAATGTTATTGGAGGACGGTTTCTGAGAAAGGACAACGTTGTTTTTATGAAGAATTAGATCTTATTGGTTACTCTTTCTTTCATGGCTCCAAGATAATCTGTACTTTTTGCAAGTCTGATAACCCAAATGGTTATTGGCCGACGTTTTCTTATTTACAGGCCTGATAACCCAGTCCAAATTGTTATGGACTCATGGTAGTCATGGAAATACTCTAAAATCAACGCAAAATAGTGTCCATTACAACAATGTTAAATCAAGCCTTAATTGTGTTCAGTTATCGGACATGCAAATATGAGCACGTTGTTATGGAGCTCATTTTTAAAAAAATGCTAATACTCTCAGTCCAACCAAAAATACTGTCCATTACAACAATAGTAAATCAAGCTCATAATTGCTTTCGGTTACAGCCCTGGTAAGCTGTGCACCAACCAAGCTCCAAAACTATTGGATCGTTTGCATAGAGGATCATGCTTAAACAAACAAGGTGGTCCTTGCAGCATTTATCTTATCACCATAACTCAACGATGAATAGGTTAAAAATTACCCTATTTGCATTGTCGGTACATGAATCTTCAATAGCAATGCTATTCAGCCATACGTTGATTCAAGAAGACATTTATTTGATCCTCTACATTTTGCCTCAGACGTTCCTCATTTCGAGCAATGCAAATGTTGCTTCAAGGTGGCCCGTCCGGTCAAGAAAAAGACTAATGGTAAAAATGAATTGTATTTTCATACAAATCTCAAAAGGATTGTAATAAATAAAATAATTAACTAAAATTAATGGGAAATTTGTCTTTAGGGTCTATTCCAATGGAAGACTGGAAAAACCCAGGCGTCCGCCGCATGGCATTTCAGTGCCGTAAAGTGAGCTAGGGCGAGGCGTCTTGCTCAAGGCCACACAACGAGGCGGGTAGTCCAATCCGTACCTTTTAGGTACGAAGCAAGGACTGTACCGATGGGCCACGCTACCCCACGTCTACTTATTTTCTCAGGTTTGATAACCCAGATTGAATGGGCTCATTGTTGTAATGGAAATACTCTCAAACCAACGCAAAATAGTGTTCATTACAACAATGTTAAATCGGGCCCATGATAGTGTTCGGCCATCAAGACCTACCGCTAATATTATGTGCAATAAGCTCCAAGACTATTGGATCGTTTGCATGTATGTATGTATAAACAAACCAGGGTCCTTGTACCATTAACTTTATCACCATAATCCTGCGATGAATAGGAAAATGGTTATTCATCCCATTTGCATTTTCCGTACATTGATCTACAATAACAATAATGGTAGTTAGTCAAACATGCATAGCTTCAACCGGTCCTTTATTTACTCTGTATCTACATATTATGTGCCTCAGAATATTTCCAGCAAGGCAAATGTTGGATCAAGGCATTCGGGACGTTAAAGAAAAAATAATGACAAACATTAGAAGTATTTGGTGTGCTTGAAGCAGTGTCTGATAAAGTAGTGAAGAAAAAATATGCATTGGACGGCGTTTTTTTTCTAATAATTTTCTTTCAGGTTTGTCTGGTAGAGCATTCGTTTCACAGGCAAAGGGACCGAGGTCGATCCCGGGAGTAGTCGACATTTTTTTCTGACCCCCATCCCTGTCCACCCAGCAGTTATTGGGTCTGTTAGACCTGGCGGGAGTACTTTGCGATAGACGAGCGTTCTATCCCAAGAGTAGCAAGGTTATTGTCCATTTCACGCTATAACAACACATTAGTCTTATGGATATATGTTACAGTGAATGACAAAATCAGTCGGATTGTGAAAAGGTTTGAACTGAGATGTTGCCAAGTTTAATTAGAAGGTCACTTTTTATCCAAAATGAGTTCTTGTCATAAATGATTAAATTAACCTTTTTTTATACATCTTAGGGAAATATCGAAACTTAATTTCACTTCTAAATATTTTTTTACAGCTAGACATACTGAAAAAGTATGAAATTTGAAAAAAAGTTGCTGGATACCTTTCCCATACATCTGACCAGAACGTTATGAAAAGCCACCCGATTTACTTCAAATAAAGATTAAAATGCTCTGGGGAACATAATATATTATTCTTTCAGGAAATGAAAAAAAAAATGCAAATCCAAAATGTTCACCTTCCGACTGATTATGTCATGCACTGACACATATTATGGTATTCCTTCATTTACTGCCTGGCGACAACACATACATCCATATCATTTGTATCGCACATTCCCATGACTGAATCATGCTCTTTGCGCTTCACAGTTTAAGTATGACAAGTTGTCGCGGGGAGAAAGATCGTACAATCATTTTTAAAAAAAATTACAATAGCACGTTCACCATCTCTTTTCCTTTTTGTTTCAGGTTTGATCTTTGACTGTAACTCCAGACACCTCGAGACAGCAGTCATTACCAAGCTGGAGGAAGAGAGCGACGCCAATAATCTGTTCGACTTGAGACCCAAAGTTTACCGTGTGGAAGCCAGTGACAGCTACAACGTTTCTAGAGCCTGTAAGTAGGCTAACGACAGGCACACAAAAATGCACCTTGAAAATGTCCAATAACTGTAGCAGATTTTGGAAGTCGTGTCCTTATTTCAACGAACTTTCATCATTTTATAAATGTTAAGATTAACAAGGCGGGCCGAGTGGTTAAAGCATTTCACTGTGACCTGGAATGTCCCGGGTTCGAGTCCCGCTTTGGTTTTTTTCCTTGGGCAAGCTTAGTAACCCCTTATTTGCTCACTTTAGACAACATGGATGATTTCGATTGACATCAGACATCTTGTTTGATGGATTATCTATATTCCTTTATAGAATGCCTGGGCGACGGTATCTAATGATGCCCTGGCGGAAGGGCGTAATATATTTAAAATTCAAGGTTAAGTAGGCAGTGTGGTCTTGTGGTATGGCACTCGATTTCGAATCTGAAGGTCCTGGGTTCGAGCCTCGCTCGGCGCATAGTTGAGTCCTTGGAGAAGGCTCATTACTCACATTCTCTCACCGTACTGAGGTGTAAAATGAGTACCTGTCCGTTAACAGCGAGAAAAAAAACGTAATATCGCCTAAAAGGCATCATGTCCCGTCCTAAATGTTAAATGTTGCTGTCGGCCAGGGACCCCTTGTAAAGCTCTTTGGTAACAACAAGAGATGAAGTGAATAGAAAAGTGCCAGATCCACTCACTTTTCTGAATTAAAAGCTCTTTGGGCACGTTTAGTGGATATTGCGCTATATAAAAGCTCAATTATTTTTGGCAGTTTCATCCCGAAATAGATACCGTTTGGTGAAGAACTGACACATATATAATGATATTTGATCCCATCTTCTCAAATCCTACGATAACTACCCCAGTCTCGTACAACAACGTCAATTTCCAGCCCCCCGTCTTCTGTATAATATCTTTTTTCGCCATACAACTCCTGGTTTCTGCCTAACTCCTTAGGGACCTTTCTGTTATGTGAATAAACATCATCAACAAGACAATTTTGGACTTTTACGTTAAAGGTTTAGTCTCGTCAACTTCCTGTAAATATTTTTCATTCTTTTTGACATTTATTATTTGCCTCACAACAAAATAATATACGATTCTTACACTCTTGCAATTTGGATTTCCGGACGTGTTTAGTGAAATGTGAAAGCTGGCGTCACAATTATTATTATATACATGATATCATTACGTGTTACTAATTGTAACCTTTCCATTTTATAGATCGAATACATTTGACGTCACCCATCTCTTTGCTCTTGCTTTAAGACCACCAGTTGGGTGATTAGTTGTCACTAAAATAGATCAGAAATCTATAGGTAGTTCAGTTCGAAGTTGACGTCACTCGGGTCATTGTTATTGTGTTTTTTTTTTGCCACCCACGTTTATGAGTAAGTCTCACTCAACTGTATTATCCATACTATAAAAGTTCATGGTCACAGAGAGTTCTGTGTGTTTTGTCCGTTGTACTCCGGATGGCAATGTTGTGAGCTTCTTAGCCAAGCGCATACTATCTATTAACGTTTAAGGTTACACATAGCTTTGTGCATTGGCACGTTTAACATTGCGAGCAATCAATGTTGTACGATAAACTTCTGCCCTTTCGCTTTAACAAACTTTGCTCTAAATTTGTGGAATTCTTTGACGCATAAGAGTCGTTCTTGTAATGAATATGATGATCTTAAGAAGCATTTGAAAAGAGGGATATGTTTTTCATATTCATGTATAATATATGTTTTGTTTGGTGGGTGTGTTTATGTGTGTCTGTGCGTGTGTGTGTGTGTGTGTGTGTGTGTGTCTGTGAGTGTATATAAGAAAGAAGGAGTGAAAGAGAGCGATATATATATATATATATACATATATATATAGAGAGAGAGAGAGAGAGAGAGAGAGAGAGAGAGAGAGAGAGAAGGAGAGAGAGAGAGAGAGAGAGAGAGAGAGAGAGAGAGAGAGAGAGAGAATATGTGTTTATGTATGTGTGTGCTTATTTTGTAAAGCATAAATTACGACCTAGTCATAGTTATGCGCTATGTGCGGCTATGTGTTGCTGTTGATCAAGGACCCCTTTAAAGCGCGTTGAGCACATTTACTGGATATTGCGAATTTAAAAGTTGAAGGTTTTTTTTTTGTGTTTGATTGTTTTGTTTTGTTTTTGTGTTTACGGGGCATCTGGCGGGTCGATTTTGTGAGTATTTCATTTCAACACATGGCATCTATGTGTGTAGAAGGGATTAAGTTTTCATTGGTAAACGGTCTACTTGTTAAGTCCTGTTTAAAATCACATGTATTTGGGTTTTTTTTAATCTCGCGTCTTTTAATAAATCTCACGTTGTACGGCTATGTGGTTTTGTGGTATGACACTCGCTTTTGGATTGGAAGGTCCTGGGTTGGAGCCTTGCTCGGCGCATAGTTGAGTCCTTGGAAAAGACTCTTTACTCACAATCTCTCATGGTACTCATGTGTAAAATGAGTATCTGGCCGTTAACAACGTCGTCTCTGTCCGAAAAAAAGTGTATTATCGCCTAAAAGGCGTCATGTCTCGTCTTACATGTTAAGTGTTGCTGTTAGGCAGGGACCCCTTGTAAAGCGCTTTGAGCATGTTTAGTGAGCACGGACATTGCGCTATATAAAAGCTCAATTTAAACAAATTATAATGTAAATTAGATCTTACGTGTTGTTTATTTTCAGTAAGCGCCCTGTTGTCGTGTGGCGTCGTGACGGTACTCGGTGATTTCCGCCCCAATGTGGTCCAGACAGTCAAGGACTATGCCAAGGGAACCCAGATACCAATTGTATACCTCAACAACCCAATCAACCCCAGGGGGAGCCACAGCCTCAAGGATGAGGATTTAGCTATGCAGGTATAGATTGTTTTCTTCTGAGTTTTAAATTATTATATGAAATACCAAAACTTGTAACCCTAACCTGAAATAATTTGTGACACCTCGCCCCAAAACGGTTTTATGTCGGGATGGACCAGATGCTAAAAAGTCAAATTATAGTTGAACTGATGAAAAACATGAAACGTTGTTATTTAGCACAGTAAAATATGATATTCCTTCTTGTCTGTAAAGCATATAAACCCTACTTAAGTCTGATGTTTCTGGCTACAAATTCCTTATTCAGCATCTTAATCATCCCGACTTAATACCGTTTTGAGATGAGGGGTCCCATTTGGGACAGCGTGGCTCACCGACACGGTCTTTGCTTCTAACCCAAACGGTATCGAGTTCGACTACCCTCCTCGTTGTGTGGCCTTGAGCAAGTCACAGACGCCCTAGCTCAGTTTGCTGCGCTGAAGCTTGGGTCATTCCAGCCTTCCCTTGGAATAGACCCTAAAGACAAATTTCCCCTTGGAGGTGAATAAAGAGACTTTATTTTATTAACTTTAACGATACAATTGGTCCTTCAACATTGATTGATTAAAATTACCCTTTAAAAAATCATGCCATTCCGCCACGACATCACAAGATGTCGTCGCTTAGGCATTCTACGAAGGAATATAGATAACTCATCAAACAAGATGTCTGATGTCAACAGGAATCACCTATATGTCCAAGTGAGCAAATTGGGGGTTAATACTCTTGCCCAAGGAAAATAAAAAAGTATCTGAAGCGGGGTTCGAACCCGGGACCTTCCGCGTCGCAGTGTACTGCCTTAACCACTCGGCCCCTTCGCCCCCCAAAATTACCCTAATCTTGTCAAAAGCTTTCAAACCGTGGTCTTCAAGAAAATCTTAAAAGGAAGTCAAACTCTCATGTCCTCATATTCCCACAATACCAACTACTGTCTTCTTTGTTCCCATTAAAATACTAATCCATCCGAAAAGCAGTGTATCTAACAGATTGATGCTGTTGTGTGCAAACAAATACTTAACGATGTGATATTCTATTCAATTTAATCATTTTGCTTTCTTGTAACGTAATTGTTATATAACTGAGAATAATATGTTGTAATACTTTTTTAAAACCGAAATCGGTAACTTATTGATTTTGAGGAAAGACCCCAGAGACGCAGTTTGGTGTTTTGGCTATCGGGTCAATATTTCACGAAAATGGTCAGAAATCGTAAAATATATGATAGAAAAAATCTTCAAACTGTTGATTAAAAAGTGTCGGAGAAATATCATAAGTATCTAATATTGATCTATTTTACTAATTCATTATTTGCTAATTACTATTACTCCTATGTGTTTTGAGTAATATATCAAAACCAGAATCAGGAAGGCAAACCAGACATTTGCTTCCCTAAAAAAAATTGGAGAGCAACGGGATTATTTTCCAGCATTAAAATAAAGATTTTAAAAGTAATGTCTTGAGCGTTTTTCTCTATGGATCAGAATGTTGGAAGGTCACAGAGAGTATCATCCAGAAACTTGAATTTTTCCAAAACAAATGTTTGTGACGAATCTTAAGATATTCTAACCAAAAACAATCCCATATGAGGACCCGAGAGTGAGAGATGAAGTTGAGTCTCTGGATAGTCTCATTAAAATGAGAAAATGGCAATGGTTGGGGCATGTCTGTCACAGACCTGATGAAACACTGATAAGAAAGGCTGTACGATGGACAACCCAAGGAAAGAGGAAGCGAGGCCGCCCCAAGGAGACTTGGAGATGTACCGTAAGAGGGACCTAAAGCCGAGAGATCTGTTCCTCCAGATGGCCCCAAGAATAGCTACTGACAGGACCAGATGGAGATCCCTAGCATCGCCTCAAGTACCAGCAGGCCTGGTGAGGAATTGAGAGAGTGAGTGAATTCTAAGTAATATGCACAAAATTTCCGACAATAGAGTATTTTAAAAAATTAAATAAAATTGTTGTCCACACTATCATCCCCAGGTTTACATGACTCCAAGCCTTGCAAGGCCCATTGTGACAATGATGACTATTTATTATTGGGAAATGTTTCATTATGTATACGATTCGCCTGAAGGTACAGTTACCATCATTATCATTATCAACATCATCAGCATTGCCATCAACATCAACATCATCATCATCATTATCATCATTATCATCATCATCACCAATATTATCATTAATATCAACATCAACATCATCATCATCATCATCAATCTAAGCTATCGTCGTTCCCTTCCAGACCAGCATAACAAAAGCATAAAAAAATAAAAATAAAATGATTAACAGGGACAAGGACAAAAAGAAATACGTAACCATCGCCTCAAACCGGTATTATTTCACTCGCTTTCGGATCTAAAGGTCTTGGGTTCGAGCTTCGCTCGGCGCATAGCTAGTTATCCTTGGTAAAGGCTCTTTACTCACATTCTCTCACCGTACTCGGGTGTAAAATGAGTACCTGGCCGTTAACAGCGTTGTCTTTGTCCGAAAAATTGTATTATCGTCTAACAGGCGCCATGTCCCGTCCTACATGTTAAATGTTGCTGTTGACCAGGGACCCCTTGTAAAGCGCTTTGAGCACATTTAGTGGATATTGATCTATATAAAGCTCAATTATAAGAATTATAATTATAAGCACGTTCAGTGGATATTGCGTATATAAAAGCTCAAGTTTTCTTTTATTATACCGGGATAAGCCACATACCAAAAAGGGATTTTAAAATCAAAACGAAATTTTAAAAGAATTTTTTTGGTCTTTTTAAGAAAATTTATCCATCCTTCTCATCAATACTGAAAAACTAAACCTAAATCTCATTTTTCTAAAAATGATTCCCTTTCGCAACGGCTCCATAAGATCCCGTCGTCAAGGCATTCCATGAATAAATAAAGATAATCCATCAAACGGGATGTCTGAGGTCACCACAAATCACCCATGTTGTCTAAGTAAGCAAATTGGGGGTTAATAATCTTGCCCAAGGAAAAAAACAAAAGTGCCTGAAGCGGGGCTCGAACCCGGGAACATTCGGATCACAGTACAATGAATGTCTTAACCGGCTACTTCACCCACCAAATCTCATGTTTTAAAAACATGTTATGTCATTTTATAGCATCTAAGCCGCCCCAACATAATAAAAAAATAAAATAGAGTCGGTCGCCCCAAATCCATACACGTCCCAAATCCATACTCTTCAAAGTGTGTCACATAAAATCTTTTCGTGTGTTTTCCTATAACTAAACTGATTTAGGTTTCTTCCATCGTTACATAACTCTCTATTCTTCTCCTATAACTAAACTGATTTAGGTTTCTTCCATCGTTACATAACTCTCTATTCTTCTCCTATAACTAAACTGATTTAGGTTTCTTCCATCGTTACATAACTTTTTATTCTTCTGCTATAACTATACTGATTTAGGTTTCTTCCATCGTTACATAACTCTCTATTCTTCTCCTATAACTAAACTGATTTAGGTTTCTTCCATCGTTACATAACTCTCTATTCTTCTCCTATAACTAAACTGATTTAGGTTTCTTCCATCGTTACATAACTCTCTATTCTTCTCCTATAACTAAACTGATTTAGGTTTCTTCCATCGTTACATAACTCTCTATTCTTCTCCTATAACTAAACTGATTTAGGTTTCTTCCATCGTTACATAACTCTCTATTCTTCTCCTATAACTAAACTGATTTAGGTTTCTTCCATCGTTACATAACTCTCTATTCTTCTCCTATAACTAAACTGATTTAGGTTTCTTCCATCGTTACATAACTCTCTATTCTTCTCCTATAACTAAACTGATTTAGGTTTCTTCCATCGTTACATAACTCTCTATTCTTCTCCTATAACTAAACTGATTTAGGTTTCTTCCATCGTTACATAACTCTCTATTCTTCTCCTATAACTATACTGATTTAGGTTTCTTCCATCGTTACATAACTCTCTATTCTTCTCCTATAACTAAACTGATTTAGGTTTCTTCCATCGTTACATAACTCTCTATTCTTCTCCTATAACTAAACTGATTTAGGTTTCTTCCATCGTTACATAACTCTCTATTCTTCTCCTATAACTAAACTGATTTAGGTTTCTTCCATCGTTACATAACTCTCTATTCTTCTCCTATAACTAAACTGATTTAGGTTTCTTCCATCGTTACATAACTCGCTATTCTTCTCCTATAACTAAACTGATTTAGGTTTCTTCCATCGTTACATAACTCTCTATTCTTCTCCTATAACTAAACTGATTTAGGTTTCTTCCATCGTTACATAACTCTCTATTCTTCTCCTATAACTAAACTGATTTAGGTTTCTTCCATCGTTACATAACTCTCTATTCTTCTCCTATAACTAAACTGATTTAGGTTTCTTCCATCGTTACATAACTCTCTATTCTTCTCCTATAACTAAACTGATTTAGGTTTCTTCCATCGTTACAAACCTCTCTATTCTTCTCCTATAACTAAACTGATTTGGGTTTCTTCCATCGTTACATAACTTTTTATTCTTCTGCTATAACTATACTGATTTGTATTTCTTCAATCAAATAACCATCTATTCTTCTTTTCTCTTCTTATCTTAACGTGAAACAATTGTCTTTTCCTCTCTAAAACTAACTTGTTTTTATTTTCTTCATTCATCGTGAAATAATTTCCCCTTCTTCTCCATTAACTTAACTGCTTGTGATTTTTTCCCTTTTAACTTGATATAACCTTTTCTTGTTCCCCAATAACTAAACTGTTGTTGGTTTTTGTTGTCTACTATTAATTTGAAACAACTTTTTATTCTTTTCCTAAACTCGTTAAATTTTCATCATTAATTGTTAAATAACTTTCTATTCTTCTCCTACAACAAAGCTGTTATCTTTTGTTTTGTAATTGCTTTTTCTGTTGTGTACTAATAACGTGAAATAACGTTTTCTTCTTCTCCTATAACTAAACTGTTTTCTTTAGGTTTTTTTGTTTGTTTGTTTTTTGTTTGTTTTTTTTCTATGTTGTCTACTATTAACGTGAAATAATTCTCTATTCATTTTCTATAACTAATCTGTTTTCTTTTGTTTTGTTATTGCTTTCTCTGTTTTGTACTATTAACGTGAAATAACTTTTTTTTCTTCTCCTATAACTAAACTGTTCTTCCCTGGCTGTCACTCCCCATTGCGTTTTTCTTTTTGCCACGTCTGTTTCTATAAGCGGACACAAGCAGAAGAAATGATTGAGTTATAGTTGTATATGTTTTAAGCTAGACGATAATAAATGGTTTAAGAAGGAAAGAAAAAGGCCCATGAATAATGTAGAACACAAGACACACGACTAGGTCAACACAAACTCGGTTAAGAAAATGGCTCTTAGCGGTATTCTGTGTGGCAAAAGCAAATGTTTTCGTTGTATCAATTAATTGAAATTTTGAATAATAAACAGCCACAAGAAGAAGGAATACACAATTGAAGGGAGGTCTCGGGATCAAAACCCAAATAGAAATAATATAATCAAATGAGATTTTGTTGGTGGCTGAAGAAGTGTTTTGAGCCTGAAATGTTTTGTAGAATTTAAGCAAGAAAGATAATCAACTTTGACTTATAAATGCTTTTAAAAGGTCATTGAAAAAAAAACAATATTAATCTACCCCTCTTCCTAAATAGTAACGTGTAATGATATCATGTTTACAATAATAATTTGTGACGTCAGATTAGCTTGCGTAAATTTCACTAAAAATCTGTGTCTTTTCTTTCATTTAAATGTTATTTTCGTAAATTTTATTGGTGACATATTGTGTAAAAGATGGTAAGTAAAATAATCTTTGGTGCGCATGAAAACAAATCCAAATTTTTAAAAGTTTTTTGTCAAATTGTCATTTTAGCAGAAGGAGAAAGATACAAATTATCGTGAGAATACACATACTCGCAAGCTCGTTGTGTCGTTGGACACGATAAAAATAACTCGTTTGATACATACAAAGAAATGAAAGAATCGTATATTAACACACGACGATGACAACTAACAACGTGTCTGTTTTCATAACTAACACAATAAAACCATTTATCACTGTCTAGCTAAAAACATAGTATACCTTTCTGACTTGATTATCCTTCTGGCTTAAAATCCACACAAAATATCATTTGAATATATTTCCCTTTGGCTTTTGATCCTCAAACGTTCCATCAAATGTACGTTCGTTCTTTTTAAGGCTATTATAATATACTATTTTTTAAAAGAATTTCAGTGCGGCTTGTGGTCTAGTGGTATGACACTCGCTTTCGGATCGGAAGGTCCCGGGTTCGAGCCTCGCTCGGCGCACAGTTGAGTCCTTGGAAAAGGCTCTTTACTAACATTCTATCACCGTACTCAGGTGTAAAATGAGTACCTCTTTGTTTTTATGATCAGTTCTCACGAAAGTACTCGTACATTATTTGCGCCTGGTGGATGTTATGAGTTTGTTTGTTTTTTTAAATAATTGCATAGTATCAATAAGGTTTTGGAGAAAATCCGGAATGTGATCGGGAAGGAGAGAGTTAAAGAGGGTAAAACTAAACTTCCATTACTTTTTATCATTTTAAATTTAAATTTAACTTTTGTCATCGGATTAATCCCAGACAAAATAGCAGGTCTTGACGTTGGATCACAATTGTACCCCGTGTGTAAAGGATTAACCGAGCACCAGGTGCATTCTGGAGGTTGTTATTATTATTCTATGTACTGATTAGGTTCTGTTATTCTATACGTTTTGTCTGAAGGAAAATAGCCTAAATCCCATACATAAAAAAATGCACTTGGTGTTCTTGTCGATGAGAAAAAAATGTTCATGCGATAGAAGGTTCTTTTTCCCTTCAAGTTTCTCTTTTGTTTCATTTCTGAGTCATGAGCCAGGGCAACATGAAATATTCAAAACGACTCCAGACCACTGAATGAGGTTTAGTTAACCCCTAGGATTCTGTGCAATTTATTTCTATGAATATTTCTCCAGATATCTATAAATATTTCAGCAAACTGACTCGACGAAAAATTATGTAAAGAAATGGTGTAACATATATAATAATAATAATAAAATAATAATACTAATAACAATAATAATAATAATAATAAATAATAATAATAATAATAATAATAATAATAATAATAATAATATAATCATAATCATAATCATAATAATAATAATAATAATAATAATATAATAATAATAATAATAATAATAATAATAATAATAATAATGGTAATATAATCATAATCATAATCTAATAATAATAATAATAATAATATAATAATAATAATAATAATAATAATAATAATAATAATAATAATAATAAATAATAATAATAATAATAAAATATGATGATGATGATGATGATGATGATGATGATGATGATGATGATGATGATGATGATAATAATACATGGCATTTATATCGGGCATTTTCATCACGGAGTAATGCTCAATGCACGTAACGAAATTATATATACAGAATTTACATATATAAAACGTATCTATACTACAATGACACCAATAGCAGCAGTGTATCTAATGTTGTAACACTATCATGAAAATGTAACGGTAAAAAGGCAGTGCTTTAACAATGATTTAAAACTATCAATAGCCTCTCTTACCCTTCTGGGCAGGTCATTCCACACAAGGGGCCCTTAACTCTCTCCTTACCATTTTCAGGATATTCCCCAAAACTTCAACCAAACTAACACAAAAATAGATTTTGTATCACTCAAACACAATAGCATTAAATTTCTTGCGTTGCATAATTTATTTAGTAAAACATACTCAACAACACACTGTTCATGATGTACAAGAGAAATTTGAATAAGATAATTGTTGGTTGTATCGTAACGAATGTGACGATTTCCATATAGTTGGTAAGAA